>NW_024412572.1:6088797-6256856 GCF_014898765.1 Herpailurus yagouaroundi
TTTTATTTTATTTTTGAGAGAGAGAGAGAGAGAGAGAGAGAGAGAGAGAGAGAGAGAATGAGCAGGGGAGGGGCAGAGAGAGAAGGAGATACAGGACCTGAAGCAGGCTCCAGGCTCTGAGCTGTCAGCACAGAGCCTGACGCGGGGCTCGAACTCACAAACTAGGAGATCGTGACCTGAGCTGAAGTCGGACGCTCAATTGACTGAGCCACCCAGGCACCCCATTCTTCTTTTGTTTTTTTTTTAAAGAGAGTGTGCACAAGCAGGAGAGGGGCCGAGGAAGGGGGGGGGGGGAGAGAGAGAGAGAGAGAGAGAGAGAGAGAGAGAGAGAGAGAGAGAGAATTCCAAGCAGACTCTGCTCTGAGTGTGGGGCTCAATCCCACAACCCTGGGACCATGATCTGAATGGAAATCAAGAGTCAGATGCTCAACTGACTGAGTCCCTCAGGTGCTATGGATAGAAATTATTATTAGCTTGGAAACCAATTTGACAATAAACTTCATACATTGAAAATAAATAAATAAATAAATAAATAAATAAATAAATAAATAAATAAAAATTATTATTAGTTTACAAAGTTGGGATGAAACTTTAAAAGTCTAAATTCTGCTTCTGGTCTCTTGTCTCCTGTCTTTTATTACCACATATCAAGAAATCAGCTTACTAAATCCCCAACTAATCCATCCCTAGAAACAAAATAGAAACTCTCAGGATACATGGGAAAGATAAGAGCATAATTTCAATGATGAGGAAATCCTCACATTTCCATATTTGTGAATGAAAATTAGGAATGGAAAATACAGCAATTTTTGCTGACAGCTTCCAAAAGCATGAGGCTACAAAGATAAGAAAATGAATGAAGAGGAAGCAAATTTGCAAAGACTCTTCGCTATGCATACTGTGAATCTCATGAATTAAAAAATTCAAGGAGATTTGATTCCTTCCTCCAGAGTTATAGCTTAAAGACTAAAAGAATGCTTTGCATACACAATAAAAAAGATGGGAACAATTTGGAATGTTTTCAGAGGAGAACTACCAGTAGGGCCAAGTAACTCAGAACACACTGTAGTAGATGTGAGGAGATTTGGAGGTTTCTCTTTCTCTAAGAAGCAGAAAAGATCACTTCCATTGAATGTAAGAGGGGGATTGGCCAAAGGACAATTATAATTACCCCAAATTGGAGTAGTTTTATAGAAGTTTAGCTCAAGTGAAAAAAAAAAAAAGTTACTGCTTTTCTTCTCATGAACACTAGAAAAAAAGCCATTACACTTTTTTTTTTTTTCAATCTGATTTGAATGGGAAAGTACGGAAATTGTGAATGTTGTTAAGCCTAAGGAAGTTAGCTAATTTTCTCAGGCACTTCGGTCTTAGGCTGATACAGCATATTACTCATGCTGTGTGTAGGAAGGAAGGTCGCACCCCACAATCACTGCCTCTTGGCATTCACACCCTCTGTGACCTTCTCCCCATGAGTGTAAGCAGGACCTGTTACTTCTAACCAACAGAATACAGCAAAGGTGACAGGATATATGTGATTATGTGCACATGATTATATAAGATTGTAACATGTGTCTTGCTAGTAAACTCTTCCCCTGGCTGGCTTTGAGGAAACAATTGGCCATGCTAGAAAAATCCATGCACCAAGGAACTTAGGATGACCCCTTGTCAGCAGCCAACAAAAATGGAGGCCTTGAGTCCAACAACCCACAGGAACTAAATGCTACAACAACGACATGAGCTTGAGAGGGATTCTTCCCCAGCTAAGCTTCAAATGAGACCACAACCTCAACCACCACTTTTGATTATAGCCTTAATGAGACCCAGAAGCAGAGGACCCAGCAACGTTGTGCCCTGTCTCCTGCCCAACAGAAATGGTGAGGTGATGTGTGCCGTGCCAAATGGCTAAAACTGTGATATTATGGATACACAGCAATAGAAAATAATTACAGCCAGTACATGAGATATATCCTCATAAGTAATTATGGTTGCATAGTAGAGGTTTTGGAATGACTATATTTACATATGCATAGATGCTCAGATACTTTGAAGAATGAATGAGTATGCTATAAGAAATTTAAGAAATGTAGCCAACAGAGGAATAATCTAAAGAAACGTGACACTCCTCACACCAATTGATTCAGGATAGAACAAAAATTTAGTATAGAGAATAAAACTAGACAAGTATTAAGCAAGGGGTGCCTGGGTGGCTCAGTCGGTTAAGCATCAGACTCTTGGTTTCAGCTCAGGTCATGATTTCACAGCTTCATGGGTTCAAGCCCCACACCAGGCTCTATGCTGGCAGCATGGATCCTGCTTGGGATTCTCTCTCTCCTCCTCTCTCTGCCCTCCCCCACTTGCGCTGTCTCTGTCTCTCTTAAAATAAATTAATAAACTACAAAAAAAAAAGTATTAAGCAGGTAAGGAGGTATTTTTATTATCTTGTAGAGGAAGTCATTGTAAGCATGTCAGGAAAACCAGGAATTATAAAATTAAAGAAGATGACATCTTAATAAAATAATAACTTTTATAAAGAAAAAAATAATAAATAAGAATAAAAGACTAATAACAAGGTGATCAAAAATTTGCAACACAAGACAAAGAAATAATGTCTTCAATACACACAATTCTTAAAAATCTTTAAGATTCCATTTAATGCAAACTATACATGCATTAAAAAGAATACAACTCTGTATTTTTGTCTTATACAAATGTTATTACTAAGTAAAAGAATCAAGTTACCAAACAGTAGAGTGTGACATCATTTATGTAAAAGTGCACATATTTGCATATATGCATACATAAATATGCACAGATAGCTGTGTGAAAGTAAATTTGGTTAAATCTTAACAGTGGTCTTTTTTTTTTTAATTTTTTTAAATGTTTATTTTTGAGAGAGAGACAGCATGAGCAGGGAAGGGGCAGAGAGAAAGGGAGACATAGAATCCGAAGCAGGCTCCAGGCTCTGAGCTGTAAGCACAGAGCCCGACATGGGGCTCGAAACCACAAACTGCAAGATCATGACCCAAGCCTAAGTCAGACACTCAACTGACTGAGTCACCCAGGTGCCCCAGCAGTGGTCTTTTTTTGGTGGAGGGTCATTTTTCACTTATTCTTAGTATTTTTTTAAAGTTTTATTTATTTTTTAATTTACGTCCAACTTAGTTAGCATATAGTGCAACAATGATTTCAGGAGTAGATTCCTTAATGCCCTTTACCCATTTAGCCCATCCCCTCTCCCACAACCCCTCCAGTAACCCTCTGTTTGTTCTCCATATTTAAGAGTCTCTTCTGTTTTGTCCCCCTCCCTGTTTTTATATTATTTTTGTTTCCCTTCCCTTATGGTCATCTGTTTTGTCTCTTAAAGTCCTCATATGAGTGAAGTCATATGATTTTTGTCTTGCTCTAATTTCCCTTAGCGTAATAATACCCTGAGTTCCACCCACGTAGTTGCAAATGGCAAGATTTCACTCTTTTTGATTGTCGAGTAATATTCCATTGTATGTATATACCACATCTTCTTTATCCATTCATCCCTCGATGGACATTTGGGGTCTTTCCATACTTTGGCTATTGTTGATAGTGCTGCTATAAACATGGAGGTGCATATGTCCCTTTGAAATAGCATACCTGTATCCCTTGGATAAATACCTAGTAGTGCAATTGCTGGGTTGTAGGGTAGTTCTATTTTTAATTTTTGAGGAACCTCCATACTGTTTTCCAGAGTGGCTGCACCACCTTGCATTCCCACCAACAATCCAAAAGAGATCCTCTTTCTCCGCATCCTTGCCAACATCTGTTGTTGCCTGAGTTGTTAATGTTAGCCATTTGGACAGGTGTGAGGTGTATCTCATTGTGGTTTTGATTTGTATTTCCCTGATGATGAGTGATGTTGAGCATTTTTTCAGTGTCAGTTGGCCATCTGGATGTCTTCTTTGGAGAAGTGTCTATTCATGTCTTTTGCCCATTTCTTTACTGGATTATTTGTTTTTTGGGGTTTAACTTTTATTTTTATTTAAGTAATCTCTACAAACTTGGGCTCAAACTCATGACCCCGAAGTCAAATCACATGGTCTTCCAACTGAGCCAGCCAGGCGCCCCTTCTTAGTACTTTTTTTAAACAAATGTTCATGTGCTATTAAACAAACAAACAAAAAACAATAAATATATTTCCCCCCAAAACTTTTAGAAATATTAGTGCAAAAATCGTTATATTTGTCAGATAGGTTAAACAGAAAACATTTAAAGAAGAAATACCAATGTGAAAGATACTGAAAGGAAAACAATTTCTTGGATGGGAACAACACCAGTATGTTGCAGTCATTTCTGCAGACTATATTATCTCAGGGAGAATGCTCTGGAGATAACTTCTATTGCTGGTAATTTGTAAGAAAAACGGAAAAAAGACTAGAGATGTTTTGAAATAGGTTGGGGAAAGCATGGGAGGCAATTAATATGATTCTAAAAGGTATACAGGGGAAATAATAGAATAGCCTACTAAGTGCCATTATCAAATTAATGATCTTGTCACACTAGTGGTGGCTGAATGCACAGGCATAGGTGGAAGGCACTGCATAAAAATATGCGAATACCCTTATTATACACAGCTCTTAACAATCATTAAGACTCCCTATAATGCATTTAGAATGGTGGTTCTCAACCCTTGGCTGCATAACTAAAATCACCTGGAAACTTTTTTTTTTTTTAATCCTAATGCTTGAGTTTAGAAAAGGCAAATCTACAGAGACATAAGTAGACTCATGGCTGCCTAGAGCTGGGAGTGGAAATGGGATGACTTTGAAGGGGCATGAAGTTTCTTTTTGGGGTAATGGAAACATTCCAAAGTTAGATTGTGATGATAGTTGCACTATTCTGTAAATCTACTAAGATTCTTTGACTCATAAAATAAAAACAAGTGAATTTTATGGTATTGTATCTCAAAAAAGCTCTTCAAAAAAAAAAAAAATACTGGTGCTTGCATGCTACTCCAAGATACTCTAATTCAATTGGTCTGGGATGGGAGTGGCAGGGATGGTTTTGTAAAGCTCTCCATATGATTCCAATGTGCTACCAGGGCTGAGAACCACCAATTCAGTTGTAGGAGAATACAGAATTACTTCATGTTACCAAGGCCAGATTCTTTGAGAGAATACACAGAGCTTCAGACCACCTTTGATTTCCACTGTACATCTCCAACTATGCAAATGGAATGTTGGTCAAATTCGTTGCGAACTCCATTGTGTTGGGGTGACACTACACATAGAGTTCCACCTTTAGAATTTTAGCTTGAAAGCTAAAGGATGTTCTGAGTATGTATTTAAGATGGAAATGAAGTTGGAATTTTTTCAGATAAATTCAATGTGTTTGAATTTTAAGAGACTCAAAGTCATAACACATAAAAAATTAATATTAAGCCAGAAGATTGAAGTTGAAGGATGGGGAGGTTAAAAAAAAAAAGTTATTGTCAAATATTGAAAGGATGCCAAATAGAGGCAGTTGAACTCGTTTTTCATATCCTCAAAAGAATCTGGATTGATGTATGAGGCTACAGGAAGATGGACTTTAGTTCTTTGAAAGGAAGATCTTTACAATAAACTTTCTAGGCATTGTGTTAGAAGCTAGTGATATAAATGCTGTGACTATAATACAGTCTAGCGGTTCTCTAACTTCATCAAGTATCACAACCACCTGGAGGGCTTATTAAAATGCAGGTTGTTGGCCCTGCCCCCCGAGTTTCTGATTCAAGATGTCTGGGGTAGGGCCCAAGAATTTGTGTTTCTAACAAACTCCCAGGTGTTGCTGATACTGCTGATCTAGAGACCACAACTTTGTGAACTACTGTATAATCTAAATATTACTAGAGTTCCATGAAAGGACATCCACATCACATTAGGAGGAAAGGATTAACCTGTAAGACTTCTCAGAAGAGTTTTGGGGATGGGCTGAATTTTGAAAAATGGGCAGTGTTCAAACGACAATATGGGCTCAATATGAAGTCACTTATGTCAGGCCAAGTCACCAAACTGGGGCTTAATATCTAACCTAATTGCAGTTTCAACCTCCCCCAGAAACATAGTCTTAACTGATCAGTACCATTGAGGTAATCTGTCACAGGGACCCTCTCTATCCACCTTCCCCGCCTCAAAGAAAATATGGTAATCTGCCTGAGACCTCCTGATCATTCCCTAAAGGGAAAGTGACCTTGTTTGAAACAATCCTTTCTTTTCCTTTGCTAATAACTTCATTGCCCCACCCTCCCTCCTACAAAAATCTTCTATTTTGTACAAGTCCTCAGAGCCCCCCCTCTAACTTGCTAGATAGGATGCCGTCTTCATGAATCACTTAATAAAACCAATTAGATCTTCAAATTTACTCAGTTGAGTTTTTGTTCTTTAACAGGAGATAGTAAGGAAAAGTGTGGATGAGGGCATGGCAGCCCAAACAGAGCACAATAAATTGAGAGACAACAATATACAGGAAGGGACAAAGGCATGAAACAATATTTATTCAAGTCATTGATTGAATGTTTACCATATGCAGGGTATTCTTCTAGTTGCTGGGTATAAAGAGATGAAATAAAAAAAAAAAAAGCTCCTGCTCTCACAGAACTTATAAACAAATACAACACATATTGCAAAGTCCCATTAGGGGGTAGAATAAGCTGTTAGGAGAGAATAAGGGGCCTCTGAAGAGGTAGCATTTAAACTGACATCTTGAGAATGACAGAACTAGGAGAGCATTCCAGAAAAAGCCTAGGAAATGAACATCTGTGTCTGAAGCAGTGAATGGGGGTGTATGTGGAAACAGGACAAGCTTAGAAAGGTAAATGGGGCAGATTCCATAGGACAATGTGTTAAACAGGCTGGCTGTTTGGATAGTTCATTCTAGTAGTAATTTGCAAGATAAACTTGATTGACCAGACTAAAGAGTAGTGCAGAAATCCAGGGGAAAACGGAGGAGGGCTTAAGCTAATACATCACAATGAGAACAGAGGAGATAATTGCATACAGGAAGGGAGTGGTCAGAAAGAATATACGATGGTTCACAGAATTTTGGCTTGTGCAACACGCTATTCTTTTGGAGGGAATAAAGAGGAACTGGTTTGGGGGCAGGAAGAAGAGTTTGGTTTTGACACAATGAGTTTGGAGTGAGTAAAATCATACAAATAGAAATGCTTACCAGACAGTTGATTAAAGAGCAAGCAAGCAAGCATGAACTGGTGATAATGATTTGGGAAACATCAGAGAATAAAAGTGGCAAGTGGTAACGAAGTGAACAAGAGCTTATATACCCCAAAGAGGGTATATAAGAGAAGAGTCTTTGATGACACCACTTTAAAATGCTGATAGTGGTGACTAGGGAAACTTAGAGCTCTCCTGTTAGCTTCAATTTGCTCAAGTCAGTGTTAGGGTACCTCTGCTGAGGGAAGAGAAGTGGTGGGTGAGGATTTGACAACAATGAAAGTGGTAAGTAGTCTTTAAAAATGGAAGAGGTTGCTGGACCATTGGGACTTTGAGAACCCACCCACCTGAGTCAGTTTTTGGTACTACCAATCAGTGGTTTGTACTCAGTAATATTCAGCAGCCCATGAGAGCAAAGAGGTCAGATGGCTAAAATGATCCAGAAATAAGGTTCTGCAGGGCCAGAGTGATGGGGAAACACCATGAATGAGTGACAGGCCATGCAGTCTATGCTAAATGGAGAAGAAATGAGCTGGAGCCAGAGTGAACTGAAGATTCAAAGAAAAAAGTGATTAACTGGAGATTTTTGAGATCATAAATACACTAGGAGGCAAAGATCAAAGATACAACATTAAAAATCAGAATTGTATGGGGGCACTTGGATGGTTCAGTCAGTTAAGCATCTGGCTCTTAATTTTGGCTCAGATCATGGGCTTGAGCCCCGCATTGGGCTCCATGTGGAGCCTGCTTGGGATTCTCTCTCCTTCCCTCTCCCCCTCTCATGCTGTAAGTAAATAAATAAACATTAAAAAAAAATCACAATAGTATGAGGATAGGCCTAGACCTTAACATTTAGAAATAAGTTCTTGACACAATCCAAGCTATGGCCTTGGAATTGGTTTGCTAAATGAAGTGAAAAGGAGTATTGGAAAAAAAAGGAAAGAAAATGATTATTGGAGGTGAAGGTACAGAAACAGTAAAGTCAACCATTATCAATGATATTGCCCAGAATAATGGTAGGGTTGGAGGTAGAGATGCTCTTGAACCATCCAAGTCCTGAATGAATGTAAAAGAGTAACCAGAGATGACAGTAATGAGGATAGATGATGGTACAGCTGAATGTCAGAGGCCTCAATGTGTGGCAGTGGAAATCAGTAACATAAAGGCAACAGCCCCTATAATGTACTGGTTCATACCTTATAGTAGTAAAGTGAGAAAAAGGGCACCCTCAACTTGAAATAGTCCTAAGGTAAGTGCAGCTGAGAGCCAGGTTCCAGTTAATGAAAAAGTAGAAGTTCACAAAGGAATAGGGAAGCAAGTCTCTATAATGTATACTTATTTATTTAAAGTAATCTCTGCCCAACACGGGGTTCACTTAACAACCCTGAGATCAAGAGCCGCATGGTCTACTGACTGAGCCAGCCAGACGCCCCTCTGTAATGCCAAAACAAACAAACAAACAAAAAACGGCAGGAAGGGGCACAATAGGAACATGAATTGGAGATAGTAGGTGGTAACACTGGAATACGAAGAGAGAGGAAGGATGACTGGATGGGCTTTGATCTATTATTTATTCTTTATTCTAAGTAGGCTCCACATGAGGCTTGAACTCATGACCCTGAGATCAAGAGTCACATGATTTACTGAGCCAGCCAGGTGTCCCTGGACTTCTATTTTAGATGGCAGCAGTGAATTACAGGGATGAGAAGCAAAGTGAATTAAACCAGCCTTAAATGTTCCAACTGGAATTCTGAAGTCACGTGTCTATGACAAAACAAACAAGTGCTGAGCATTGACCAAGCCTAGATATGCCTGAACTCTTCTAGGTTCCAAACAGTTTTAACGATAAAACTCCATTTTGTGTCTCAGCAAAGCTTAGCCCCAAGTAGAGAGGATGGCAAGGTTAGGCCAGAGAGGACTAAAGTAGCCTACTAAGACTGAAGACCTGTGAGTGGCCTACTGGTCTCAGTGGGAAGGGGTCTTTGCTTTGAGTGGTGGAAAAATATTACTAAGATCAAATACCAATTCAGGAGGAGGGAGTCTAATAGGTCTGTCGAAATGTGTCTTCTACTCACCTTACCTCCACACAGTTGGGCACTGGACAGAACGAGATGCTAGTCTTGGGGCATACATAAAAGTGCTTGATGAACTCTGCAAAATCCAGACCCAAGTGAAGGGAAGACTACGGGTAAGCTCTAATATGTAAGTTAGTGACCAATACTTACATTTTCTAAAAACAGAATATTCAATACAGTCTGTACAGTCCCTCCTCGGAAGTAATGAGTAGACTTTTTCTAACATTAAACCAGGGATTTGGACTACATGTCCAAAATCCTTGTACTACTTCCTCTAGAAATTCTGTAAAAGTTTTAATAGGAAACTCTTAAAAATCATCATCTAGGTCTTACCTCTCTAGAGGGGAGAGAGCTATAACTTTGTATCCACACAAACTAACCCACACAAGGTAGGAAACTTAGTCTCAAAAACACTAGTATAGGTAATATAGAGCTAAAAACCCGTTAGTTATTTGATTCCTAAATCCATGTTTTTACCTTATTGTAATCCTACTAAAGTCCTCATCTGGGCTTTAAGTTTTTGTTCATTTGCTTGTTTTTGTGAACTACAGACAATTCTGTCTTCATCCTTATATTCCTGGCAACTCATCAGGGTTCCTTAATACAAGGGTTACTACCTGGACCTACCAAGCCATTTTCAAGACTTCCTGTGTTGCCTTTTTTCCCATTAACAAGGCATACAACCTAGCTCCAAAGTCAAGGTTAGTGAAAATCTATGGTAAAGAAATTTCATGGAACTTCACTATATGGAAATGCTAATTAAATCTTTCTTCCTACTAAAACGGAGTAGAAATAGTCTTTAAAGAAGAGCTGAAAAGAATCCAGAAATTCCAAAATCCCTCTGTTTATTTACTTAACATTTTTGTGTTCTTTTGTATTTTCTCTCCTTGTGTATGTGACTTCCCAATTCATGGCTAATGGCTAAGATTCTGGACCTTCGATTTATTAATGTCAACTACAATGCCAAGAGTCCAAGAAATATTTGATCTAAACTGGGAGGACCCCACACAATTTTTAAAGAATCTGTCACTCTATGAAATTGCAGGTGTCTTTTTTTCGCTGGCAAGATTATTTTCCAAGTTAAGAGACAACCAGATTTCCCCCCTCCTCCTTCCCACCAATCTTCCATACCAACACATATATACACAGTCACATACTTCATATTTGAGGCCAATTTCATGGAAAGCAGAATCTTAACATTTCCAGCAATGCCCACATGATCTGGTAACCTTGGCAATGAGTAAAAAACGCTACTTACTTCTCTGAAGTAAGCTGCAGTTTGAACGAGTTGTAAGCATGAGGCCAAAATAAAGTATTTCCTCATTTTCCCTGCTATGGTTTGCTGCAAGGATCGAAGTGCTCAAGAATCAAAGGTGGGGAAATGGCTGTAGATCATTGCTGGATTCTTGCTGAAAGCAGGACAGGTGAAATCTTCAGGGATCACTTCTTCCACTTCACACTTTCTGAAAACAGTATTCTCAGTAATAGGCTAATCACACCAGTGATCAAATTACTTGAGGCCAGTATTTGATTTTATAGAGAGCAACTGCAGTATCAGAAACAGCTTTGACCCCGGGTGAAAAGCTCTCATGCACCTGCCAGTTTTCCTCAGGATCATCAATACTCAATGCCAACATTTACCTTTACTTGGTTACCATTTACAGTTGACACCAATGTAAATGAGAGAGTAGAGGGGAACCTGAGCACACACACACAAATTTTTTTTTTTATTTTTTAGATGTAATGCAAATAACCATATCTAATACTCTTTTAGAAAACAAAAGAAATGGAAAACATGCTCAAAAAACAAGAAAACAAGTTATACTTTTCATAAGGCACCACCAAAAACCTTGGTAAATCAGAGTCCATATTATATTTAAGTGTCTCACTAACAAGTAAATAAATATGTAAGAGAATAATCAATAGAGGGTCTTGAGGTTTACAAAAGACATTCCTGTTTAGACATCTTGGAGTATTGCAAAAGTAAGAATAAGCTGGATACATCTACACCCGTCACATCCTTTCCCAGTGCACATCAGCCATTGCATAGTGGTGAGTGGATTATGATCCAGGCCAAGAGAAAACTGCAATTCCAAAATAGATTTACATCCAATTGTTTCCTTCTCATGCTGTAAATATCATTCGGCACATCCATATCCAAAGAAGTAATGATATGCTTTAATTTAAAAAGGGGGTGGGGGGCAGGAGTTTCAAAAGGTGAAAGACAAATCAATTGCCTGCTTTTTAAAATTTATACTTAACAGACCTACTGCAAAAGCAACTTTCTACACACATATGAAGCTAGTTCCGTATGTAAACCTTTATTGAACCTGGTTATATGTGGGACTTGAACAGCTTAATTTTTCACAATTTACAATTTTTAAATCCCACTCCAAATTGTCACTTTCTCCTTTAAAAAGGATATAGTCTCATCCTTTGAAAGAAAGGCTTTCTCAGTTTTTCCTTTCATCCTACTTTAAGTTCTGGCTCATATTCATACAAATGTATTACAGAATTAAAATACTGACAAGCAGGGAGTTTCTTTTACGTGCACTCAACTGCATCCAGAATGTTAAAATTAAGAAAAACAAATAAACAGACATTTCTTGGACACCAAAGACAAAAGCAGAGAAGAACAGAAGTGAAGCACAGGTAAAAACTGTTCTAATCTTACAGGTCTGCTAGCTTTGCTAGGATTTTGATTATTAAAGTACATAGTAGACAATCACAGATTTAATGCTTATCTTTTCAATTATTCAAAGTATGATATACAGTAATTTGTAATTTTATTGAGGCACAAATTCGAATCATGCAGTGCAAAGGTGGTCTGCAGCAACTTAGGAAGGGAGTGTAACATCTAACTCTCAACATGGCTTTGTTGCAATAACTATCAGGAACTAAAATAGACATTTGTGGGGAAAAAATGTCCCCTCTTCTGCCAATAAGAAAGCTAACTACTACTAATGCTATAGTTGCATTTGTAAACTTGGGAATTTGCATAGTTCCACTGACCTACCCCTTTGAGAATATTAAAGACTTATGTGCATTTTTTTAATTTTTCTTTCTATAACCTTCCCCAACATAGTTATAATGAAGACAGTAAGAAATATCTTTGAAAAAAACTATCACAGAATTAGTTAAAACACCAATGGTGAAAAGTTGCAACTCTGAAAAGTAAAGGAACATTTTAAATCAAATTTTAATATAAAATGTTACAACAATGAAGAATGGAGTAAGTTGTAAATAGGTAATTTCCTCTAACTGAAAACAATATTTTATATTAGAACACCAGCATGTCTTTAAATAGATGAATCTTAGTTCATTAATTCCAAAATTATAGACTTGTATATGTTCGTTTTTCTCTCTCTCTTTTTTAAACTAATGTCTCTCATCTGTTCTTCTCAGCCTTTGGTCAAGAGTCAGACCAAATCCTCTGTGACTTTCAAATAAATACAGAAAATCCCACCAAATCAACTGAATGATATATTTAAGTTTCAAAACAGAAGATAAACAGGGAGCTACTCATAGTTGAAGACTGTCTTGCATTTTTCTCTCAGATCTCCAGCTGGTAAATACTGTATTAAGGACATAAATTATTTCCTCAACAGCCACCTACATCCACCCACCATACTCCAAGAAGCAGAGCACCAACTTAACTATCTTTCTCAGCATCCTCATGCCCTTCCACTGATGGCTGAGTAAAGTTAATGGGTGACTAGGAAGAAAAGATAAACTATTTTTAAATGTTTTCCACCAAGGCAGCCAGCACTTAGAACTGCATTCAATTTTTAACCCAAAAGTATTTGAAGATCTTTGCAGAGAAGACGAAAGGCAAAAAATATTGTGCTTTCTTTTATAACATCAACCAGATAAAATTCTTAGGTAATAATATCTTTATAGACTGGCAAAATTAAAATTTATGAAATTGGTTAAAAGTTACCTTGTAATATCCCTTGAAATCTTAAATCATATACACACTTGAGATCATGCAGAGTGACGCTTATGACCCTTGTAACAGGTCAAAACACTAAAAATGTTATGCAATATTAAGGGAAGACTAAAAATTAGGTAGTTTGAACCACAGAGAAAGCATTTACAGAAACTGGGTTTTACAGGAAAAGTTTTTGTTTTTTTTTGTTTTGTTTTGTTTTGTTTTGTTTTTTTAGCAAGATGCCTTTTGAGTTAAATCTCATACCCACTCAAACTGTAACTGGACAGTACATTTCACTTCTAGTTACTAGAAGACATTTCTTTAAAAGAGACTGGGGCAAAAAGGGAAAAGGAGATTATAAGCTGTTCTCTAGGCCCACCCTGCTCCCCCCTTTTAAAAAGAAAACTGATAAATTAAGCCAAACCACAGATTTTTAAACAAAATAAAGGGACACGGCATAGTGAAGACAAAACACTATTTTTAGTTTTTTGGGGTTCTTTGTCCTTTAAAAAAAATTAGTCCCCTTCTAATAAAAGTTTCCATACAGCTTACCTAACACCTTAACAATAGAGAACACAACAGGAGGGAAGAGGGCACAGCACCATAGTTTCAAACATTTACATACAAAAACAAAACAAACCAGCCATCACAGAAATAGTAAGACCAAGTTTCCCAATAGACAGAGACAAGTTCCAACAACACAAAGGAAATACAATGATCTATGAACAAAAACAAGATGGAAGATGTGGTCAGGCTAGGATGGAGAAGGAAGTGCTAACAACTCCTTGTACTACAAGGAAGGAATGGGGTTTCTTTATTAAAAAGCAAAAAGAGAAAGCAAGCCCCCAAATGGATTTTTGATGCTGAAAACTCTGTCATATGCTGCTGGTAACAGTAAATATATATATTTATATATCCATATATGTATATTAAAAAAGGAAAAATAATCTATTTATAGAACAGTCAGTAGTCAGAGACATTTAGAAAAAAGTAAAAACAAGTCCTTTTTTCTTTTTTTAAAAATGGATTTACTAAAACAACTTTATCACCCGGAGGTGCTACAACCCCATATCCTCTGATGAAGCCAGGGTGTTATTCAACAGCATCTGCTGTGGGCCAGTATCAGAAATTGCCAGTGTTGGAAACAGCAGACATCGGGGTCAGGGCTGCAAGGCAAAAAGCTGTTATTTGCTGGTCTTGCTCATGGCCATGCCTGAAGCCTGGTGGTCTGGTATACTTGTAAATGAAGGTTTCCCCGAAAAGCATGCATCACTGGGTCTCAGTAAAACATTCTGACTTGTCTTCTTTTCTTTTGCAGGAGCCTGGATCCATGTACCTGCTCGTCTCTAAAATGCAGACCCAAGACAGCAAGACTTCTCAAAGCCAAAAAAAAAAAAAAAAAGGCTCCTTGCCTTGAAATAAGAAAAGCTCTTCTTCCCAGAATCCAATCTAGTCAGACTTCTGAACTAGATGACATACTCCTCCTTAGGAAGATAAGGTGATCTGCCTCTCATTTGGGGTTTTCTTCTTGGTACAAACACACACAAGTAGCTGGGGTCTAGACTGTGCTACTATCCCATGACTACTAACAGGAGTAACTTTGGCCCTGTTGCTCCCATGGCTATATCCGTAGGGCATTACATGCCAGGTAACAGTGGAAGGAGAGTGGTACTCTCACTCCTGTCCAACTGTCCTAAGGAGAGCCAAGTAGTCAGCACCTCCAGACAGTACTGCCTCTAGGTTGTAAACCTCTAACTAGTATCAACTGGCCATAAGCCACATCCTACATGCCCTGCTAACATACCAATGTATTAATGCCAACCAGCCACTCTAGAGCTCAATCAAATGTCTGGCTGTAAAGTAACATACCGTACTCAGAGGAGACATAAACTGAAATACTGGCTGCTGTACCAAAGACACCCTCTGCATAGATGTGTTGAAGAGAATGTAGGTCACACAGTCCATGCAAAGAGGAAGTCCGCTAAGAGGACTTTCTCTGAAGGCCATTTGTCTTTGGAAGCAACATTCTGAGTGGATCTAAACCACTCTACTTGATGACTAAGGTCTCAATGTGGTCCATTTCCCCCCATGTCCCAAACTAACCCAGCAACTGCTAACTGGTCTCCTTAAGATCCTCCATTGGTAGTTTGTAGCTCATTATGAAGGAAGGAGGTGGTGCTTGACCTGGGCTATCTGGCCCTTGCTTCTTTGCACAGTTTATACAGATGTAATCTTCATTTTCAGCCATTTCTGGAGATACACCCACACAAACTTGATGAAACCACTCATCACAGCCACCATCACATTGTACCCAGTCTACCTGTAGGAGACAAGATTGAGGAATGTTTAGGTTACATAAACATTAAGCCTAGAAAAAAAAAAAGCAAACCAAAGAGCTTTCTTGGCTTAAATGATAGCAAATAACTGGGATGTCCAGAGACAGACAATGACTTTTTATGGGGTTACTTTTTAAAGAAAGAAGCTGGGAAGTTAATATCCCCAAATTATATTTTACCACAGTATGTCCTCAAAATTAGGCCTCTTAGGTACTCCATTACCTCATAAATACCCAGGGATCCTTTTGAGGCAGAAACATGTTTGAGAAAAACTTGACAAAAAAGGAACTTCTAATAGAGCAGCCAAGTAGTTTTAGCTAATATTAACAATTTCTAGACGCTAAGACAATGCAATTATCAATCAAGAAAGGAAGAGTACAACAATGTGAAGGCAATCCTGTGTATTAGCTTTATTTCAAAGAGATAAGCCAAAGTACTAAGAGCATTAAATACCTTTTTAGAAAAGCAGTCACATAGGCCACTTTTAAAACTAATATTTTTTATTCTTCTCTTCTTCCGTTACAAATACAACTCCCTATAAAAAGTTAGCAAATATCAGAGGTCAAATCTTACAAATTAACCAATTAAAACAGTCAAAGTCACAGGTCAATAGATCACTCCGGGGTTTAAAATTCAAGTCTGTATAACTGATAGGTCAGTGGCAGATGCCAAGCAAACTTTGACCCTTCAGAGGATATTGTAATCATAGAAGGCTAGAAAGAGACTGTAGTTTGGTGACTTTATTAAGCCTTGGGCCTGGAGTTAACAATAAGATGATTTGGGTTTTTGTATCTGGAGGGTGAATGTGGTAGTTTTTGTAACTGATGTCATGGCAGATGAGAACCTTTAAGATTAAAAGAGCTACTCTTCCTCTCCCCAGTACAAAGTGGATCATCTCACTGGCAACTTACAAAGCCACTTACAATGAGCTTTGCCAGTTTTCAGAGCAAAGTAAGGAGTATGAAGGGATCAAAGAGGTACCTCAGTGAAGTTTATGAGAAAAGAACAGAGGAGGAAGGTTTGGGCTAGGTAAATGAGTTTCAGGGAAAGGGAGTAGTTTCTAAATTAGTTTCCGAGGACTCAAAGAGTTATCAAAATGATGATGCTCATGTTAGTGGTTTTAGGGTTGTAATAAAGCATGGGAAAAATCACTTGTCAAAAGAATCTTTCTGCTTCCGTTGTTCCTATTCTAGAGTTCTAGTTATTAGGAGACAGTGCTGTGTACAGTAAAGATTACTGAATTCAGTCACAAGTTCTGAATTCTGATGTGTACAATTTGAGGCAAAGAATTTAATCTCAGTAAGGCTCAATTTCCTCATCTGTAAAATGGAGATAATATTCTGTTTACAGGATTATTTAGAGGATTAAATGAAATAATGCATGGCAAAACAGCTAGCTCACCGTGTGGCATCTTTCAAGATCACAATTTCATGCCTCTACTCATTATACTATCTTACACAAGATCCATTTTGCACTGTGAAATAACTGCCTGTAGCACTGCTTCTCAAAAACGTGTAGACCACTTACATAGAATTGCCTGTTGTGTTCATTAAAAGTATGGCTGAGACCCATCCCAAACCCAAACCTACAGACTCAGAATATCTTGGGGGTACAAACCAGAGCTTAGATTTTCAGTCAGATTCTAGGTAACTTTTATATTTTCTAAATTTGATCATTCCTAGTACTTTGTGATACTGCTTGCTGGTAAATTCAGAGCAATTTAACAATTCCTTCCTAAAACAAATTCTGTTTTTGTTCTGTAATTATTTATGTAATATTTAGTTTCTGAAGTCAGTGCAGTAAAGAAAATTGAACTGTTCCTATTGCAGCAAACTACTATATGAAAGACAAAAGAGGGAGATAAATGACTTCTTTGCAACAAACTAAACATATAGGTACTATAGCAATGAAGATTTACAAAGTGCTAATGTGATGGTAAGTAACTTGGGGTTAAGTGTTTTGGCTATTTGGCACTGGTAACGAGAACTGGGAAGATGATCTGTGTTTCTTTGGGCTGCCCAAATTGGAGATATTACCCTGTTTATGACGCCACCCTGAACCAGTAGATAACTCTAGTCCTACTTTCAACCTTCTTAATCTAGTCCAGTCCCCATTCATGCTAACCCACAGGATAAGAAAGTTCCCAATTTATCAGTATATCCTGCCAAGAAAAAGTGGCCCTATCTTTTTAAAAATCTAATTCTGCACTGCATTCCAGGTTTCCCCAAATTAAATCTATCAGTCTCAAGTAAGGATGAGAACACATTCTCTTTTGTGATTTTTGGCTAGAGGTCCACTCCTAGAGCCTAGCTCTCCCACCATTCCAAAACAGTATAAAACTTTTTTTGAGACATTTATCAGTACACAGATTGTATCTCAGCCTACAGGTTATATATCAATTTACCCTAATAATCTAGCAGGGAAAAAACAATCTTTCCCTTACTAGTATCTTTTTGTCATGTTCATGTACTAATAACAATCCAATTCCAGTGCTACTTCTGTTTGAAAAGGCCCACAGGGTCATAAAGCAAACCAAAGTTTGGAATTTCAACTGAATTAACTGAAGATTTGACACAGGGGCAACAGATTGTGTACTAGGCTGAAAACTCAAGAACACAGAACTTGGTTATCTGCACATTAGGCTCTAATAGTCACTTCCCCTTTCATTGGTTTTAAGAGATTTACTTATCAAATCACAAAAATAATTAAAAAACTTCACAGCTGTGAGTTGTTCAAATATTAACTGATAAAAGATTTGAAAGTATAGTACAAATACATTACCAGTTGGATTGGGGGAAATTTTTAAAGAGAAATACATTAAATACAGGAAATAATGTTAATTTAGTATTTCCTGTGTTGCTATACGGTTTCATATTTACACTTAAAAATATTTACCATATTTCATTTTGTTCACTTCACAGGGCATTATTACTGCACTGGGAAAAAAGAAAGCCTGGTGATTTAGTGATAGTCTTAGCTTAGTTACCCGACCAAGCTTTTGTTATTTTGGCATTCAATCTCTACTGCACCAAGGTTCCCTGCAAAAACCAGATTCGAAAATTAAAACAATTCACTTAATGAAGTACAAGAGAACAATGTTCAGAATCCTTGTGTATATTTTTTGATGCTCTTAACATTAAGTGGCCAGCTCTCTTAGCCCAAGATTGATGTGTTTCCCAAGATAGGAATTTCAACGCTAAAACTGGAAAGTCCAGGCAAACTGGGACGGTTCGTTACCCAATCTCCACATCACCACTTGTTGAGGGTAATCCAACCTTTGATTATCTGTGCTTTTAAAAAGAGATATGAACTAATAATGGAAATGCAAATACTTTGGCTGAGATAGCACCCTATGAAAATCTTTTAATACATCAGAGTGGCTGACAAAGAGTAAAAGTGAGACATAGGTTTATCAACTTCATCTCTATTTAACCATCCAAAACTTATGGAAATAGTAATGGGTAAGGAAAAGGCCCACAGGAAAAAGGTAAAAAAAGGTAAGGGAAAAAAGTCTATTTTCATAAGATGATTAAATATTTATTCTAATACAGAAAAAAAAGGTTACTTAAATGTTAGCTTAAAGAATGTGCTCCTTTTCAAGTTAACTTCTTTTACTTTTGGTATCAGGAAGACTGAATGAAAGTGGCAGACTTCAGAGAGAAGAAGATTCCGAACCTTAAAACTAATTTTTTGAAAATAGTTATTTTTTTTCATTATTTTAAAAATTAATTACACCTTGAAATTAATTTGATAATGATGGAAAAGAGACTTTTTTTAAAACCCTTTCCCATTATTCTGGTAATATTTTTCTTTTCTCTTTCTAAAACATCTTGAACTTGAGGCTAGGTATGTTTAGGTAGCCCTTCAAAGTTTTCTCAATCTGCACATTGTGGGGGAAAAGTAATAGTAATTATTGGTTAGAAATATGGTAAATGTACATTTACCTAAATATGAACGAACCCTAGAAGTTATTTTTTGCTTCGTGATATTTAAAGAACACCGACTTCTCTAAAAACATTCTTCTTTTTTACCATCATTTTATGCCATGCATTAATTTGATTTTCTTAGAAAAATACTATACTTCAAATGGAGAAAGTTGTAAAATTCTTTACAAAGCAGTTAAAGAAATACACCTCTTATTTAGTAAAACTAGTTTCAAGAACAAACTTGGAGAACCATAAATATTGCAAAACAGCAACGATGAGCAAAATGTTTACAATCTGAAATAATTTGTTTAAAATTAAACACATTAGGGGCACCTGGGTGGTTCAGTCAGTTAAGCATCTGACTTTGGCTCAGTTCATGAGTTAGAGCCCTGCAATTGGGCTCAGTGCTGATGCCTCAGAGCCTGAAGCCTGCTTCAGATTCTGTGTCTCCCTCTCTCTCTACCCCTCCCTTGCTCGTGCTCTCTCTCTCTCTCAAAAATAAACATATAAAAAAATTTATTAAAAATTTTATTTAAAAAGTTAAAAAAAACACACTATAAAAATGCAACATTTAGGGGTGCCTGGGTGACCCAGTCAGTTATGTGTCCAACTTTGGCTCAGGTCATGATCTCTCTGTTCATGAGTTCGAGCCCTACATCGGGCTCTCTGCTGTCAACACAAAGCCTGCTTTGGATCCTCTGTCTCCCTCTCTCTTGGGCCGTACCTCCCCGCCCCCCCCCCCCTCTCAAAAAAAAAAATAAATAAATAAATAAATAAAAAATTACAACATTTACTGTTTCTTTTATGTAAAGTAATGACAGGTTAAGACACATCTTCCTCACCTTTGTATGTGTTTCAACAGTTTGAAATAGACATTTTTTCTGAATGTGCAGCTAAATCTCCCTCAGTTCTATTAAGACAACTTTCCAGATTAAAAAAAAAAAAATACCTTTAATACTAGGAGCAAATCTCAGGGCTCACTTAAAAATAACCATTACATCTTAACATTTATACTGCATTTTGGTTAACAAGTGTTTTCATATAAATGATCTCCTCTTAATTCTCATAACCCTGAGAGTAAGCAGGGCATGTTTAAATTATTTAACAATTTTATAGCAGATGATAAAAAAAACTGTAACGTTTATATGCTACAGGAAGATAATGGAAGACCTGAGCCATATTTACGATGCTTAGCAGAAGAGGGGAAAGATTATTAGGTGGAAAGGTGAAAAAACAGAAAGCAAAAAGTTTGTGATGGATATAAACACTGTAGGAATGATGATAGGAAAGCTTAAAAAAGAAACACCATCTTGCTGCCAGTCCTGAAACTGCCATAAAATTAGTTTAAAAAAGGGAGAAGGTTCTGCCAACATGAGCTGCCAATAGTTCTTCAGTACCCAAAGAAAAAGTTAACCTTTCATCAGCTTCTTTAATAAACAAATTCGGATGAGAAGAAATTCAAAATGAAAGAAAAATAATATACACACATATATAACGTAACTACTAAAATGTTTTAAAATGTTCATAAAATAGAAACATTTATATAATAAAGATACAAAAGTGAACAGGTTTTATGACATAATATAAAATAAGCCATATAGGAAAAAAGACTAGAAGGAAACACAGTAAAATATTTGTAGATATTGTCCTTGGAAGGTTAGACTATGGGATATGTGTCTTACCATATATATATTCATTTTCTAAAAATGAGTGGAAAACATTTAATAAGTGTAATTTAAATATAAGTGTCATTCAGTTTTGGAATGTGCTTTTGTACTTACATCTTAATTATTGGTGGGGTGGGGGATATTAGTGGAGAAAACCTGGTCTGGGAGCCAGGAAACCACGGTTCTACGTTTGGCTTTGCACTAATTAGCTCTATGACTTTGGTCACATCATTTATCTTCACTGAGTCCTGGTTTCATCATTTGTAAAATGAAGAGCCTGGACAAGGTGACCTCTTCAAGCTCTAACAAGAATCTGACTGAGGAGGGAAGTAAGGGAATAATGGTGCAGTTATATTCTCTGTTCATATATTCAAATTGAAGAGGTATTACAATTTTAAGTACCAAGTGGTATAATAAACATTATCAAATAAAAACTATGAATTTACTAATCATCTTGATGGGAACCATAACAGATGCCTCCAGTCATTGAATGAACTGGGATTTTTCATAAAGTCCATCCATCTTACTCAGAAGTTCATAACATCAATATTACTTAAAGAATGGCCATCACATAATTAATATACTGAAACTTTTAAAATAATACCTTTAAAGATCTTAATTATTTCTTCACAAGGTATTTGAAAAACTCTTACTCCATTTAGAAGAATGCACACAGGCCTGAGTGTTGGTAAGACACAGACCAAACGGGAAG
Source organism: Herpailurus yagouaroundi (assembly GCF_014898765.1). Taxonomy (NCBI): domain Eukaryota; kingdom Metazoa; phylum Chordata; class Mammalia; order Carnivora; family Felidae; genus Herpailurus; species Herpailurus yagouaroundi. Next base: position 6,110,623 of record NW_024412572.1, read on the forward strand.
ATTTAACCCCTTAGTTTAGGTCTTTAGAACAAATCTTAATGCAATTTTCCAGAGCTCTTAAAATACTGGCCCAGAATGTTTTCAGGCCACTGTGACTAACCGACAAGGTATTTAGTTCTCTGAGTCACCCTACAGGGAAGGCAAAATACTATACCAAAACTGCTATGCCAGCTGCACATGAAATGCACTGCTACCCAGGGTTATCACATAGCTTCTCTCTGCTCTCGTCTCTTTATGTTCACTAAGTACCTGATTTTTAAAGCACAATATCTCTTCTATTAAGCACACTGACCTAACAGCCTCATAATTCACAACAGTTTATAGAAACTGTAGAAAACATATTAAGTTGGAAGCCCAAATTCTAGAATCAAAACCAGATTCTCATTTCATCAAACTTCTGTCTGGAGACTGCTGCTCCTTGTCCTCTCTCCCACGTGACCGTATAGTTAAGAGCTCACCTTGTCCTTGCAGGGCCTCTGGCAGTTCTGTGCTGCACACACAGCATTTTCGTCATCGGACTCTTCCGCTCCTGACCAGTCGTACTTTGAGGGGATGTCCAGCACTTTTTTCTCTCTCTTCTTCTCAGTAGTCTCTTTCACAAGGTCAACTTTGGCTGCAGCAGCCTTCTCCTTCTTCTTCTTTCTCTCTTCTTCTTTTGCCAGTTTCTTGGCCAGTTTATTCAGCTCCTTTGATTTTTCTGCACTTAGTTTTAATTTCTTCTTTTTAGGTTTATCCATTTTCTTTAACTCCTTGGACTTCTGTTTTCCTTCTCCAAAAAGCTGTTCTACTTTTTCTAGCTTCCGTTTCCGTTTCTTCTCTGAAGAGTCTTTTCCTTTTATTTTTAATGGCTTCTCTTCCATGCTGTCATCCTTCATCAATATAAAATTAGAAACAATTTTAAAGCAAGACATTTATTTTATTTTAAATAATAATCTTTCTTACTATTTTTTCATTCATTTTAAGTAGGCTCCACTTCTGGCACGAAGCCCAACGTGGAGCTTGAAATCACAACCCTAAGATCAAGACATCAGCTGAGATCAAGAGTAGGACACTTAACTGACTGAGCCACCCAGGTACCTCTAAAGCAAGACATTTATAAAGTTTTATTCTCTTATATGAAGTATCTTGAGTAGACAACCTTAACAAAAACAAAAACAAAAACAAAAACAACAGAAACAGAAAGTAGAACAGAGGTTACCGGGAGCTGAGGAGAGAGGATAATGGTATTTATTGTTTAATGTGTACAGAAGTTCTGTTTGGGATGATTATGGAAATTGACAGTGGCAACAGTTGCAGAACACTGTAAATGCAATTAACACAACTGAACTGTATACTTAGAAGGATTAAAATGGTAAATTTTATGTTGTGTACATTATATATAATAAATGTTCTAAAGATATTTAAAAGACATTTTAAGAAAGCAAATATAGGGGCACCTGGGTGGCTCAGTCAGTTAAGCGTTTGACTTCAGCTCAGGTCATGATCTCATAGTTTGTGAGTTCGAGCCCCGCGTCAGGCTCTGTGCTGACAGCTCAAAGCCTGGAACCTGCTTCGGATTGTGTCTCCCTCTGCCCCTCCCCCTTTCACGCTCTGTCTCTGTCTCTCAAAAATAAATAAATGTTAAAAAAGAAAAAGAAAAAAAAAAGAAAGAAAGAAAGAAAGAAAGAAAGCACCTGGGTGGCTCAGTCGGTTAAGCTTCCAACTTCAGCTCAGGTCATGATTTTATGGGTTCATGAGTTTGAGCCCCACATCAGGCTCTCTGCTGTCAGCGCAGAGCCCACTTCAGATACTCTGTTCACCCACCTCTCTCTCTGCCCCTCCCCCACCTGCACAAACACATGCACATACTCTCTCTCAAAAATAAACAATAAAAAACGAGAAATCAAATGTTAATATTCAATGAAAATAATGGCAAGCCTATATAAAACATCTGACTTTAGATTACTAGGGAAAAAAGATTGTTGTTAGCATATATTAGTATAGTGTGTAGCACCTCTGTTTAACGGAGATAAAACATACACATAAAGCTAAAAGCACGAAATGTACACTGAATTATGTAACAAGTTTTTTGGTCTTCATTTACTACTACTACAGTTCTTTACTAACTCACAATTAATAAATTCCTGAAGGCCAAGAAGTTATCAAAATGGTTGGCAAAACATAAAACTATATCCATGATCTCATTACAAAAGATACGTAGTAACTTTGGCAAGGGCTAGAACAAAAAAGTCTTATTTTTTTTTTCAATTTTCTAATATTTTTCTGATTTCTATTATATGCCAATGTAATAAACATTAAAAATTTTAACAGTAAAAGTATGTCTAGCAACAGGAAGTACAAGGAGGAGGTAAAGAAAGAAATACTGAAAAACATTAAGCTTGATAGTTACTTAAGAAACACCACTTGAGAACTCATTTTGTGACATATCTGAAACTGGAAAATCTTTGACAGGAACCTAAGAAACCGCAGAATGCAGAACACTGCATTATAAATGTCTGAAGTCTATCACATCTTGCACTATAAATTTACCCTCTCAATACTTTGTGTTTCCTTATGTGTAAAATAAAGAGGATCAGATGAGATAATGGATGAGAAGTAAACCCTTTGTATTTTGGAAAACACTATCTAAATGAGACTACCTTTGATCTGAATTCCAAACCAAAAACTATCATATGCCATGTATATCTGTATCAATTGTCAGTGACATCGTACCATTCCATTACATGGAAATAAGTAATGGAAAAGAATAATGAAAAGAATAATGAAAAGAACATTAGAAGTCCAGTGCCAGAGCTGGAATCCAGGTCTCTTTGTTTTTACTAAATGTGTGATCTAAGCAAGTTTCTACCTCTCTGACCCTTAATTTCTTCATGTGTAGAATGGGCTCAATACTTGCCCATCTATCCTTTCCTCTCCCCTTTAGGATTATGGTGAGGATCAAATGAGATCACAGATAGAAAAACATCATATAAACTGCAACCTGCTATGAGGTATTAATATATGAACATGGACTTTCTTGCCTACCCCAGTCTGCTTCTATTTAACCTTTCCCTTTTATTCTCCCCTCCTCCCCTATTTAACCCTTCCCGTGCTTCTTTTTTCAACCACTATATTTGCTTCTGCCTTCTCTTTTGGGCCTTTCAACAGTGGGAGTCTGGGATAAGGAAGTTGTTCCTTCCTTAGAAGAACTGGTAGTTTTCAGTGCCCTCTTTTCTTTTTAGCAGAAATGGTGTTTACTTTTCCTCCCCCCCCCAGATATTATATAAAATCTTAATAAAGAAAACCAAAAAGCAGAACTACTTTTGGCTTAATGGAAAAAAAGTAGGATAGCCACAGTACTACCCACTCAGCCATCCCCATCCTGGCATTTGTGGTACCTCCAAAGAACCAAGGCATTCTAAAAATGTTAAAGCCATGGTTTAAGTTTTAAATTCTTGCCTCCATGATATGCAGGAATCTGTCTTCAGAGGGTGGGTGTGTGGCCTGCAAAATCCGCCAAATGTGTTGAGTCTCATCCAGAGATACTTCTAGGAGATCCCCAACCATCATAAGTTCTTCCAGCTGGGCTTTAGCGCCGGGTGACAACTCCAACACTGGAGGTTCCAAACTCCGGGGCACCAAAGGGCTCTTCCGAGGTTGTTTCCTGGGGGTACTAGAACCTTTCCAATAAAACAAAAGACAAAGCAAAAAAATGAAAACTATCAACAAACTGTAATGTTTCCAAAGTAAATATTTAGGGGAATGGTTCCTCCTCCTCTAATACTTTAGACATCTGAATTCACTGCATCCATATTAAAGTTAGAATAAAATCTTCAAAAAATACAAACAAAAAAGATCTCGAATTCTAATGCCCACTTTCAAAAATTAGCTAAGAATAAAAATCTGGATCCTTACTGATTCTTTACTCTGTGACTGAAGTGGAAAGGGAATGTGAAAGAATCTCTTAATCCATTCTCTCTCTGTTTTAGAGGGGACCAAAAGATTAGTAAGCACATGAGCTGCCCTATATAAATAAGGTGCTATCCTCCTAATAAACCAACGATAATATGCTGTTCCATAAAATCCTAAATGAAGAAACACCCTTTACTTCCCAGACGTGTGACCTAATGATATATTTTCAATGGGGGAAAGGAAAGTGGACATACAAGAGCAATTATCTACCAAAGAAAGGAAGAACTTTCTAACAAAGCTTTCCAAAACAAGAATGAATACTCTTAAAAAGCAACAAGTTCCTCAACAACTGGTAATGAACAAATAGAGGCCTATTAGAGATTTTATATTAATGAAAGATGGAACTAGAGAGCCTCAATAATTCAGTGCAAGTTTTTTCAGGTTACCACCTAGTAACATAAAATGCAAACAGGGGCGTAGCTTTTCCTAACCAAAATTGCATTTTCGGGTTTTACTAGCATTTCATGGCTAGGATATACATTTAAGAGAGATTCACAGGGGCGCCTGGGTGGCGCAGTCGGTTAAGCGTACGACTTCAGCCAGGTCACGATCTCACGGTCCGTGAGTTCGAGCCCCGCGTCGGGCTCTGGGCTGATGGCTCAGAGCCTGGAGCCTGTTTCCGATTCTGTGTCTCCCTCTCTCTCTGCCCCTCCCCCGTTCATGCTCTGTCTCTCTCTGTCCCAAAAATAAATAAACGTTGAAAAAAAAAATTTTAAAAAAAGAGATTCACAGTCTTGATTAATACAATTTTTTTTCTCACTGGTTTCAGGCCTATCTTCTCCACATTGCTTTAAAGGTAATACCTTGAGAACAACTCTTAGAAGCAGAAGAATAAGCATGTTCTGCACAGAACGAAGGTGCTGTCCACATGTGAGTGACCACCTCTTCAGACTTAATGGGAATTTCTTCATCACAAAAAAGATTGGGTTCTAGACTACTGGAGGACTTCACACTGGCTGTGTCCTGAGGAAGAAACAAAGAGGGGTATTCAGAATTAGAACCACTTAACTTACCCTGTGACAAAGATCTAAATGCAGGCTTTGTAATATACTAAAAATACAATTGTAAAATTAGATACATAGTATTAAATAGGACAGAAAATGCCCACTGGGAGGAAAAACAGTAATGATTACAGTTTCAAGCCAAAAGGGAATGAGTAAAGCTCAAAAATAATCCACAGAGATAATAAACCTCAAGAAAATTACTATTAGGGGAGCCTGGGTGGCTCAATCAGGTAAGTATCCAACTTCGGCTCAGGTCATGATCTCACAGTTCATGGGTTCAATCCCACGTTGGGCCCTGTGCTGACAGCTCAGAGCCTGGAGCCTGCTTCGAATTCTGTTTCTCCCTCTCTCTCTGCCCCTCCCCTGCTCGTGCTCCATGTCTCTCTCTCAAACATAAAAAAAAAAAAAAAAAAAAAGGTACTATTAAATAATCTACCTTCTACAGTCTACAACTCATAAAAACTCCTATACCAAGTTAGACAATCTTGACACTTAAAATGGACTTAGGAGGGGAAGAAAGGTTTAGACATGGTGTCTTAAGGACACAAATCATTTAATCCAGGAGGCACCTGGGTGGCTCAGTCAGGGGTCCAACTTGATTTTGGCTCAGGCCATGATCTCATGGTTTGTGGGATCGAGCCTCGCATTGACTTATAGCATGGAGCCTGCTTGGGATTCTCTCTCTTGCTCTCTCTCTCTGCCCCTCCCCTGCTGGTGATCACTCACGTACTCTCTCTCTCTCTCTCTCAAAATAAATAAATAAACTTAAAAAAACATTTAATCCTCTCTAAAGGTTTTCAAACCTAGAAGCTTATCAATTGCTCTTACAACAAAAAGCCTCACTGACAACATTCAAATTATATACTTCTGACAGCTCTAGTTGGTTCTCAGATTCCCCTGTAGTTTGTTTCCAGAAGCTCACATGTACAGCTTTAATGAACAATCAGGAAGACAGAAATCACAGGTATTTCAACAAGGATAATTTAATAAAGTGAACTGGTTAGATGTATATTAAAGGCTGAAAAGGCAAAACGGAAACACCAAGCTAACACCAAGAGAGAGTTGCCAACCCTAGAGCTTGAGGTAACAAAGCTCAGAGAAGGAGCCCTGTGGAGTTGGGACCCATACCTCTGAGAAGGAAGTGCTGGCCAGTTAGTTCTGCTATCTCTAATGGAACATGATGTGGTTGGTTTCAGGGATGTGAAAAAAAACAACCACAAATTGGAACCAGTTCCCGATGCCAGAGTAAAAAAAGAAGGGGGAAAAAAGCATGCAATTCAGATGACACAAATGGAGGCTAAAACAGGGGAAAGATCATGTCCCTTCTTACTGTCCAGGCCTTTTAATATTCTCTAATGTCCTCTTATTGGCAGAAGGAAGGCAGTAGGCAGAAAACAAATGTGTAGAGCAGGAGTTGGTTGGCATATTGCAACCCAGTTGGCAGCTCACTTTTTGTATGGAGTAAGAACTAAGAATAGTCTGTATTTTTAAAGAGTTGTGGGGGGAAAAAAGAATATGCAATAAAGACCACATGTGGCTTACAAAGCCTAAAATATTTACTAAGATTTATTTGTGTTATTTATCTAGTTGTATATTAATGTGTGTTAATATATACACATTACAGAAAAAGTTTAGCAACCCCTAGTGTAGAGTCCCATCCCCAGCATCACAAAGCAGAGTACAGAAGAGTGAGTTAGGAGATGAGAGACCACAGGGGTGCCTGGGGGGCTCAGTCTGTTAAGCATCCGACTCTTGATTTCAACTCAGGTCATGATCTCATAGGTTCGTGGGTTCGAGCTCCACACTGGGCTCTGTGCTGACAGTGCAGACCCTGCTTGGGATTCTCTCTCTTCCTCTCTCTCGGCCCCTCCTTCTCTCTCTCAAAATAAATAAATAAATTTAAAAATGAAAAGGAGATGAGAGATCACAGCTTAAAGACTAGCACAACACCTGCCTGATTCTCTTTGTACAGTGGACAAGAGGAAGATCATGAGACTATCCTTAATTAAATAGGACACTTAAAAGGTTTTATAAGAGAATTCTAAAAGACAATGTCACTCACTGAGAATTTAGGAATAGCAGTTTACAGTCATCTTCCCTATTCAAAAATTTAATTTCTAAAAACCATCAAGATGAAAGAATACTTTAGTGCACCCCTGCTTTAGTTCCCAGATGCTTCTTCTCAATGACTAGAATTGTCTTTCCTGACTTTGATTCTACTCATTTCATTATAACTCATACACGGAACTTTCTGTTAAGATTTCAAAATGGAAAGGACAGTGATCAGAAAATAATGATGGAGGGGCACCTGGGTGGCTCAGTCAGTTAGGCATCTGACTTCGGCTCAGGTCATGATATTGCGGTTCATGAGTTTGAGCCCACATCAGGCTCTGTGCTGACGGCTTGGAGCCTGGAGCCTGCCTCTGATTCTGTGTCTCCCTCTCTCTCTGCCCCTCCCCCGCGCATGGTCTATCTGTGTGTGTGTCTCTCTCAAAAACTAAACACTAAAACAATGTTTTTAATAAAAAAAAAAAAGAAAAAGAAAACAATGATGGAAAATAATTATAGCTAAAAAGAGGTTTTTAAAAAAATTACTTCCCCAAGGTGATGCATGAAATGTGAATATGTACAATACTGACTTAGGTAAGATAAAGACACATTGTTAGCCCTCGAACAATCACTGAAAACAAACAAAAAGAGGTGTAAGGCAAGAAGTCAATAATGGAAATGAAATGAAACATTAAATTTTTTTTTAATTAACCCAAAGAAGGCATGAAAAGTGGAACACAGGAACAAAAACAAGAGATTAATAAAAAATCAGCAAGATGATCAACTTAAACACAATCATGTCAACAACTATGTTAAATGAAAAATGGACTAAAAAAAAAAAGAAAATAGACTAAACACTACCAATGAAAAGACAGAGATTGTAATATTACTTTAAAAACAAAACACAAAAAACAAGACTTAACTCTGTATTTTATGAATGCATATATATGTAGAATTACAGTCCAGAAAGGACCCTCTACATATATGCTATCTACAAGAGACATATTTTAAATACAAAAAAATTGAGTCTTTCCACCAAAGCTCAAGCCATCCAAGGATTAAAAAGGAGCACTTGCGTGGCTCAGTCGGTTAAGCATCCAACTTCAGCTCAGGTTACAATCTCGCGGTTTGTGAGTTCGAGCCCTACATTGCACTCTGTGCTGACAAGCTCAGAGCCTGGAGCCTGCTTTGGATTGTGTTCCCTCTCTCTCTGCCCCTTCCCCACTCACAGTCTCTCTCTCTCAAAAATAGATAAACGTTAAAAAAAAAAAAGGTGGGGGCGCCTGGGTGGCTCAGTCGGTTAGGCACCCCACTTCAGCTCAGGTCATGATCTCATGGTTTGTGGGTTCGAGCTCCACGTTGGGCTCTGTGCTGACAGCTCAAAGCCTGGAGCCTGTTTCAGATTCTGTGTCTCCCTCTCTCTCTGCCTCTCCCCTGTTCATGTGCTGTCTCTGTCTCAAAAATAAATAAACATTAAAAAAATTATTTAAAAAAAAAGGGAGTGTTAGAAAAGAGGGGCACTTGGGTGGCTCAGTCAGTTAAGCATCCAACTCTTGATTTCGCCTCAGGTCATGATCTCACAGTCATGAGATCGAGCCCATGTCGGGTTCTGTGCTGATAGCACTGAGCCTGCTTGGGATTCTCTCTACCACCTCCCATGCTTGCGTACTCTCTCTTAAAGTAAATAAACTTAAGGGGAAAAAAAAAAAAGGAATTAATCACGTGAATATGCAAAGGTTATGCCAGACACAAACACAAAAGATCCATGACAAATTTTGCTTCATTAAATATATATTTTCCTAAGTAATGATTTTCTTAAATTGCTACTCAGTGATTCAGTGGTGATTACAGGATATTACATGCAAATGAAGTAATCCAATAATGCAAAGCACAAATTAGATGCTATGATAACTAAGATCAAATGACTGATTGTAGTTTTCTTTTTTTTTTTTTTAACGTTTATTTATTTTTGGGACAGAGAGAGATAGAGCATGAACGGGGAAGGGGCAGAGAGAGAGGGAGACACAGAATCGGAAGCAGGCTCCAGGCTCTGAGCCATCAGCCCGGAGCCTGACGCGGGGCTCGAACTCACGGACCGCGAGATCGTGACCTGAGCTGAAGTCGGACGCTTAACCGACTGAGCCACCCAGGCGCCCCGATTTTAGTTTTCTATGTAATTACCTACTCTTCTTCCTCAATCAGTAAGAGGCTCTCCCTCAAGCAAAGATACTAAATTTAAATTATTTTAAAGATGAATTCATAGTCACAAATCACCAAGCTAATTGTAAATAAATTGGCAAATAAAATTTTAATTACACAGGAAGTGTTTGTTCCATGAGAAAATACTCAAGAGTTTAATTTTTTTTTAATGCAGAGATACCTACATTAAGGTGAATGTGACCTTGAAAATTACCCCAAATCTTGCCACCTACCATTCTTCTATTTTTCTACATTGCCAAATATATCGCCAACACTATAAATTCATGATTCATATTGTAAGTCTTCCCTACCAAAGAAGAGCCCATAAGCTAACACCACTGTAGAAATTTTGCAAAAAAGACTAGTCTGTACAACCATATCAAACCACAGGTTTGATCCCTAGCCTTAAAATCATCTAATACTTTTGATGTTTTGTTTTCACAGGTTACCAGTCTGCTTCCAAACAAAGTCCACCCCATTCAGCAATTCTAGAGCACTGGTTGATACTTAATGTGCTAGAAAGATAACAACCCAGTTATCAAAGGCCTCCAAGCTATGGTAAACTGGCAATTCTAGTACTAACTTCTTTGTGGCATGGGCCACATTCCCTTTCAGCTGCTCCTAGTCAACCTATACAACTTCATAAGCAAAGAATGTCATTAACTTCAGAGTAACGAGGTGCTCAGAACCTTAACAAGCTAATTCAAGTTTCAACTTTGCTCAAGTCTTTAATTCCTAAAACTAAAAATTCTCTCATTAAAACGTCCCCAAGATGCATTTTTATCTTGAGAAAAATATTTTCCAACAGATCATTTATAAGCATCTATGATGGATAGTTTTAATTTTATATCCTATGATTTTTTTTTTAATTTTCTTTTAATGTTTTTATTTATTTTTGAGAGAGAGACAGAGAGAAACAGAGCATGAGCAGAGGAGGGTCAAAGAGTGGGAGACACAGAACCCAAAGCAGGATCCAGGCTCCGAGCTGTCAGCACAGAGCCCGCCACGGGGCTCGAACTCACAAGCTGTGAGATCATGACCTGAGCTGAAGTCAGATGCTTAACCGACTGAGCCACCTAGGTGCCCCTATCCTATGACTTTAAAGTTGATGATACTAATGCTCTAAGAATGAAGTGACCTACCTGATTTACACACTGAAAGGATAAACAAAAGATAGCTATGGCGTAGGGGGGAGAAAAGGCACCCTCGCCTTTTCACACATCAGACTATGAACTCCCTGGTTACAGACATAAATTCTAAACAGTTCAACAAGGCTAATATAAAACAGATCAATGGGTTAACTGTAACCTGGCAGAGTTTCTGCCTAGATCATGATGTTATTACTTGGTAAAAGACTAAGGACTTGGGCCTGACACAAAATAGTAAAAATCCAACACAAAACAAACTTGCCAAAACCAGTGTGGTGTCATTATCAAAATAATCACACTGAGGGCAAATAATTTATTCTAGCTGCAGCTGTGACTCTGCAAATCTGAACCATGGGCCCAAGTATAACTCATCTTTAAACAGGACATTTTGGGGCGCCTGGGTGGCTTGGTCGGTTAAGTGTCTGACTTCGGCTCAGGTCATGATCTCACGGTCTGTGAGTTCGAGCCCCGTGTCAGGCTCTGTCCTGACAGCTCAGAGCCTGGAGCCTGTTTCAGATTCTGTGTCACCCTCTCTCTCTGCTCCTCCCCTGTTCATGCTCTGTCTCTGTCTCAAAAATAAATAAACGTCAGGGGCGCCTGGGTGGCTCAGTCGGTTAAGCGTCCGACTTCGGCTCAGGTCATGATCTCACGGTTCATGAGTTCAAGCCCTGTGTCAGGCTCTGTGCTGATGGCTCAGAGCCTGGAGCCTGTTTCAGATTCTGTGTCTCCCTCTCTCTCTGACCCTCCCCCATTCATGCTCTGTCTCTCTGTCTCAAAAATAAATAAACGTTAAAAAAAAATAAAAAAATAAAATATTTAAAATAAATAAACATCAAAAAAAATTAAAAAAAAAAAAAAAAAAGGACATTTTATCTAGCATCACCAGATGAGAGATCAGAGCAAAAAGACTCAAAGCACAGTTAGAATGGGATTCTTAAAACATAACTACACAGACTTTAACAACCCAAAGGGAACGAAATACTGAAATAAACCATAAAAGCTTTTAGTAATCTATATGTATGTTTCTAGTCCTTCTAAGCCATAAGGAGTTATAAGGTGAGGAAAATACAGATCTTTCAAAAATTCCATCCTTAAAAAAAAAAAACTGTTTCCAAAAATAGAAAGAAGAAAGAGAAAGGGAAAGAAAGAAAAAGAAGAGAGAAAAGAGAAAGAAAATTATTTCATCAACCTATATTTTTGAGGGCTTTGAAAAAATGGTAACACCATAAATCCAGTATAAATAGATGACTACTTTCTCTTCCACTTTCAGTGGAAACATCAGTGTTCAACAACTTTTTTTAACAAGCCCAGTGATCGGGTATGCACTCAGAGAGCCTGTCCATTAGTTACCTTCATGTCATAGCCATAGGTCTCCCGAATGTCTTCATCAGAATCTGTTTCTTCATCATCATAGTCCATTGTTTGTCGAGGAGAAGAAGATACACTGCTCACCACCCGGTTAAAAGCAGACTGCTGGAAACTAGGTAGGTGTCCCTAAACAACAAAAAATTCCAAGATGAACAGAGTAACATACTAAATAAACATTGGTAATTAATATGCACCAAAATGTAGGGCTCCTGGGTGGTTTAGTTGGTTAAGTGTCTCTTAGTTCCAACCTCAGGTCATGATCTCACAGTTTGTGGGACTGAGCCCTGCATCAGGCTCCGGGCTGACAGGGCAAAATCTGCTTAGGATTCTCTATCTCCTCTCTACCCATCCCCTGCTTGCTCACTCTCTCTCTCAAAATAAATAAATAAACGTTAATGGGGCGCCTGGGTAGGCCAGTTGGTTAAGAATCCGACTTCAGGGGCGCCTGGGTGGCGCAGTCGGTTAAGCGTCTGAATTCAGCCAGGTCACAATCTCGCGGTCCGTGAGTTCGAGCCCCGCGTCAGGCTCTGGGCTGATGGCTCAGAGCCTGGAGCCTGTTTCCGATTCTGTGTCTCCCTCTCTCTCTGCCCCTCCCCCGTTCGTGCTCTGTCTCTCTCTGTCCCAAAAATAAATAAATGTTGAAAAAAAAAATTAAAAAAAAAAAAAAAAAAAAAAAAAAAAGAAACCGACTTCAGCTCAGATCATGATCTCATGATTTCTGAATTGAAGCCCTGCACCAGGTTCCATAGTGACAGCTCAGAGCCTAGAACCTGCTTCAGATTCTGTGTCTCTCTCCCTGCCCCTCCCCTGGCTCACCTCTGTCTCTCTCTCTCTCTCAAAAATAAACATTTAAAAAATAATAACTTAAAAATAAAATTAAAAATTAAAAAATATCAACAAAATGTAATGAACTTGCTAAGTGGTCAATAAAGTTCAACAGTTAGTACAAATTAAATTATTTGGTTATGATGCCAAGGTCCATCTCAATGATATTTCCAGGTACTAGTTCACTAAAATTACCTAGATATATATCTGAAGAAAATTCTACAGTTATATATAGAAAAGTGTTATTGAGATAACATGGCTACTGGCAACTTACTGTTATTTTCCTCATCAGCCAGTAACATATATTTGATTTACTATTTATACAGTGACAAATACAATCCCATGAAATAAAAAAAGAAAGTAAATCCTAAACTTGCCTGTAAGTCTGGATTGGCAGCTGCTTTCTGGAGTTCTGCACTGATGATCTTTTCAGTTTTTTCTCGAGCTGCCTGTTCCACCATACGCTGGCTCAACACGGACAGTTTGGCTAGGGCAGAGGACAGTTCATCTGTGGCTAGAGCCTGCCGTGCTCTATCTTGCCAACTCATAGCACGTTCTGTCAAACACTGCAGGGCCTCTCCTTCTGGCAAACGTACAGGTAACTTCTGAAGGGATACCAGGAGTGATAGAATAGTCTCTAGCCTTGGCCTTCGAGACCGCATACAAAGAGGGCAAAGGAATTTTACTTCTTTAGCCTGCCAGCTAGATCCTTTTTTTTGGGAACCTGATTTAGGAAGGGGAACACAGCTGTTATGGAACCAGTCTTTGCAGAGCTCACACTGTAGCATAAACCCACTGGCTGTCTTGCGACAAATACAAAATTTTACTTCTTCTATGCGGTCCACCATTGTCATCTTGGCTAGGTTGGCTGCTCTGAGGGAATGCATGGCTTCGATCTCTTTTTGCTCCCGTTCTTTGAAAACTGCCACCTGTATACAACGAACATTTAATTAAAAGGAGTCATGGCAAAATACTCCAAAAATGACAAATCCTCAAAGCTGAGGGATCATCTCCACATTGTGCCCTCATTGTAACAAACCACTGTCCTTTAAAAAAAAAAAAAATCAGTTGTCAATCATTTCCCATAATTTGGGTACATTCTTCATTTGTGAAATGAGCAGAGTGCTACCATATTTGACAGTGTATATCAGTAGAGTACTTTGAATTTTTCTATAGGGTGCAATAGGAAAGATAATATGCCCTGGAGTCAGCCAACATGGGCATGAAGCCTGGCTCTTGGACATCTAGACTAATGATCTGGGCACAACTTTTATGAATCTCAGTTTTCTGAAAAATGAGAATACCAACCAATCTCGTTTTGTTGTTTTGAGGATTAAGTAAGATAATACATGAAAGTGCCTAATTTGGTATCTTGCACAAGGTAAGTAGTCAATAAATATTCCTTCCCTGGGGGATTTCTATACAAATCAACTTTTCTTTCTTTCTAAACAGCTTCTCCAACTCATGTAGAAGTAGAATAACAAAGCGTGATGACCAATTATAACAAGATTTTATGTAACTCACTTTTAAACAGTAAGTAAAAGCAAACAAAATTTAATTATCAAGAACACTGTTAGTACATTTTCTTTTTTAAACTATGGTAGTTTTGAAACAATTCTTTTTTTTTTATTATTTATTTATTTATTTATTTTTTTAACGTTTATTTATTTTTGAGACAGAGAGAGACAGAGCATGAACGGGGGAGGGGCAGAGAGAGAGGGAGACACAGAATCGGAAGCAGGCTCCAGGCTCTGAGCCATCAGCCCAGAGCCTGACGCGGGGCTCGAACTCGCGGACCGCAAGATCGTGACCTGAGCTGAAGTCGGACACTTAACCGACTGAGCCACCCAGGTGCCCCGAAACAATTCTGAAATAATTTCCAGTCCTATCAATCTGGCAGGACGGACTTCTTAGGCAGATTTGCTAATAAATCATTTCCACTGGCCTCAAACCAAGATCATTTGTAGGCAGAAGCAGCCATATCAAGTGACTTAATGTATGTAATTCCCTGCTGTTACATATTGCCCAAACTCATTTTTTATTTCTCTTTACAACCTCAGGCTCCTAGTCATCTTCACACTTTCCTCCTCCTCTCCAAAAATATCTATCATTCTTGGGGTGTCTGGGTGGCTCAGTAGGTTAAGCATCTGACTTCGGTGCAAGTCATGATCTCACAGTTCTTGAGTTTGAGCCCTGCTTCAGGTAAGCTCAAGCCCTACTTCGGGTGAGCACAAACCCCACTTTGAGTTAGCCCCACTTCTCTCTCCCTCTCCTTCTCTCTTTCTTTCGACCCCTTGTGGGATTCTCTCTCTCTCCTTCTCTCGCTCTTCCCTCACTTGTACCCCCCTCTCAAAAAACAAAAACAAAAACACCCATCATTCTAATTAGCTACAAATATTTTCAGCACTCACTATGCTATGAATGCTACAAAGAGAAGGGAGATATTTTAAATAGTAGCTGGAATCATTAAATGGATAAAGGGACACCTGGGTGGCACAGTCTGTTAAGCGTCTGATGCTTAATCTCCGCTCAAGTCATGATCTCACTGTTTGTGGGTTCAAGCCCCACATCGGGCTCTGCACTGATGTTGCAGAGCCTGCTTGGGATTCTGTCTCTCCTTCTCTCTGACCCTCTCCCGTTTGTGAATGTGCTCTCTCTCTCTCAAAATAAATGAACTTAAAAAAATTAAATAGATACAATTCCTTTTAAAAGCACAGTATTAAATGCTATTAAACTCTAACCCAGTGATCCTATTCCTAAGAGTCAAGTATAGGAAAATAATCTGAAAAAAGGAAAAGGCTTTACAAAGAAGTTCACTTTATATTATCCATAATAGTAAATACTTAGAACAATCAAAATATTTGATGTATCAGAGAACTGTTCAGCAAATCATGGACAATTTGAAGGAATATTAGCAACTATTAAAACAATAATAACGAACAGAGATATGGAAAAGACAATTTTAGGGAGGGAGCAAAATGATAAACTTTGATTACAAATACAAAAAATGATCCCAGAATGCAAGCTATATTACAAAGCTGTAATCATCAAGACAGTATGGTACTGGCACAAGAACAGACACTCAGATCAACGGAACAGAACAGAGAACCCACAAATGGACCTACAAACGTATGGCCAACTAATCTTTGACAAAGCAGGAAAGAATATTCAATGGAGTAAAGACAGTCTCTTCAGCAAGTGGTGCTGGGAAAACTGGACAGCGACATGCAGAAAAACGAACCTGGACCACTTTCTTATACCATACACAAAAATAAACTCAAAATGGATGAAAGACCTAAATGCAAGACAGAAAGCCATCAAAATCCTAGAGGAGAAAGCAGACAAAAACCTCTTTGACCTTGGCCAAAGCAACTTCTTACTCAATACGTCTCTGGAGACAAGGGGAAAAAAAGCAAAAATGAACTATTGGGACCTCATCAAAATAAAAAGCTTCTGGGGTGCCTGGGTGGCTCAGTTGGTTAAGCGTCTGACTTCGGCTCAGGTCATGATCTTGCGGTTTGTGGGTTCGAGCCCCGTGTCGGGCTCTATGATGATGGCTTGGAGCCTGGAGCCTGCTTCACATTCTGTGTCTCTCTCTGTCTCTGACCCGTCCCCTGCTCATGCTCTGTATGTATCTCTCTCTCTCTCTCAAAAATAAACATTAAAAAAAATTTTTTTAATAAAAAAATAAAAATAAAAAATAAAGAGCTTCTGCACAGCGAAGGAAACAATCAGCAAAACTAAAAGGCAACCAAGGGAATAGAAGATATTTGCAAATGACACATCAGATAAAGGGTTAGTAGCCAAAATCTATGAAGAACTTATCAAACTCAACACCCAAAAAGCAAATAGTTGAATGAAGAAATGGGCAAAAGACATGAATAGACACTTCTCCACTTCCCCAAAGACATACAAATGGCCATCTGACACATGAAAAAATGCTCAACATCACTCATCATCAGGGAAATACAAATCAAAACCACAATGAGATACCACCTCACACCTGTCAGAATGGCTAAAATTAACAACTCAGGCAACATATTGGTGAGGATGCAGAGAGAGGCTCTCTTTTGTGCTGCTGGTGGGAAGGCAAACTGTGCAGCCACTCTGGGGAACAGTATGGAGGTTCCTCAAAAATTAAAAATAGAACTACCCTACGACCCAGCAATTGCACTACTAGGTATTTATCCAAGGGACACAGGTGTGCTGTTTCAAAGGGGAACATGCACCCCAATGTTTATAGCAGCACTATCAACAATAGCCAAAGTATGGAAAGAGCCTAAATGTCCATTGATGGATGAATGGATAAAGAAGATGTGGTATATATGTATGTAATGTAATATTACTCAGCAATCAAAAAGAATGAAATCTTGCCATTTGCAACTTCATGGATAGAACTAGAGGGTATCACGCTAAGTGAAATTAGTCAGAGAAAGACAAATATCATAGGACTTCACTCATTATGAGGACTTTAAGATACAAAACGGATGAACATAAGGGAAGGGAAGCAAAAATAACATAAAAACGGGGGCTGGGGGCACAAAAACGTAAGAGACTCTTAAACATGGAGAACAAACAGAGGGTTACTGGAGGAATGGTGGAAGGGGAGATGGGCTAAATGGGTAAGGGGAATTAAGGAATCTCCTCTTAAAATCACTGTTGCACTATATGCTAACTACTAATTTGAAAGTAAATTAAAAAAATAAATAAAAACTTAAAAAATAAAAAATAGGGGCGCCTGGGTGGCGCAGTCGGTTAAGCGTCCGACTTCAGCCAGGTCACGATCTCGCGGTCCGTGAGTTCGAGCCCCGCGTCAGGCTCTGGGCTGCTGGCTCAGAGCCTGGAGCCTGTTTCCGATTCTGTGTCTCCCTCTCTCTCTGCCCCTCCCCCGTTCATGCTCTGTCTCTCTCTGTCCCAAAAATAATAAACGTTAAAAAAAAAAAAATTTAAAAAAAAAAATAAATAAATAAAAATAAAAATAAAAAATAAATATAAAAAATGAAATACATATATATATATATAAAGCCAAAGATAATGTTTACAAAACAAAAATAGTTAAGAACATAAAACCAGTGAATCTGCTAATATCTTCACAGAATTTTGTATTCACAAGCAGATTCAAGATGCATTACATAATTTCTTACCACCATGGCTGTATCTCTGGTTTCCTCCAATCCTTCCTCGAGATCACTCAGAGGCTCAAGGTCCAGATCCTTTTCTTTTTCTTTTTCTATTAGTTCTTTTACTTTTTTCCTTCTGTTTTTACCACTCCCATATATACCAATGTCAGTCCGGGGACTCAGCACCTACAAAAATAAAACCAAACACTGAGCTCCAGTTTTTAAAAAATCTTAAAACCGAAAATAATAAAAGGAATCATTTACTGACCATTCATCATGTCCTACGCACTTTTTTACATACTTTATACGCATTACCTAATTCAGTCCTCACAACAACCCTCCGTAGTAGGTAGTATTATCTGTATTTTACAAACCAGGGAAACTGAGGCTAAGAAAGGAAACAACTTGCCCAAGGACACAGGGTTAGCAATTAGGGAGCAGTCCTCAAACGTGAAACTATCTTACTCCAACTATGCTCTTTACGATGTTCAAATGCTCAAGATAAAAAAGATAACGACTATTTAAATTTGTACTTCTGAGAAATAAATCTTTCAATGACAGAATCTATTAGTAACAGAGATAAGATCCAGGCTGATACTGTATTCTGGATGCAGCAGAAGATGAACTGGAAATAAGTCTGCCTAAAGCTCCACATTTCTAGTCAACATTTGATATCACTTAATAGGAATCACTTATATAACCATGACCAGATAAACTGAAAACAACCCTCACCAACGAAACTCCTACCTACAGGTGTTAAATTACCAACTATTCTTTACCTGCAACAACGTATGGCTAGAATTCTTCTTAAGAAAGGTCCGCCCCGTCCGTTCTCTCCATGCCCGTGCAGCTGCTACTTGTGACTCTACTTGGGGCAATGCGTCCAGACGCACAGGGATAGGGCGCCCTTTAGCAGACAAGCTCTCCAACTGCTCCAAGTAAGCATAGTTGCTGCCACTCTGAAAAACAAAAGTACACTCTCACACAGCTTGCACTTTCTTATGGAGTCTAGCAATACTGGTCGGAAGATCTTACAAAGAGTTTAGTGTTAAGCTTTTTATTAAATATTATTCTTTAAACCTAATCGTATCTCTTGAACTAACAGAGCCAATGTCTTTTTAAAAAGTCTGTAAATTCATCTTGTCAATGTTTTTTTATTTTATTAATTAAGAACAAGTTAAAATGTAAAAACCAGTTCAACAGATAATCTAAAGAACATGTATATAAATACGATCAGGAATGAGGCAAGGAATTTGCTAATAGATGGAAACAGATGTTTAATATCATACCAGACAATGCAATCATCTTTTCTACCATGTGGAAATCAATTGTTCCATTATAGATAAGCTTAATTGCTTTTCTATGGACATAATTCATTTGTATTACTCTCGTTTTTAGTAATCGACAGAGTTGTAAGATAGCCTGGTCAAACAAAATCTAAGGCCACACTCCTTCAATGAGATAATCTTGGAGGGTTCACCAGACAATATCCAGTATTCCACTGAAAGGACATCAGTAATCTCTTTTGCCTATTTCAGTCTTTCAACTTTTCCAAATACTACAAAGCAGTATTTTAGTTCTGATAACCACCTCCATTTTATGTTCTATAAATACAGATGAGAATGGATATTTGCCTAAGTCACATGGTTCAGTATGTATGTGTAATGAAGTCATTATTGTTTTTAGAACTATTACTGCTTTACATTTACTAACTAAATGAATCATTACAAGAGGGGAGAGGGTTAACAAGTAATTCATTACAGTAATTCTGAGTGATAAGATTGGATGAATCTCCAAGCAGACAGGACACGTAACCATTCCTACAAGAAACTGTATATATACCCTTAACATTTATTGTTATTCAGAGGCTCTGAATGAAGGAAAGGTATAGTTACGTGCTAAACAGACATTCTAATAAAAAGTTAGTTCCTATCTATTAAATGACTCATTTGCCTAAAAATTCATTTGGAAAGTTACACTGAAACAGGTGGAAAAATAAATAAGCAAGAAACTTCAGTGAATTTTTTTTTCTTTAAAGTAGGCTCCAGCTCCCAACAGGGGTCTTGAACTCACAAACCCCAAGATCAAAAGTCCCATGCTCCACCAACTGAGCCAACCAGGTGCATCAACTTAAGACAATTTTTACAAAGAATATGGGAAGGTTCTAGCCCTAAGAGATATTAAAATGGTATAATTAAAATCACTGTGGAGTAGGATTAAAGAATAGCAAACTGGAAAAGAAAAGAAAGCTCAAATACAGATATGGTTGACAAATACCATGTTTACTAATACTCCTTGTGCCCAGCTATAGCTGTTTGACTATAGAATATCTCCTGGCTAAGGCTTGACAGAGCCTGCTCCCAAACTATGTATCTTAAAGAAGAGTCTGCCTGTCAACAGAAGTTTTCCACTTACTTAGAATCTACAAGTCCATCTCCCCACTAAAGGGAGGGCTTAGTGGAGGAAAAGTCCTCTAAATGACAGAGGAGGGGCGCCTGGGTGGCGCAGTCGGTTAAGCGTCCGGCTTCAGCCAGGTCACGATCTCGCGGTCCGTGAGTTCGAGCCCCGCGTCAGGCTCTGGGCTGATGGCTCAGAGCCTGGAGCCTGTTTCTGATTCTGTGTCTCCCTCTCTCTCTGCCCCTCCCCCGTTCATGCTCTGTCTCTCTCTGTCCCAAAAATAAATAAACGTTGAAAAATAAATAAATAAATAAATGACAGAGGAAACACATGGCAGCCACCTACACTTGGAGACTTGGTCCAGCAGTCATAAATAAACAGCCAACTAAGGGTTATCAGACATTCGAGGACAACCAACTTCCTGAAATAGGTTAAAGATGAAACAGAGGAGCTGCCCTAATGAAAACACAGGTAATTTTTAAAATAGCATAGAAAAAGTGTGGCTAACCAGCTCCCAGAAAAAATCAACTTAAAACAAAGTAAAACAGAAGTCATTAGAACTTGACAACTACAGTATGTTCTCTCCTAAGTTTAGTAGAGTTGGTTTCCTTTTATTTGCATATAGTTCTACAATAAAGAGTAGGTATACCCTCAATACTAAAAATGCTGCCAGGTTTTTATAATTCAGGAGGAATTTTATATATTCAAATACAGTTTCATGTCTAGCCCTTATTTCATTGTTTTAATTTTCTTTTTTCTTTTAGAGAGAGAGAGTGTGAAAGTAGGGTGAAGGAGGCAGAGGGAGAGAGAGAATCTTCAGCAGGCTTCACGCTCAGCATGGAGCCTGACACAGGGCTTGATCCCGCAACCCTGGATCATGACCTGAGCCAAAATCAAGAGTTGAATGCTCAACTCACTGAGGCACCTCATTATAGTTTGTTTTAAATTAAAATGTATATGTCTTGGGGCGCCTGGGTGGCGCAGTCGGTTAAGCGTCCGACTTCAGCCAGGTCACGATCTCGTGGTCCGTGAGTTCAAGCCCCGCGTTGGGATCTGGGCTGATGGCTCAGAGCCTGGAGCCTGTTTCCGATTCTGTGTCTCCCTCTCTCTCTGCCCCTCCCCCGTTCATGCTCTGTCTCTCTCTGTCCCAAAAATAAATAAACGTTGAAAAAAAAATTTTTTTTAAATAAAATAAAATGTATATGTCTTTCTAATTAGAGAATATGCTATTTTGAGGGCCTGGGTACTACCTTTACACCCTTCCCTCACATTTCTGCTCCCAAACAACTAGAATAGTACCATGAGTGTTATGGGGTTCAGTAAATATTAATTTCATTTTCTTTTTGCTGCCTCTTATTTTAAAGTAACTTGCGCACATGGCAAAGATTCAAAGAATACAGCAGGGAATAAACTCCCTATTGCTAAGAGTTAAATAAATAGCTAATTCTGTCATCTTTCACAGCAGGGAGTCAACAAAACAAGTTAACGTTTAAATAGGTAATATTTACTTTGAATGATAGAATCAGATGGAAGAACAATTGAATTTTAAGTACTATCATTATTTTATTCTGGTTATTCTATTCTAAAAAATTATAGGCTTAAAGAATTCATCTGTGAGACAGCATTACCCGAATGGTAGGATAACTCAAGAGGCTCCTTACCTGAATAGCTTCTACTTTCGCTGTCCATTCTCGAGCCTTTTGTAAGGCCTCTTTCAGGGACAACACATTGGGTAGAAAGGCTGGAATGTTCTTGGCTTCATTCACTATGCTTTCTAAACTTGCCACACTGTGCCTTGGTCTAAAAAAAATACAAAAATAGGGTAGATGCATGAGGAAAAGTCAAATTGCTACCAACATTTAAATCACATTTTAGAATGTGCAGAGAACTTTCATATACATGATTTTACTTACTTCTTACCACAATTCTATAAGGAAGGCAAAGCAGCTATTATCTTTATTTCCAATTTACAAATAAGAAAACCTTAGCTCAAAATTCATTTATTTACCCCCAAAGTCATTTAATACAGTGAATGGCACAGCCGAAATACTGATTCAGAATGAGTCTCAGAGCCCATGCTCTTTTCACTATAGTAAATTGCATCTATTTTAGTACTCCACAATATCTGAAACTGTCAGAGATGCATATTCGACAGCAATGTAAAAAGCAATAGTCTAGAAGTCCATTAATATTGACCATATACATTTAATTCAACTGCATTCAAGAATACCTAGTTACAAAAAAGATGAATAAAATAGACCTTATCCTCAACTAATCAGAATACAAGATAAAAATTAAACCTGTACTGGGGACTAAGAACAAATTAGTATAGGCTCATCAAAATGGGATGTTGTGTTTAATTCTGCTTAGGGGAGCTGAGAAGGGCCTTGAGGGGCGCTTAAAGAAGTGATTTTATCAAGTAGAATGTTAAAGAAGAAAAACCAGGAATATAATGAACAAACACAGGAAGAAACATTTAAAAATAAGTTAGTGGTCCAGGGCAGCCTTAATTGGCTCGATGAGTAGAGCATGCAACTCTTTTTTTTTTTAATTTTTTTTTTTTAATTTTTTTTTTCAACGTTTTATTTATTTTTGGGACAGAGAGAGACAGAGCATGAACGGGGGAGGGGCAGAGAGAGAGGGAGACACAGAATCGGAAACAGGCTCCAGGCTCTGAGCCATCAGCCCAGAGCCCGACGCGGGGCTCGAACTCACGGACCGCGAGATCGTGACCTGGCTGAAGTCGGACACCTAACCGACTGCGCCACCCAGGCGCCCCGAGCATGCAACTCTTGATCTCAGGGCCATGAGTTGAAGCCCCACATTGGAGGTAGAGATTATTTTAAAAATAATAATAAAATATTTAAAAAATTAAGTTAGTAGCCCAGTTTAAGATGGGGGCTGGCATGAGGATGGAGGTAAAAACAGGAATAGGAGTAAGAGCAGGAAGTAGGAGAACATGACCAGAAAGATAGATACAAACTGATATAAGCGGTCTTGACAGCCATGAATTTCACTATGAAAGCAACAGGAAGCTACTGAGGGTGGGAATAGTTTCATCATATAGAAATCCTACTATATGCTCATGAAACTTTTCAATCTTGTGGTGGAGGGGGATTATTAATACACAGTTATGATGCACTGTAAGATGCTATCGGAATATATAGTCAGAGGACCTAAACTGACTTGGCAGGTGAAGGAAGGCTTCCCAGAAGTGACCTCTAAAGTTTCTTATCCTTTTTTAATAGGAGTGAGTCAGGAAAGCTGGGACCAGGGGCAGGGTAGGGGTATACCACAGGGGCTGGGCAGAAGGGAAGAAATGTTCCACAGGAAAACAAAATAAGCATGTGCAAAGGTCCAGAGACAAGAAAGAACATGGCATGTCTGAAGAAAGCAAGTGGGGATCACTATGTTTGGAACACAGAATGCAAAGAAGATAGGCAAGGGATGAGGCTAGATCCTAAAGCAAGAGGCTAAATTACAGATGGCCTTATGAATCAGGTTAAGGAGTCTAAATTTCATCCCAAGGAGAATGGGAAACACTGAAGGGCTTTAAACAAGACAGTCAAAAAGCCATACCTATATTTTAGGAAAATACGAGTTGCAATGTAGAGAATGGGTTAGAGAAGAGTGAGGTCACTGAGGTCACAGAACCTGTTGCTATGATTTAGGCCAGCTATGACAGCACCCAAAAGAAGAATGAAAGTGAGAAACATTGAGGAAATATTATCAACATGACTTGGTAGTTAAATGAGTTTGAGGGTAAGGAAATGGAAAGGAAAGGTTAAAGTTAATTTCCAAAGTACTGGCTTATGTATGAATGAACCCAATTTTGGATTTGGGGAATCTGAGGAACCAACAGGACATCCAATGGAATTATCTAATAAGTAGATGATATCTATGAAATGTATCTGTTATACATGAGATTTTGGAGTTAATCAGTATAAAGAGGACAAATGGAGCCAAGAAATTAGATGAAATTTCCAGGGAGATGTACACAATGAAAAACAGAAGTGGTCTACACCAGAATCTTGAGGAAAGCTTTTATTTAAGAGGCAGGGGAAAAAAAGGCCAAAAGCGAAGAAGGGTATTGAGAAAATAATGGTCAGTAATCAATCAATGCTAAGACGTGAAGAATATTATAGATGTGTTTCAAAAAGATAACTTTATCCATTCAGAAGATGTGGCTTACATATACAATGGAATACTACTTGGCAATGAGGAAGAATGAAATCATGCCATTTACAACAATGTAGATGGAACTGGAGGATATTATGCTAAATGAAATAAGTCATTCAGAGAAAGATTTCATATGTTTTCACTCATATGTGGAACTTGGGAAACTTAAGACCATGGGGGAAGGGAGGGGAAAAAATAGTTTCAAACAGAGAGGGAGGGAGGCAAACCATAAGAGACTCTTAAATACAGAAAACAAACTGAGGATTGATGGCACAGATTGGGGGAGAAGGGAAATGGGTGATGGGCATTGAGAAAGGCACTTGTTGGGATGAGCCCCGGGTGTCGTATCTAAGCAATGAATCATAGGGAATCTACCCCCGAAGCCAAGAGCACACTGCAAACACTGTATATTAGCTAACTTGACAATAAATTATATTTAAAAACAAACAAACAACTACAACAAAACCCCAAAAAGATAATCTTGACAGGAGTAAGAAAACAAAAGATTCTTCTTCCCACTATCCCCAAACTCCATCACCCTCTATTTTCTAATTTTCTTTTCTTCATGACACTAATTATCTAAAATTTACTCATCCATTCATACACTCACTTATTCACCTGTCTCTTGGCTCTCCCCACTAGAATGTTGGCTCTATTTTAGAGCAGGGACTCTGTGTGCTTTTCCCTACTGTCTCTATAGCACTGAGAAACAGTGCCTGGCATGTAGCAGCTACTCCACGAATACTTACTGAATTGCAAAGATTAAGGGAAAATACAAGAGTACTGTAACTAGGTCAGTGACAGTGAAGACAGATTCGAAAGACATTTTGGAGGCAAACTCACTAAAACTTGGTGACTGATTAAATGTAGAAAAATGAGAGAAAAAGTTTTCACATATTACTACCGCCAAATTTTCATTCTGTAGACTACGGTAAGTTGCATCAGGTATACCAAATTATAGTTTTGCATTCCACAGTTATTTAGTTTTTCCCATTTAATATGCTCCTGGAATTGTCATGAATCTGAAGACACTGAATAGTTTCAAAGGAAAAAAAAGCTATGGATACGTTTTAGTATGTATTCTCCATGGCATCTGGAGAGCAAAATATCCAGCAAAAATACATGCAGCGTTTTCTTGGCAAAACAAAACTGTGGTCATTATTCATTAAATCATCTAAGGCTTTTCCTATCATCTGCATTCAAAATAAGTAGCTGGCAAAGTAGTTAAGTACATGAAGACTTTGGAATGAAGTGGAAAAGGCTTCAAATTTGAGCTGTGTTAAGAACTATGTGATCTAAGTATCCCAGGTTCCTCATCCTCACACGAGAAATTGTGTATCAACTTTAGCTGAAGAAATACTTTAATAAAGGACATTAGTTCTTACATAATTATGAAATTAGTTGATACACAAATATGATGAATGCTTTACTGAAATCTCACAAATCCAATGGGGTGCCAATGCTAATGCAACTTAATGTTTTCTTCCCCTTCTTTCTCTTTCCCACTACTTTCCTGCATAAATCCTCTACTCCAGGGAAGCCCATTTAACTTTTGTCACCAAAACACAATTTAGCTTATGACATTTCTCCTACCTCCTTCCGCTTCAATCGCACTCATGCTTCAAGTCTCTACCTAAGTTCTTTCTTTTCTCTCCAGCTTCTCTTCTGAGCACCCAAGCTAACACTGACCTCTCCTCTAAACTCCTGTTGCATTTTTCTGTACCTCTCAGTTAACAGTAACATATGGTGGTGAGCTTTACATTTCTTAGCTCTGAAATACAGCATAGGTAATGGAAAGTTCTAAACAAAATACTATTTTGTATCACCTAAAGTACCTAGCAAAGTACTCTGCACTAGAGTGCACACAATATTTGAAAACTGTTTATGTGCAGACCTATTCAATAACTTAGTGATTGATCAGGGAAGGCACAAAACATCTAATTAAATATTTAATGAAATAGAACCTTATGTTCCTCCTTCGGTTCTACTCTGACTTCATTACTAAAGAGGCAACAGTCATCAATATATGTGTTCACCTTGCCTGCAGGCAGACCTTAGCCTTTTCTTCCCAACGCTCAGAGACTGTAAGGAGCTCCTGTAGTTCAGCCATTGCCTTCTCCACAGCATGGTGGGGTGCCAACCCCACCCCAGAGTCTATCAGTTTCTTCATGACATCCAAAGTGACCTGCTGTGGATCTGACAGGGTCAGTCTTACTTCATCCAACCATCGAGCCTGCTGTAGCTCTTGCTTTAGTCGGGCTAATTCAGGTAGCTCCACATAGAGACTAGAACCCATGTCTATCAACATTTGGAGTTTGGAAGAATCTGGGGTTTCATCCATCATGGCCTCTTGAGCACGTTCATGAAACTCTTCCACATCATCCAGGAGATTCTGAAAAAGTAAAAAAAAAAAAAAAAAAAAAAAAAAAAAACAACAAAAACAACCAAATTTAAAAGATACAAAATGAGGGGCGCCTGGGTGGCTCAGTCAGTTGAGTGTCCGACTTCGGCTCAGGTCATGATTTCACGGTCTGTGGGTTCAAGCCCCATGTCAGGCTCTGCACTGACAGCTCAGAGCTTGGAGCCTGCTTCCAATCCTGTGTCTCCCTCTCTCTCTACCCCTCCCCCACTTTCATTTTGTCTCACTCTGTCACTCAAAAAAATCAATAAATGGAAAAAAAAATTTTTTTAAAGAAATAAAAAATAAAAGATACAAAATGAGTATGGAATATAGCTCAGGCAAACTAACAAACTCTAGATTATCTAATAATCTCACCATTATAGCACCAAATAGATACGATAGTAAAAAACGTAAATATCATAAATATGCTTCTCTGTAATTACTTACCTTCTTCCTTTTAAAATACGACTCATTCAAAAAAATTTTTTAATTTTTTTTAAATGTGTATTCTTGAAAGAGAGAGAGAGAGAGAGAGAGAGAGAGAGAGCATGAGTGGGGGAGGGGCAGAGCGAGAGGGAGACACAGACTCTGAAGCTGGCAGCACAGAACCTCATGTGGGGCTCAAACTCACGAGTCGCAAGATCATGACCTGAGCCAAAGTCGGACACTTAACCCTGAGCCACGGAGGCGCTCCAATTCAAAAAATATTTAAAGACTGCAGACTTAGATATAGCCACTGTTTTAAGTGCACAATATTAAAACATACAGTCCTTTGTCTTCAAGGAACGCAGTTTAATCTAAATAGCCAGACACTGAATACGTGAATGAAATGTTTCAGTTAGTTTTAAATGCTATGAGAACAAAATAGAACACAATAGAGAATGACCAGAGAAGGAGGGCATACTACATTGCAATGGTGGTCACAGAAAACAGATAAACTGAAACTAAAATAAGGAGACAGAAGTGGGAACTATAAGAAGATCTGGAAGAAGAGCAGTTCAGGCAGGGCAAGTAATAACTACAAAAGCTCTTAAAGAGAAATGAGCTTGCTGTCTTGCTCATTTGGATGAGTGGGTGATGAGAAGCAAAGTGGAGAATGCAGTTTAAAAATAAGCAGAGGTCAGATTACACAGTGCCCTGTAGATTATGAATTTAGATTTCATTCTAATGGCTTTGAGGAAGCACTGGAGAATTTTACCACAAATAAATGATATGATTTGATTTATATTTTACACAATCATTCTGGCTACCAAATAAAAAATCAACTATCAAGGACAAGAGAAGAAGAAAGGAGGTGAGTTAAGAGGCTATTACAGTAACCTAAGGCTTAGAATCTAGTGGTTCAGAGCAGTTTAAGCAATGGTCATGATGATAAATGGTTCACTCTGGGATACATTTTGAAGATAAAAACAGCACTTGTTTAGAGACTGGTTGTAGGGTAATAAGAGAAATAAAGGAATCAAGGATTTTGACTCATTAAAAGGCTTTTAAGGGGCGCCTGGGTGGCGCAGTCGGTTAGGCGTCCGACTTCAGCCAGGTCACGATCTCGCGGTCCGTGAGTTCGAGCCCCGCGTCGGGCTCTGGGCTGATGGCTCAGAGCCTGGAGCCTGTTTCCGATTCTGTGTCTCCCTCTCTCTCTGCCCCTCCCCCGTTCATGCTCTGTCTCTCTCTGTCCCAAAAAATAAATAAAAAAAAAAAAAAAAAAAAAATCTTGAAAAAAAAAAAGGCTTTTAAGATTACTTTAGTCTGCCAAAGGGATATGGAGAGTATGCCACTGGACGTACAAGCCTGTAGAAAAGAACAAAGGCACTAAGAACTGGTGATCTGGGAATCAGATCAGATTTGTTTAATGTCACTAAACAAGTAAGATGTCAAGACCTAGACTAAAGAAAGGGCTGAGGCTCTGAACATACTCCACAATTAGAAGTCAAGCCAAGGAGAAAACAAACAGCAAAGAAGACTAAAGAGAAGGAACTGTGAAAAACCTAGAAAACCAGAGAGTGTGATGTCACAGATGTTTAGAGAAGAAAGTCTCTCAGATAGGAATAGGAAAGTGTGGTCAACTATCAAAATGCTCCCACAACAAGAAATAAAGCAAAAACACAATTGATACTAGATTTCACAAGCTGATAACCTTGATAAAAACCATTTCAGATATCCTGCCCATGGCCAAATCACAAACCACCACCATGAACTATCAAAGGAATACTAACTACACAAATTAATGTATTTGATATATACTTTTTAGATTTTACAAATTCAAGAAACCATCAGGACTCTAGTAATTTCAGAGCTCATATTTTTAAAAGCTCATGAACTAATAACTTATTGAAACATTTAGATTCTTTTAATGATTTTCTTGCATTTCAATTTTACCTATGCCAGATAGGGATTCTGATCTAAAATTAAAACAGAAAAAAATTCTAAACTAATTACTCTTGGTTCCAGAATCTTAAAGGGAGTATTAAAGACTAAGAACTAAACCAAGGAATTCTTTTTTTTTAAGTTTATTTATTTATTTTGAGAGAGAGAGAGAGAGAGAGAGAGAGAGAGAAAGCAGGGGAGGGCAGACAAAGAGGGAGAGAGAGAATCCCAAGCAGGGTCTGAACTGTCAGCACAGAGCCCGATGTGGGGCTCAAACCCATCGACCGTGAGATCATGACCTGAGCAGAAATCAAGAGTTGAATGCCTAACTGACTGAGCCACCCAGGCGCCCCTAAACCAAAGGATTCTTACTGTCAGCAGTAAGAGAAACAGAACAAAAAACTAGTCTAGACACAGTATTTTATCTGCCCAAAACAGAAACCCATACTACAAAGGTTATTACCCAAGAAAAGAAACGTAATACTCCACCTTTACTTGTCGAGCTTGGCTGATGACACATGGAAGACTAAAAAGTTGTTGGACAAAGGCCTTCAATTCTTCCACTGTCAGTTTGGTCCGAGTCCTCCCACTATCTGGGCTCTGCCTGATGTGAAATAATATTGAGACATAAGTAAGAAAAATTCATAGTCATCTGATATCAAAGGGGCTTCTAGTCTCTCTAGAATTCTAACCCAAGCAACCCCAGAATATGAGTGTTTGAGAGGTTCCACTGTAATGCTGATCACCTCCAAATCAGGTATTTACCTCTTTAGTTAATGGCTCAAAGATTCAATACTCCAAGTTGTAGTTCCTCCAATCTTACAAGTGTTAAACATTTCAAACAGTTAATCAATTCCTCAGATCAAAACATTATGTTCATTAACAAAACTAAATCTTCTACCTCAAAAAGCTTAAAATGTGGAACAAGGGCACCTTTAACTTAGGAGACAATAAACCCTCTGAAACATATTCAGAACTGTATGTGTATGTGCATTTTTCTAAGAAAAGGGTCTCTAAGCTTTTGCCAGATTCTCCGAGAGGGTTAGTGACCCAATGACAGCTAAAGATTCACTGACCAACATCTTTAAGAAAGATTCTCTAATAAAATGATAAATAAAAAATATACAAAGTAATTTTAAAACCCAATGTGAAGTGCTACAGAAGAACCTGTTCAGATACCAGGAATGTGTTGGAATGAATACAAAACAATACCACAGAAAATTTAACACATACAAATGACATTAAATCAAGGGCTCATACTTCTACACTCCTTAATAACAGCCTCTCCTGCAACCATCAAGGTTACTCTTTGCTGCCACCTGCCTTCAGCACGTAGTATCATTTATTTATTTACAAATATTTATTGCACACCTATTATGTGCCAGGCATTGTGCTAAGCACAAGAAATAAAGCAATGAAAAAAAGAATAAAAAATCTCCAACATCCTAGTCTCACACATGTTCTAGTGGGCCTGGGAAACAGTAGAAGAGATAATGAATTAGTATATCAGAGGTGACTGGGCTAGGAGAAAAAACAGGAAAAAAGAATAAAAAGGTTGCAATTTTATAAAGGTTGTCAGAGCAAGTTTCTTCAAGAACGTGTCATCTGAAAAAGACCTGAAAGAAGTGAGGGACAAGCCACCTGGATAGCAGGGAAGGCCTGTGAAGGCCCTAAGGAGAACCGTGCCCAGTGTGTAGGAAAAGCAGAAAGGGGAAGAAGACTGCAGAGTGAAGCAAGAAAGAAGGGAGAGTAGTAGGGGTTTAAGACTGGGACATGACTGGAGGAGAAAGGGAAATGGCCACAAGAGATCAAAGATTAAATAGAGGGCCTTGTGAGCCAGTTAAAATTCTGGCTTCTACTCTGAAAGAAAAACAAACAAGACCAAAAAACCCACAAGAAACCACTGGGGAACCCAACTCTTCTTCATAGTCTTACCTGTGCTTCTGCTTTTTGCTGAGAAGCAGCTGAGCCACAGAGGCACAGGTCTCTGCTTCTTTTACAGCATCCCTGAGCTTTCTAAAGAGATCATTCTCTGGGTATTTCCTATCCTCAGCATCTTCCAGCATTACTCGTAATTCAATCAAATCTGTAAGAATAAAACCGTATGCTATAACCACAGACATAAAAAGCCATTTAAAAATGTTAACCAACCCCTCTCAAGTTAGTCCTCAACCTATCAGAAGAATCATCGCAGCTGGGAAAATCTCACCAATGCAATTAAAAGCTTATGAGCAGATGCTCATTCCTAATCCTTATGGATGATTTCTCTCAGGTAAGGTTAATTCCTCATTCTTTTTTTTTTTAATGTTTTATTTATTTATTTTGAGAGAGACAGAGAGAGAGAGAGCGAGCATGCATGCAAGTAGGGGAGGGGCAGAGAGGGAGAAACAGAGAATCCCAAGCAATGTCTAGACACTTAACTGACTGAGCCACCCAGCTGCCCCTGCAATTCCTTGTTCTTAATTAGCCTTCAGTGTTAGTCCACTGGTCACAATGGCTCCCCAAAATACATATCTATTGCCAGTTAGCCATCTGCCCCATTTTATATTAACTTTTGATGTAAGAGAAGATTCTCAAATAGAAAACTAAATCTTAAGTCAGTCAACCAATCCATTAGTCTCAAATCTTAAATGAAGCCTAAGATTTTTCCTTAATAGAAAAACACATAAAACAAAACAAGGCCTCTTTCTTTTTTTTTTTTTTAATTTTTTTTTTTAATGTTTATTTATTTTTGAGACAGAGAGAGACAGAGCATGAATGGGGGAGGAGCAGAGAGAGAGGGAGACACAGAATCCCAAACAGGCTCCAGGCTCTGAGCTGTTAGCACAGAGCCCAACGTAGGGCTCAAACTCACGGACCGTGAGATCATGACCTGAGCCGAAGTCGGACGCTTAACCGACCAAGCCACCCAGGCGCCCCACAAGGCCTCTTTCAATGTGACAGTAATTTCAGTGTATGCATACAAAAGGAGGATACTTAACCTTTCTTGTGGTTGAAGTTGGCAGATAATGCTTCTGTAACACGGCTGACCCAAGTGTCATAAGATTGTGCCCTGACTTTCACACCGTATAGCAGAGAAGGGAGGTCCTCTAATGGATAGCGGTATCTAAAAACAAAGAGAAACAAACAAAACACAGAAATAAAAACTTGAAAATCCAACAATAACTTGAAAATAAATTTTAAACATAATCAGTTTAATACAATGATGAGGTGAATGGGGTCTTAAAAAAATCAAAGTTGTCCACAGAGGTTTAATGCAGGGAGAGACAGGGAACATATGAAATCAACTGATAAAAAAAAAATAACTTCAGTTGCCAAGTTTAGAGCCAACTTTAAAGGACTGGTCCACAGCAGGGAGGCAGAGAGACAAGGAAAAGTCACCAGCCTACACATGGGGAAGGGAAATTACAAAGAACAATGCCCTTGGTTTTCAAAGAATTAACAAGTTTTACAAGAAACTTATGGATACCTAAGACACTTCTTCTGCATGGGGCAGGGGCACAGATCAGCTGGATGGTAGAGACACACAAGCCGCTCAGGATTACAGGAGCATGTCAGAGCAGAGAGAAAACATGTGGTTCTGCACGCTGAACACTGTCGCTCATCATCAGGAACAAGTTCAAACACCTCTTCTTCCGACATCAGGACACCCTGAAATACAATTCATGTCACTACATCAAATCTTTCTAGTCTCTAAGCATCAAAGACCTTCAAGTTATTAAATTTTTTTCTTACAGGTAAATCTCTGACTTAAGATATAAACATGGGAGGTACAATGACACATCATCAAAATACTTTCCAAAATTAATCATTCCTAATTATTCAAAAATGAATCTTTCCTAATTATTCAAAAGTTCATAGGAAAAGAGTCCTTAGAGAAATCTGATCAAAGGATAAGATGATCAAGAGTTGTGATATTCAAATTATTGCAGAACAAGGAAAAATGATGCCCCATTAATGACACAGGTTAAACCTGAAATGGGACCATACCACAAGAACTTACTTCATGAGTCTCCACCAATGTATAAGCACACTTCAGAGATACTGTGGGTTTGGTTCCAGACCATGGCAATAAAACAACTATCACAACAGAACAAGTCAAATAAATTTTCTGGTTTCTCAGCATATATATAAGTTATATTTACACCATACTGTAGTCCATTAAGCGTGCAATAGTATTGTGTCTGAAAAAGCAATGTACACACCTTAATTAAAAAATCCTTTGCTGCTAAAAAATGCTCAACATCATCTAAGCTTTCAGGAGGTTATAATCTTTTTGCTGATGGAGGGTCTTGCCTTGATGTTCATCAGACTGTTAACTGATCAGGGTGGTGGTTGCTTAAGATTGGAGTGGCTGTTATAATTTCTTGAAACAATGGAGTCACATCAATTGTCTCTTTCACGTGTGACTTCTCTTAGCATATGATGCTATTTGACAGCATGTTATTCACAATTAGGACTTCTTTCAAAATATGAGTCCATCCTCTCAAACACTGCCACTGCTTTATCCACTAAGTTTACATAATATTCTAAATCCTTTGTCGTCATTTCAATAATCTTCACAGCATCTTCACCAGGAGTAGATTCCATCTCCAGAAAACAATTTCTTTGCTCATCCATCAGAAGCAACTCTTCATCTGCTAAAGCCGTATCACAAGATTGCAGCAATTCAGTCACATCCTCAGGCTCCACTTCTGTGATTGTAGTTCTCTTGCTCTTTCCAACACGTCTACACTTTCTTCTCCACTGAGATCTTGAAGCCCTAAAAGTCACTCCTGCCATAGCTGGAATCAACTTCTTCCCAACTTCTGTTCATATTGATATTTGGACCTTGTTCCATGTATCACAGATGTTCTTAATAGTATCTAGAATGGTGAATCTTTTCCAGAAGATTTTCAATTTATTCTGCTTAGATCTATCAGAAGACTATTTATGGCAGCTGTAGCCTTACAAAATTTATTTCTTAAATATTAAGACCTGAAAGTTGAATTACTCCTTGATCCACAGGCTGCAGAATGGATGTTCTGTTAGCAAGCATGAAAACAACATCAATCTTGTTGGACACCTCCATCACAGCTTTCGGGTGGCCAGGCACATTGTCCATGAGCAGTCATATTTTGAAAGGAATCTTTTTTTTTTCTCTGCACAGCAGGTCCAACAGTGGGCTTAAAATTTCAGTAAACTGTTTGTAAACACATGTGCTGTCATCTGGATTTTGTTGTTCCAGTTATACAACACAGAGTAGATTTAGCACAATTCTTAAAGATTTATTTTTTAATGTTTATTTTACTTCTCTTGAAAGAGAGAGAGAGAGAGAGCGAGCATGTGAGCAGGGGAGGGACAGAGAAAGGAGAGAGAGAATCCCAGGCAGGCTCCACATTGTCTGCACAGGAGCCCGATGCAGGGCTCAATCTCACCAGCTATAGGTGAAAACCAAGAGTCAGATGCTTAACTGACTGAGCCAGCCAGATGCCCCTAGCTGGACCCTGAGATTTTAGGATTGGTAAATGAGCAATGGCTTCAACTTAATGTCATCAGCTGTATTAGCCCCTAACAAGAGAGTCAGCCTGCCCTTTGAATCCAGGCATTGACTTCTCTCTAGCCATGAAAGTCCTAGATGGCATCTCCTTCCAACAGAAGGCAGTTTTTTCTACACCGAAAATCTATACTTAGTGTAGCCGCCTTCACAGATGACCTTGGCTACATCTTCTGGATAACTTGCTGCAGCTCTGTATCAGCACTTGCTGCTTCACCTTCCATTTTTGTGGTGTGTAGATGATTTCTTTCCTCAAACATCATGAACCAACCTCTGCTAGCTTCAAACTTCTGCAGCTTCCTCACAGCTCTCAGCATACATAAAACTTAGGAGTTAGGGCCTTGCTCTGGATTAGGCCTTGGCATAAGGAAATGTTGTGGCTGGTTCCATCTTCTATGCAGATCACTAAAACTTTCACCGTATCCTCAAAAAAGGCTATTTTGCTTTCTTACTGTTCATGTGTTCACTAGAGTAGCACTCTTAATTTACTTCAAGAACTTTTCCTTTGCATTCACAACCTGGCTAGCTGGCACAAGAAGCCTAACTTTTGACCTACGTAGGATTCCCACATGCCTTCCTCACTAAGCTTAATAATTTCTAGCTTCTGATCCAAAGTGAGAGATGTGTAACTCTTCCTTCCACTTGAGCACTTAAAAGGCCGCTGTAATAGGGCTATTACTTGGCTTAACTTCAGTATTGTTGTAGCTCAAAGAATAAAGAGGAACAGAGAAATAGCTAGTTGGTAGAGCAGGCTCAACATTCACATTTATCGATTAAGTTCACCATTATGGGGGCACAGGTTGTGGCACCCCAAAACAATTACAGTTGTAACATCAAAGATCACTCATAAAATGACCATAAAGAATACAATAATAATAATTAAAAAAAGCGTGACCAATTAAAATATGGGCAGAAGGGGTGACTGGGTGGATCAGCATCTGACTTTTGATCTGAGCTCAGGTCATGATCCCATAGTTGTGGGATCAAGCCCTGTGTGAAGCTCCACACTGAGCACGGAAGCCTGTTTAAGATTTCCTCTCTCCCTCTGTCCCTCTCCCCCACTTGCACTCTCTCTAAAATACAAAAATAAAAAATAAAAAAACAAAAATCAACAAAAATGGGCAAAAGACATTAACAAACATCTCTCCAAAGACATACATGATCGCTAACAGACACATGAAAAGATGCTCAACATCACTCTTCATCATAGAAATGCAAATCAAAACCACAATATAGTCTCATGCCTCTCAGAATGGCTAAAATCAAAACTATAAGAAACAACAAGTGTTGGCATGGATATAGAGAAAGAGAAACCCTCATGCACTATTGGTAAGAATGCAAACTGGTGCAGCCACTGTGGAAAACAGTATGGAGGGTCCTCAAAAAATTAAAGTTAGAACTACCATATGATTCAGCAATTGCACTACTGGGTATTTACCCAAAGAATATGAAAACACTAATTTGAAAAGATATATGCACCACTACGTTTATTACAGCATTCTTTACAATAGCCAAATTATGGATAAAAAAACGTGGTATATATACACAATGGAATATTATTCAGCCATTAAAAAGAACAAAAACCTGCCATTTGCAACAACATGGATGGATCTAGAGAATATGCTAGTGAAATAAATCAGTCAGAAAAAGACAAATACCATCTGATTTCATTCATATGTGGAACTGAAGAAACAAAACAAAGAAAAAAAAGACAAAAAAAAACCCCACAAAAAACAAAAAACCTCAGACTCTATTAAGGGAATTTCATTCTTTTTTTAAGTAAGCTCTACACCCAATGTGGGGATCAAACTCATGACCCTGAGTTCAAAAGTCATCCACTGTGCCAGCTAGATGCCCCAGACTCTATTAAATATAGAGAATAAACTGTTGGTTACAGAGGGGAGGTGGGTGGGGGGGATCAGTGAAATAGGTGAAGGGGATGAAGAGTACGTTTATGATGAGCCCTGACTAATGTATAGAATTTTTGAATCACTGTATTGTACACCTAAAACTAATATAACATTGTATATTAATTGTACCATAATTAAAAATGAAAAAATGAAATAAAATAAAATGAAAAAATTTGAAATATTTTGAGAATTACCAAATTTGACAGACATGAAGTGAGCAAATGCTGTTGGAAAAATGAGGCCAATAAATTTGATCAATGCAAGGTTGCCACAAACCTTCAATTTGTAAAAAACACAGTACCTGTGAAACTTCAAAAGATAGACACCAGGCAATGGGAAAGAAATCATCTTTGTGGAAGGTGAGTTGACTGTATTTATGTGAGTCTGTTTCTGGGTTCTCTGTTGTGTTCCATTGGTTGATTTGTCTGTTCTTTTGTAAATACCACATAGTCTTTATTACTACTCTAGCCTTATAGTAAGTATTTAATATTTTTATTTATTTTTTATGAGTATAGTTGACACATAGTGTACTTTAGTTTCAGGTGTACAATTTATAGTAAGTCTTGAAATCAGGTAGTGTTAGTCTTCTGAGTTTGTTCTTCTGCAATATTGACTTGGCTATTATGAGTCTTTTATCTCTCCAAATAAATTTTAGAACCAATTTGTCAATATCCATAAAATAACTTGCTGGGATTTTGATAAGGATTTCACTGGATTTATAGGTA
Source organism: Herpailurus yagouaroundi (assembly GCF_014898765.1). NCBI lineage: Eukaryota > Metazoa > Chordata > Mammalia > Carnivora > Felidae > Herpailurus > Herpailurus yagouaroundi. Next base: position 6,147,799 of record NW_024412572.1, read on the forward strand.
AGTTGGGAAGAACTGACATCTTGACAACACTGAGTGTTCCTATCCATGAACATGGAATATCTCTCCATTAACTAAACTCTTTTTTGATTTTGTTCATCAGAGTTTTGTAGTTTTCCTCCCTGTACATGTTCAGGGTACCTGGGTGGCTCAGTTGGTTAAGTATCTGGCTCTTGGTTTCAGCTCAGGTCATGATCTCCCTGTTTCATGAATTCAAGCTCAGCTTCAAGCTCTCCACTGGGAGCTCTCTTAGGATTTTCTCTCTCTGCCCCTCCCTACTTGTACTCACTCGCTCTCAAAATAAACTTCCAAAAAAAAAAAAAAGAAAGAAACTGGGGCGCCTGGGTGGCTCAGTCAGTTAAGCATCTGACTTTGGCTCAAGTCACGATTTTGCGGTTCATGAGTTCAAGCACCATGTCAGGCTCTGTGCTGACAGCTCAAAGCCTGGAGCCCACTTCAAGTTCTGTGTCTCCCTCTCTCTCTACCCCTCCCCTGCTCGCACTCTGTCTCTCTCTCAAAAATAAACATTAAAAAAAAAAAAAAAAAAAAGAAACCTAAGTATTTCATTCTTGAAGGGTGCTAATATAAATGGCTAACTTAAAAAAAATGTTTTTTAATGTTTATTTGAGAGACAGTGTGCATGTGAGCACAGGGAAGGGCAGAGAGAGAAAGAGAGACAGAGAATCCTGTCAGCGCAAAGCCAGGTGAGGGGTTTGATCCCACAAACCATGATATCATGACCTGAGTTGAAAACAAGGGTTGGAGGCCTCACCAACTTAGACACCCAGGTGCCCAATGGTAATTTGTTTTTAATTTCAAATTAAAACGTTAGTTGAATTTTTTAAAAATAAGAGTTAGGAGCACCTGGGTGGCTCAGTCAATTAAGTGTCTGACTTTGGCTCAGGTCATGATCTAATGGTTCATGAGTTCAAGCCCTGCACTGGGCTCTGTGCTAACAGTGCAGAGCCTGCTTGGGATTCTCTCTCTCTTCCCCTTCCCCATTTGCTCTCTCTCTCTCTCTCAAAATAAATAAATAAACTAAAAAATTAAATTAAATTTTAAAAAAAGGTTTGGGGTGCCTGGGTGGCTTAGTCAGTTAAGCGTTTGACTCTTGATTTCAGCTCGGGTCACAATCTCATGGTTTGTGAGTTTAAGCTCCCATGCTGGGCTCTGTGCTGACAGCACAGAGCCTACTTAGGATTCTCTTTCCCTCTCTCTACCCCTCCCCTGCTCCCGCTCTCTCAAAAATAAATAAATAAATTCTAAAAAACAAAAGATTTAATTTACTACAAGCATTCAAAATCCTAACACTTGTTGGGGGTGGGGGGGGGGGGGGGGTGGGAGGTGGATCTGGTCACCCTCTGCCCAGCCACCTCCATTATAAGGAAACTCCATCAAAAATTCAACTGGCTTCCAAACCAGGAAAAAAAAAATCCCAGCACTTGGTCATTCAGTACTTCCTACTCATTAAGTGGCTTAGAAAGAGGAAAGAAATAAAAACAAATCAATTTAGTCTGACAGTTGGAATCACCAGAAACATAACTTTTATTCAATTTCAAACCTCAAAGAAAAGGATTTGAACTTTCTTATTTAAAGAAATACTATATGTAGAAGATTCTTATTTATTTTTTTTTTAATTTTTTTTTTTTTAACATTTATTTATTTTTGAGACAGAGAAAGACAGAGCATGAGCAGAGGAGGGTCAGAGAGAGAGGGAGACACAGACTCTAAAGCAGGCTCCAGGCTCTGAGCTGTCAGCCCAGACCCCGATGCGGGGCTCGAACTCACGGACCGCAAGGTCATGACCTGAGCCGAAGTCAGACGCCCAACCGACTGAGCCACCCAGGTGCCCTGAAGATTCTTATTTAAAGAAATAAATATATACCTAAGAAATTCTAGCTGATAGGATTCTAATTTTTTAATCTAGAAATGACATAAAGATTCCTAAAATTTTTCAATTTGAAGAACGCAAAATGGCAAGTATAAAAACATATGTTCTCTAAACTTATGAGTTTTGTGTTCAACTTCTAAAGAATCAAAGATGAAAATGGATTCTTTCTACACATTCCATTTTTAGTATATTCCATGAGCAGTATTGAATACAGGGAATGTGCCAAGCAAACTCACCATTTGTACAACAGACTCCCTTAATCTTGTCTCTTCTTCAGTCATGAGAGTCAATTCTTTGCACACCATGGCAGCCAGGCCCACGTCTAAGCATTCTGGATCTGCTGCCATCTTGAAAATGAGTTCTTCATGTGAAAAGACACAATGGCGCCTTAACCGTCTGTAATGATTGACACACTGACGTCCAATGGGTAACTGTAAAACGACAAGTTTCTCAAATTAACTTACTTGCTTATGACATTTTCCAGAACAAAACCACTATTTAGCCTACAGATCCTCTCTTTTACTGTAAAGAAGGCAGAATAACCAACTCCATTTGAAAATAAGAGGTAACTTAAATATTAAATCTTTATGGCCCAGCAGGAATTTCAAAGGTGTTCCCACAGCAAATTTCCATAATTTGAGATGCTAAGCCTCTACCCTAAGCTACTGACTTTCTACTCATTATGTACCAGAAGTACAAGTTCCTTGATATTTAAATAAGGTAGCAAACTTTTAGACCAGTCTAACATAAACTGCCTTTAAAGAAAAAAGAAAAGACATTCAGATTATAAAGGGTTCAGTGGACATATTCAACACAGAAGTCTCCATAGAACAAAAAGCAGAGATGTTATTAGAAGTTTGAAAAAGAAAAGCGGAGAAAAAAAGCACTACTTTAGCAATTCACATGGACTCACTCAATTTTTTGTAAGAACCAAAGCAAAAGATGATTTACATTTTAGCATCTAGAAATTATTTTAATTTTTTTTTCAACGTTTTTTATTTATTTTTGGGACAGAGAGAAACAGAGCATGAACGGGGGAGGGGCAGAGAGAGAGGGAGACACAGCATCGGAAACAGGCTCCAGGCTCCGAGCCATCAGCCCAGAGCCCGACGCGGGGCCCGAACCCACGGACCGCGAGATCGTGACCTGGCTGAAGTCGGACGCTTAACCGACTGCGCCACCCAGGCGCCCCTAGAAATTATTTTAAAAACAATCAGTCTAGGGCACCTGAGTGGCTCAGTTAGTAAAGTGTCCAACTCCTGATTTCAGCTAGGTCATGATCTCACGGTTTGTGGGATCAAGACCCAGGTTGGGCTCTGTGTTGACAGTGTGGAGCCTGCTTGGGATTCTCTCTCTCCCTCTCTCTCTCTCTCTGACCCTCCCCTGCTCACACACACACTCTCTCTCAAAATAAATAACTTAGGGATGCCTGGGTGGCTCAGTTGGTTAAATGTCCAACTTCAGCTCAGGTCATGAGTTCATGGGCTCATGAGTTCAAGCCCTACGTTAAGCTCTGTGCTGACAGCTCAGAGAGCCTGGAGGCTGCTTTGGATTCTTCATCTCTCTCTCTCTGCCCCTCCCCCGCACACGCTCTTTCTCTCTCAAAAATAAACATTAAAAAAATTTTTAATAAATAACGTAAAAATAAATAAATACATACATACATACATACATACATACAGTCTGACCCAAAGAGAATTCAAAGTGAAGTCCTGAGATTATATACTTTATTCTCCCTACGTGAAATGATCACTTTTCATAAATCATCAGATTCCTTCTTTAAGATAAATACTGAAAATTTCTTTAACCATCAAGCTTTAAGCCAAATTGTGATACTAGTTATACTATACAGGCACCCCTTAGAGATATTGTGGGTTCAGTTCCTGACCACCATAATATGTGAATACCACAATAAAGTGAGTCAAGTGAATTTTTTGGTTTTCCAGTGCATATGAAAGTTAGGTTTACACCATACAATATATATTTAGTGTGCAACAGCATTATGTCTAAAAAAAACAATGTACACACTTTACTTCAAAAATACTTTCTTGGGGGGGATGAAAAAAAATACTTTCTTGCTAAAAAATGCTAACCATCACCAGAACTTTCAACAAATCCTAACTACTAATCATAGATCCCTGTAACATTTAATGAAAAAGTTTGAAATATTGCCAGAATTACCAAAATGTGACATAGAGACATGAACAAATGCCATTGGAAAACTGGCACCAAGAGACTTGCTTGACACAGGGTTGCCACAAGCCCTCAATTTGTATTTAAAAAAAAAAAAATGCAGTTGTGGAGTGCAATAAAGTGTGATGAAACACATATGCCTGTACACACAAACACACACACTCCTCCCATTCCTTTTCTCTCTTTCTCTCCTTTCTCTCTCTCTTTCCCCCCCCCCCCCACACTTGTATCCTCCTGTACAGTGGAAAAACTTGGGTGATTTAAATAGGGTTTTAGTTTATATTTGAAAACTAAGATATAAAAGAGAAAAAATTTAAAAATGGACCTTTAAGAACCTTTTAGAAATCACCTCCAGTTTAAGACAGGCAGACGACAACGATAGGAATCATAGTTTAAGAATATAAGACTATCTCTGAATCAAGTGATATTTCCATACTCTTCTAAAGAAACCATCTTTCCCAAGAAAACAATTATACTGAACTTATGATTAGCAATTATTTTGTCTATTAACAATCTACAAGTCTTTCATTTCTTAATTCATAAATATTTACTTTTTAAACATTTCTGATACAACTTATTAACAATGGCAAGAAGATATGCAGATCTTAATTATTACAATCTGTAAAGAAGCCACATAAAATACAACTGATTATCTATTGTGGCTTATCAAACTTAATACCATCACTTTATTACAAATCTAAAGCTGCTAAAACATTTCATTTCTATGGGCAGAAGACACGAATAGACACTTTTCCAAAGAAGACATGCAGATGGTAGACACATTAAAGATGATCAACATTGCTCATCATCACGGAAATACAAATCAAAACCACAATGAGATACCACCTCACACCAGTCAGAGTGGCTAAAATTAACTCAGGAAACAACAGACGTTGGCAAGGATGTGGAGAAAGAGGAATCCTCTTGCATTGTTAGTGAGAATGCAAACTGGTGCAGCCACTCTGGAAAACAGTGTGGAGGTTCCTCAAAAGAGTAAAAATAGAACTATCCTATGACCCACCAATAGCACTAATAGGAATTTATTCAAAGGATACAGGTGTGCTGATTCAAAGGAGCACATGCACACCAATGTTTATAGCAGCGCTTTCAACAATAGTCAAATTATGGAAAGAGCCCAAATGTCCATCAAACGATGAATGGATAAAGACAATGTGGTATATATATACAATGGAGTATTACTCAGTAATCAAAAAGAATGAAATCTTGCCATTTGCACCTACGTGGATGGAACTGGAGCGTATTATGCTCAGTGAAATAAGTCAGTCAGAGACAGACAGAGACAGAGACAAACCATAAGAGACTCTTAAATACAGAGAACAAACTAAGGGTTGATGGGGGTAGGGAAAATGGGTGATGGGCATTGAGGAGGGCACTTGCTGGGATGAGCATTGAGTGTTGTATATAAGTGATGAATCACGGGGATCTATTCCTGAAGCCAGGACTACACTGTATGTTAGCTAACTTGACAATAAAAAAAAAAATTTCCCATTTCTATCACACCCTTCTTCTACAGAGTTTCAAGGACTTTTACATATATCATCTCACTTATTTGAAGTTATTAAGCAAATCTTAGCATCTTTTTATACCATGTGAAAAACTTAGGCCCAGTGAAATTAAAAGAGCTGCTCAAGGCCAAACATCAATAACAGTGAAAACATTAAAGGCAGAAACCATCTTTAATTTGTTTCTGAATTACCTCTATTTCCTATCCTACATCTAGCCAAGAAACAAGTAAATCATAAAGTTAATAAATGTTAGTTAAATTAAAAAAAAAATAGAGCTTGGGGAGCCTGATTGGCTCAGTCGATTAAGTGTCCAACTTCGGCTCAGGTCATGATTTCATGGTTCATGAGTTCAAGCCCTGTATCGGATTCTATGCAGACAGTGCAAAAAGCCTGCTTGGGATTTTTTCTCTCTTCCTCTCTCTCTACCCCTTCCCCACTTGCTCTATGTCTCTCTCAAAATAAATCAACTTAAAAACAAAAACAGAGTTCAAACCCAAGGAAAAGTCCTAAGCTCGAACTTGCTCATACTGCTCCTTAAGCCTAATAACGTTCAAAATTACTAGATCAAATAAGATTACTCATGTCATCTGTTAACCAAGGAAACAAAAATGATTCACTATGAAATTTAATAAATTAAGGTGGCTACAGAAAACATAAGACCCAATATTACAAAAAAACACCTCCCCAAGGGGCGCCTGGGTGGCTCAGTCAGTTAAGCATCCTACTCATCTTACGACTGTTAAGATTGAGCCCCGTGATGGGCTCTGCACTGACAGCACAGAGCCTGCTTGAGATTCTCTCTCTCCCTGCACCTCCCCAGCTAGCACACATGCATGTACTCCCTCTCTTTCTCAAAATAAACAAACATTAAAAAAAAGATACTTAAAAAAATATATATATATCTCCCCAAATGTTGAGAGACAGAAAAGCGTCACTAAAGGAAAAACAAAGTCAAAGAGTGTATCATAAATTTGCAGTCTTTTCCCAACCAACATGACATAATCATATCTAATTACTTTTTGATTATCTACTTCATACAAAAAAGCAAAAGAGAAATCACTGGCATTATCATTTAAACAAAAGTGTATCAACAGAGATCCCAATATCATAGTAACTTTTTAAAATAAATTTTTTAAAAGGAATAAAAAAACAAAATGGCAGGAAGAGTAAAATCAACTAATTGTCTCTAAAAAGGAAAATAATAAAGGGATATTTTAAAAATCTGAGCTAAATATTGGAAAATATGGGTAAAATTCTTTTATTTTTAATTTTTTAATGTTTATTTATTTTTGAGAAAGAGAGAGTATAGTGGTGGGGGGAAGGGGGACAGACAGAGAGGGAGACACAGAATTTCAAGCAGGCTCCAGGCTCTAAGCTGTCAGCACAGAGCCTGACACGGGGCTCAAACTCACGGGCTTCAAGACCACGATCTGAGCCGACAGTTGGACGCTTAACCGACTGAGCCACCCAGATGCCCCGGTAAAATTAATTCTTAAAAAGATCTGGTTGTAGGGGCACCTAAATGGCTCAGATGGTTAAGCCTCCAACTTCCGCTCAGTTCGTGATCTTGCAGTTCATGAGTTCAAGCCCCACATTGGGCTCCCTGCTGTTGGCACGGAGCCCAGAGCCTGCTTAGGATCCTCTGTCTCCCTCTCTCTCTACCCCTCCCTGGCTCTAGTGTACATGTACTCTCCCTAAAATAAATAAACGTTTAAAAAAAAAAAAAAAAGATCTGGTTGTCATTATAAAATCCATAAGTTGCTCAGATAAAGCAAAGACTAGAGGAACCATATTCTCGCAGAAAAGATTCAAAAAATATCAACTGTTCATTTAAAATTCAAACAGAATGGGGAAAATAATGGATAAGAACTATAAAATCTTCCAAATAAAAAGTGTAATGGAAACTGAACTTTCTAAATTATAACAGCCATTCTACTCTCTACTGAAATATTCATGAATCCTCCCCTCCCCAGCTAAGTAAATATGGCAACTAAGATGCATTTTCCAGGGGTGTTAGTAGACGTACAACAGCTACTTGCTATAGAACAGACCCAGTCAGCAGTACAGAAGTTCACAGCTTCAGCAAAGTTGTAGCCCTGGTTAAATCCAGAATGATAGGCACGAGGAAACGTCACAACAAACTCTCCAGCACACTGATTGGTCCTGTACACCTAAATGCAAAGTGGGAACAGGGATATAAAACAAAACAAAATAAAAACAACAAAAAAGGGGAACAGATTTTATCAGTCACTTTCAGCAGCACTTTCTAAAATTAAAAACAGTAAAGCATTCATTTACACCTATCAGAAGACAATATCAGGGTTTAAAAAGGAGCCCGAGGGGTACCTGGGTGGCTCAGTCGGTTAAGTGTCTGACTTCAGCTCAGGTCATGATCTCACAGTTCGTGGGTTCGAGCCCCACATCAGGTTCTGTGCTGACAGCTCAGAGCCTGTGGCCTAATTCAGATTCTGTGTCTCTTTCTCTCTCTGCCCCTCCCCCCCCCCAAGCTCTGTTTCTCTCTCTACCAAAAATAATTAAAAAAAAAAAAAAAAGCAGCAGTCAGAACTCTACCTTCTTAAAATAGTCCCTGATAACAAATTATAATAATTCATAAAAAGAAAGTATGAGACAAAATTTCAAAGAGAAATGTTACTCACTGAACTACTAGTTTCTGAAACTTGACAAAATTTTTACAATTAAGAGATTTTTTCTTTTACTCCTTTTATCCTTGTGTTGTCAATCATGGTAAAGGATGGAATTTCCTCCTACTCTTGGATAATTTTTTGGAAATTAACTAATTAGTTCATACGTAATATGGAAATATCCCCAAAATCAGTTTTCCTGAATCCCACTTAGTTTTATAATAATACTATATGTCTTTAGAAAAGTCCCAGATTTGGGGCACCTGGGTGGCTCAGCTCAGTTAAGTATCTGACCTCGGCTCAAGTCATGATCTCACAGCTCATGAGTTCGAGCCCCATGTCGGGCTCTGTGCTGATAGCTCAGAGACTGGAGCCTGCTTTAGATTCTCCGTCTCCCTTTCTCTCTGCCCCTTCCCTGCTTGCGCTCCTATCTCTCTCTCTCAAAAATAAACCTTAAAAAAAAAAAAGTCTCAGATTCTAGTACACATTCACTCTTCAAAGACAAACTAACACTACTATTACTCAAACTACTTTCTCATTAAGGGTGTGATGAATATTTGAATATATACAGCAAATCTGTATATATTTATACTTTATCAGGTATTAGTGGCTTAAATTTAATAATCATTATCAAAACCAAGTTGAAAAGTAAAAAAAGTATCCATAGTATATTTCATTATTGCATATAAAAAGAGGCTGTGAAATCTTTACATGAAAAATGATCTCCAAAGGATAGACATTAGTTATTACAACTATCACTTAAAATACTTACACTTTGACTAAACAAAGTTAATAAGGAATACAAGATTTTTGTTAAGACCAGGACATAATGGTTTACTGAAAACAGAAGACTATTTTCATAGATAGTTATACATAAAATATGATGAATACTTTAAAACACCTCTTAACCAAAAAAATGTTCTTCCCTTCAGAATATAAATTCTAATTTGGCTAGAAAATGACATGATCTTTTGCTTCCAGTTACAAAACAAAGCATATGTTGTGATTCTAATAAAAAGCGAACATAAATTTAAAGTAAAAATACTAAAAGGAGACCCGAAAAGACTCACAGGCACACCATGCTCCATCAGTACATTGGGATTCATGATGGTGACTAACTGATGCAGGAGATCAGGCTGGGATTCAAATAACTCAGGGGCCAGCTCCCTCATCACCTCCTCCAGTTGTTCTGCAGCATGAGATGGCACACCATACCAGGTCTTTGGTTCCCCCCTAGCAAAAGAAACAACTGTTTAACTAGGTGAGCATGGTACCAATGAGGCCAGGGTCTCTCATGCAAATCCACTAATTTATAATTAATTTTGTTTGTCCCATGGTCATAAATTATATACCCTGAATCCTGGCAAACCAACTCATAAATCTATTGTTTGATGAGCTATTGTTCATAAAGAAGGTAGGGCAAGAGTATATAAATAGGCAGGCACATACTTATCACTACTATTAGAAAAGCAATTCAAAGCACATGAACTCTTTAAGGTGGATCAACAAATAGTATTTCAAACAGGAAAGATCCTATCTGAAAAACGAACATCATTCTAAAGGATACTGACATGGTACCTTGATTTCAAGTCCACTGGACATTCCAATTATCCCCACAACGACCAAAGTCAAAGTCAGTACTCTCTAGACTACTTTTACATAAATTCATTAAGTTGATTTACTATCCAACAAAATAAGGCAAGGCTGGAAATTGTTGAAAACTTAAAGAATTCTATCTATAAATCTTAAGGACCAAACTGGCCCCATTAATGTACCAGACTTTAGCGGACTAGAGTTCATTTATAATACTAAATTGTACTCCTAGGAAATGGATTTAATGGGTCATACTATATTTATAAAATAGCTGCATTTCCTAATCCTAATACAATCCACAGTGCTGTCTCTAACAGAACTTACTATAATCATGAGAATGTTCTATAGCTGTGCTAACCAATACATACAGCCCTAGTCACCTGTGACCATAAAGCACTTGAAATATGTTTCCTATAACTGAGGAATTACATTTTTAATTGTATCTTAATTAAAAAAAGATTGTTTTTAATGTTTGTTTATTTTTGGGAGAGAGACAGAGGATGAGTCAAGGAGGGGCAGAGAGAGGAGACACAGAATCTGAAGCAGGCTCCAGGCTCTAAGCTGTCAGCACAGAGCCCAATGCGGGGCTCGAACTCACGAACCAAACCGCAAGATCGTGATCTGAGCTGAAGTCAGATGCTTACCCAACTGAGCCGCCCAGGTGCCCCATTCTTAACAAATTTAAATACCCACATTTAGCTAGCAGTTATCATATTAAACAGCACTGTGATAAAGCAGAGAAATAAAATCACTATAGTTTTCCACTGCAAAGAGTGATTTGAGTAGTATCTTCCAAATGGAGAAAAAAACATCATATAGTTGATATCATAATAATGGACAAGGAACTGGGCTAGTAAATAAAAGCTATGGGGGAGATACAAAAAAATTCAGCCAACAAATTTAATGAATACACATGTAACAGGCATTTTTAGGGAAAATGTTATCAAAAAGAAAAAAAATCATTTGATAATTTCCAATACTGAAGGTTTAGTCAGATCTTAATTATATACACGCTTTGAACATTCTACCTTGAATATCAAAAGATACACCAAGTAATTTTCATGTACACCAAATAAGTATCATTTGGTCTAAAACTCTAGGCTCTGAGGGCACCTGGGTGGCTCAGCTGGTTAAGCGTCCTCTTCAGCTCATGTCATGATCTCACAGTTAATGAGTTCAAGCCCCGAATCAGGCTCTGCGCTGGCAGTGTGGAGTCTGCCTGGGATTTTCTCTCCCTCTGCCCCTCCCCTGCTCATGCACATGCTTGCTCTCTCTCTCTCCTCTCCCTCTCTCTCTCAAAAATAAATAGTTTAAAAATAAAAATAAAAAAATAAAACTCTAGGCTCTGCTGCATGCACATATTTTAAAAGGGAAGGTATCTGAGATATACATATCCTTAGACCTCTACACTTCTCAATATGTTACCCTACTTTGGATAGGAAATACTTTTAAATTCAGCTCTTACTAACATATCACCTAATACTATATCACACCTTTAAAAAGGTTACTAAACATATAACAAAGATCATATATACCAGTGTAAGTAGTTGATGGAATAACTCCAGTGATCTTCAATGTGCCAGCAGAAAGAAGAAAAACACATTCCCACATAGAGCCATGGCACTTTCATACCAGAGATGTCTACATTAATGTGTGCAAGAACAGACTGCTCTAGGACAGGCATATTATTCAAATTCCAACCAGAAAGTGCATACTCCTATAAAGAAAAAAAAAAAGATGTAAATGAAAGATCAGAAATGACACATGCCCAATAGAAATTTCAAGGGAGTCTTTTAAAATAAGGTAAAATTTGTATATAATATTTATAATAATCTAGTCCATAGAATCATGCTCTTTGCTCTCTGCAACATGTAATTCATATACCTATTCAATCCTGTCTCCTGTCTAGCTGGCATTTAGATTTCCCTTTAGTTATTTCAGATACCTCTGGTTTATTCTGAAGCATATAAGCAATTTTTTTTACTACTCCTCCCTCAAATACACTACTATAAAATTATGTGAGACTCATTTTAATAGGACAGTATTATATTTCTAATTTATCCCTAGTAGTATAACTTCCCCAAATATTTATAGCATGGTGCCAGAAATTGTGAAAACAGAATACTACGATATGTAATCCTGCATTTATGCCAACAGCAAAGACTAAGATGACACAGAAAGTCACCATTACCACCCCCACTAGCAACTCACCTAGAAATACTGGATAAATTATAATAATGAAAACATTTGTTTCATAGATGAACTCAAAAGAAAAAAGAATTTCCAGTTTCCAGAAACAAAGAAAAAGGAAAGAAAGGCAGAATGAAAAAGGAAAGCTACTGACTGAGTTTTCATAGAGGCTTCTCTGGATATAAGGGCTGGACACTGAGTTTCAAAAGCCTACCCTGAAACCATTATGAAGCCTTAAAGTGTTTATCATCCTTGCTGGGAGCAGTTCTCAAAGTGGGGTCCAGGGAACCCAGAACTATTTCCGGGACTATGCAAAGTCCAACTATGCTCATAGGAACTGTTAAGATGTTATTTGCCTTTTTACACTCATTCTTACAGGGATGTAGTGTGAATTTTCCAGAGGATACATGATATGTAACATCACAACAGACTGAATGCACAAAGAAGAAAGTGAACCCAGCTGCCTTCTATCAGGTAGTCGAAAACTGCTAAACGTGGATGCCAGGTACTGAGGGAAGGAGGAAAGTTCATTATTATGTGCACTTTCCACAATACAGAGTTGAAAAAATAAAACCCTCAAAGTAAGAGCTTTAACAGCCAATGACAAAGCTGAAGACAGAATGTGTCAACTAGAAGTCAGATTTGAGGATATCATCCACACTGTAGCACAAAAAAATGGAAACTATAAATATGTAGTTAAGAGTTGCAGAAGACAAAATAAGAAAGTCCATCATAGGTTTAAGTAGGAATTCCATGCAAACTGGTGCAGCCACTCGGGAAAACAGTGTGGAGGCTCCTCAAAAAATTAAAAATAGATCTACCCTATGATCCAGCAATAGCACTGCTAGGAATTTACCCAGGGGATACAGGAGTGCTGATGTATAGGGGGACTTGTACCCCAATGTTTATTTATAACAGCACTTTCAACAATAGCCAAATTATGGAAAAAGCCTAAATGTCCATCAACTGATGAATGGATAAAGATGTGGTTTATATACACAATGGAATACTACTTGGCAATGAGAAAGAATGAAATCTGGCCATTTGTAGCAATGTGGATGGAACTGGAGGGTATTATTCTAAGTGAAATAAGTCAGGCAGAGAAAGACAGATACCGTATGTTTTCACTCATATGTGGATCCTGAGAAACTTAACAGAAGACCATGGGGGAGAGGAAGGGAGGGCAAAAAAAGGTACATAGAGGGAAGGAGGCAAACCTAAGAGACTCTTAAATACTGCGAACAAACTGAAGGTTGATGGGGCGTGGGAGAGACGGGAAAGGGGGTGATGGGCATTGAGGAGGGCACCTGTTGGGATGAGCACTGGGTGTTGTATGGAAACCAACTTGACAATAAATTATATTTAATATTAAAAAAAATAAGTAGGAATGCCATTAAGAAATAGTAAAGAAATAGGGGCGCCTGGGTGGCTCAGTCGGTTAAGCATCCAACTTTGGCTCAGGTCATAATCTCGCAGTTTGTGAGTTCAAGTCCCATGTCAGGCTCTGTGCTGATAGCTTGGAGCCTGGAGCCTGCTTCAGATTCTGTGTCTCCTCCTCTCTGCCCCTCCCATTCTCATGCTCTGTCTCTCCCTGTCTTTCAATAATAAATAAACGTTTAAAAAAAAATAAAAACAAAGAAATAGTAATGAAATACGATTCATACCCTCAATATGCTTTTTAAAAAAGGTTTTCAAGGGGCGCCTGGGTGGCGCAGTCGGTTAAGCGTCCGACTTCAGCCAGGTCACGATCTCGCGGTCCGTGAGTTCGAGCCCCGCGTCGGGCTCTGGGCTGATGGCTCAGGGCCTGGAGCCTATTTCCGATTCTGTGTCTCCCTCTCTCTCTGCCCCTCCCCCGTTCATGCTCTGTCTGTCTCTGTCCCAAAAATAAATAAACGTTGGAAAAAAAAAAAAAAGGTTTTCAAAAAATACTATTCAATATGTTTTTTAGTTGGTTGGTCAGCTGGTTGTGTGAAAACATAATCAATCTAGTTGAAGAGGTAAGACCTACATACAAAAAGTTTCAAGACAACAGTATACACATGGAACTCCAAACACAGATAAAAGAGTAAATTCTTTAGTTCTTCAGAGGACAATAGTAATTAGTGTGGGTTTGCATCATTAAGAAAACTTTTTTTTTTTAATATTAATGTTTATTTATTTTTGAGACAGACACAGACAGAGAGAGACAGAGTGTGAGCAGGGGAGGGGCAGAGAGAAAGGGAGACAGAATCTGAAGCAGGCTCCAGGCTCCAAACTGTCAGCACAGAGCCTCATGCAGGGCTCAAACTCGTGAACCGCGAGATCATGAGCTGAGCCAAAGTCAGAGGCTCAATCGACTGAGCCACCTAGGCACCCCAGGAAAACTTTATAGAAAAGAAGAACCTGAGTAAAGCTTAGAAAAATAGATAAGATGTGACAATGAATGACAGAAAGACAGAATATATACTGTCCTGGCTGGTGAAGGGGAAGACTGAAATCAGTCATACTCAGAAACACAGGAAATAAGACTAGAAAAGAAGAATGCACCTTTAACCTTAAATTAAGAAGCTTGGGTTTTATCCTATATTCAGAAAAGAAATAAAACAGAATCTGAAAAATGAAACAGTATAAACATAATATCTTAAATATTTTTAAACTTTTGTTTACGGAAAATTTGAAACATAAACAAAAGTAGACAGAACTGCATAATGAACTCCAGAAGACCTCTCAACCTTAACATGTTAAGTAAAAGCAATATATTTAAATTTTTTTAACGTTTATTTATTTTTGAAACAGAGAGACAGAGCATGAACAGGGGAGGGTCAGAGAGAGAGGAGGAGACATAGAATCTGAAACAGGCTCCAGGCTCTGAGCTGTCAGCACAGAGCCCGACGCGGGGCTTGAACTCACGAACCGCAAGATCATGACCTGAGCCGAAGTCGGACGCTTAACCGACTGAGCCACCCAGGTGCCCCAAAGCAATATATTTAAAATGACTGCAGAGACAAGCAGTAAGCAGAAAATCTGGTTAACCTAACAGGCCTAAGACTACTATTCTTCAAAAAGCCTACTTAAAGTTCTCTTGGCTGGTATGTGGAAACTTACATGGCAAACAGCTCCCTACACTAATAAAAAGAGTGATTTATGATGCCTAGACCATACAATGTAGTTTATGTACACTTGCTTTCCTTCTGGGAGTTTGGGATTTTATAGTATGTGTTAAGCAGAGGATGCCCAGGTCACCAGCCTCCAATAAAAACCTTGAGTTGGGTCACTAATGAGCTTCCCTGGTAGGCAATACTTCCTACACATTGTCAATTTGATACTAGTGCCTTCTATGTAACTCCATTAGGAGGACTCTTGGATGCTTCTACCTGGTTTTCTCTGGATTTGGGCCATGCATCTTTTCCCTTTGCTGATTTTACTTTGTATTCTTTCACTATAGTAATCATAGCCATGAGTCCTCCCAGAAAATCACTGAACCTGGAGATGGTCTTGGGGACTCCAAACACAAGTGGTCATTATTTAAGATTATGACAATCATCCCAACATGATGTGACAGGACCTAGACAAAGATGGTAGTAGCGGGTATGAAAAGAGGCCAGTCCTACAGAAAATAATGAAAAATGAACTAACAGGATTTAGTCAATGACTTAATATGGAGCCAAGGACAAGAAGAAAAAAATGTTCCCAAGGTTTCAAGTTCTGTGCCTATTTTTATTCCTTAGAAGCCCTGTTGGTAGAGCACATTGTATTCATAAGACAATATATTAACTTCAGAAGTACTTCTCCAGTAAACTATGACTCCAGAGAAATATGCTATCAGATACCAAGAGCTATCTCATGCAGAAGTTCAACACAAATGTACAACGCCTAGTGAAATGTTGGTAGTTATCTGCTATTCTAGTACAGTAACTTTACCATAACTGATATTAAGTATAAAAAGTCTGAAGATTTTACACAAACTCTAATCAGTCCTTAAAATCCTTTTGTAATAAAGAAGTCCTCTCATTCTATCTTTAAACACAACAAAAGTATCCTGTGAAAAACATTACTGCTTAGAAAACAAAGAGCAAATCCATGATCCAGTCTAGAAAAAAAGTTGTATCACCTGTCTCTTTATACTATGGTTGGTTACAGCCCAGCATTTCTCCACATTCATGAAGGTGAATAGAGCAAAAGCAGAAATAGATATTCATTTAAAACTCAAACATAGGGGCGCCTGGGTGGCGCAGTCGGTTAAGCATCCGACTTCAGCCAGGTCATGATCTCGCGGTCCGTGAGTTCGAGCCCCACGTCAGGCTCTGGGCCGATGGCTCAGAGCCTGGAGCCTGTTTCCGATTCTGTGTCTCCCTCTCTCTCTGCCCCTCCCCTGTTCATGCTCTGTCTCTCTCTGTCCCAAAAATAAATAAAAACGTTGAAAAAAAAAATTTTTTAACTCAAACATGGAGAAAGACTAATATTTGTATTATTAATATTAGGTGCTTAGGTTTGACACTTAAAATAATCTTTAAAATCTCTGTGACCTTGTTTTCAAGATCAGAAGATATAAATATCTGTTTAAGAACAACTTAAAAATTCAGAACAGGGGAGCCTGAGTGGCTCAGTTGGTTGAGTGTCCAACTTTGGCTAAGGTCATGATCTCGCGGCTCACGAGTCTGAGCCCCGCATAAGGCTCTGTGCTGACAGTTTGAAGCCTGGAGCCTGCTTCAGATCCTATGTCTCTTTCTCTCTCTATCCCTCCCCTGCTCACACTCTGTCTCTTTCTCTGTCAAAAATAAATAAACATTAAAAAAAAGTTTTTTTAATAAAAAAAATTCAGAACAGAAACAAAATTCAGAAAAAGGCAGAAAAAGTCTCTTCCCAATAATTCAGTAATTGCCCACCACTTGGCAAAGGAAGGGTATAAAGAAACTCTGATGTGTTTCCTTATACCTATAAAAACCAGATTAAATTCAGTGATACTGAACAAACCATCTGTATATTATCTATGTTCTCCATCTATTGTAATCATTCTCTTTCTCCCTTGGTAAAACCCAATGTGTATTCTCTAATCTATATTATCCTAACCTGATTATTCCAACCTGCACTCTAACTATGCAGAAGGAAAAATATAATAACAAGGCTAAAATAATAAGAAAGCCAAAAGATGTAACTTTTGATCATAAAGAAATGAAACAAAATGAAAACTTAATTCAGCACACATTAAGTGCTCAGATACTGGTTGGCATAATATCCAATGAGATGGTACCATGAATAAACTGGGTAAGTAATGCTATAAGGAATTAGGATGGACTGAACAGGGCCTGAAGGGACTCAAAAACAAAAAACAAAAAGGGTAAGACCACGTAAGTAGTATACTCCATTTCTTTTTAAAAAGAATATGCAATTCTGCATGTGTGATATATAAATGCTTGCATAGAGGGGTGCCTGGGTGGCTCAGTCAGTTGAGCATCCGACTTCGGCTCAGGTCATGATCTCGCGGTTTGGTTCGTGAGTTCGAGCCCTGCATTAGGCTCTGTGATGACAGCTCAGAGCCTGAAGCCTTCTTCGGATTCTGTTTCCCTCTCTCTGCCCCCTCTGCCCCTCCCCGACTCATGCTCTGTTTCTCTCTGTCAAAAATAAACTTTAAAAATAAATTAATTAATTAATTAATTAATTAAATAAAATGCTTGCATAGATCACTGTATCTGAAGAACAGCTAGAAGATGAAATAGTGTCTTCCTCTGTTACATTGGTGATCTGGGTAGGAGGGAGACTTTTAATTGTAAAGAATTTCCAGCAGTGGTAATATGGAGAGGTTGGGCAATTCCCCTCCACAAAAAACAAAGATAAATCTGGACAAAATTATCAAAACAGCCATTTCTAAGGCACTATAAATCAACTAAAGGCAAACAACAGAACAAGACAAAAAACTGAGAAGCATTTACAACTGAAAGACTAAAAGCCTGAATAAAAACATTCCCAGATAAGCAAAGACTGAAAAAATTCATTCCTTAGCAGACCCATACTACAAATAAAAGCAGTCTTCCAGCCTGAAAGAAAATGACCTGAAAAAGTAAGTTGGATCCCACAGGAATAAATGAAGAGCATCAGAAATGGTGTATTTGTGAGTAAATAGGTAAAAGAGTATATGTGTATTTTTTACCTTCTCTTAACTTTTTAAAAAAGATGGTTTAAAGTAATAATTATATTGCTGTGTTGTCATGTTTATACAATACGTAGACATAATGTATAACAATACAGTGGGAAATGAAGAAAAAAGTTGCTATATTCACCAGAATTAAGTCAATATTAACATAAAGTAGGCTGTGTAAAGACCATTTAAAAAGTTAAAAAGGGGCAAAAGGGGCACCTGGGTGGCTCAGTCAATTAAGTTCCTGACTCTTCATCTTGGCTCAAGTCATGACCTCACAGTTCATGAAATCGAGCTCCGAGTCAGGCTATGCACTCAGTGTGGAACTTGCTCGGGATTCTCTCTCTCCCTCTCTTTCTGCCCTTCCCATGCACACACGTGTACTCCCTCCCTCCCTCTCTCTCTCTCTCTCTCAAAAATAAACTTTTATAAATAAATAAGATGCATATTATAATTCCTAGAACCACTAAATAACTAAAAAGCATATATGCAAAACAAAAAAATCTAGAGGAATTAAAATGGTATTATGAAAAATATCTGTTTAACACCAAAAAAAGGCCACAGAGACAGAGGAACAAAAAAACCCACAAGACACAAAATCACAAAATGAACAGACATGAATCAACCGTGTCAGTAATTATATTAAGTGTAAATACACTAAATACTCCAATCAAAAGGCAACCCTCAGACTAGGTTTTTTAAAAAAGCAAGATCCTGGGGCACCTGGGTGGCTCAGTTGGTTAAGTAGCCGACTCTTGATTTTGGCTCAGGTCATGACCTCACAGTTCAAACCCCCTATTGGGTTTTATGCTAAGAGCACGGAGCCTGCTTGGGACTCTCTCCCTCCCTCTCTCTGCCCCTCCCCTGTTGGCATGCACGCACATGTACAATGCTCTCAAAAATAAATAAAAATAAGCATTTTTTGTTTTAAGAAGGCAAGATCCAATCATATCCTCCTACAAAAAACACACTTTAGATTCTGAGATACAAACAGATTCAAAGTAAAAGAATGTTAAAAGATATACCTTGCAAATACTAACCTTAAGAGAACTGGGATAGTTATTCTTTTTTATTTTTTAATTTTTTTTAAATCTCTATTTATTATCAAGAGACAGAGCATGAGCATGGGAGGGGCAGAGAGAGGGGGAGACACAGAATCCCAAGCAGGCTCCAGGCTGAACTGTCAGCACAGAGCTTGACATGGGGCTTGAACCCACAAACTTCAAGAAGCATGATCTGAGCTGAAGTCGGACACAACCGACTGAGCCACCCAGGCGCCCCAGGATATTCTTTTAACTATATATCCTTCTGCACTATGTAACTTTTTTTTTTTAACCATGTGTAACTCTTTTCATAGGAAATAAAATTCTTAATCACTGCCAATATAGAAGGAAAGGAAAAGTGAAAAGGACCAAAATAATGAGAAAAAGAAGTGAATGATCATCTTAATTCAGCTTTATACATAAGGGTCATCTCCTATTTGACAGAACTTCAATATATATTACAGTTTAAATGCATTATTTGAAAACCTACCTGCTCAGGTGTTAAAGGAAACTTAATTTTGAACCTATCAAGAAATGTAACTCTTTTTAAAAAAATCTTAAATCACTTCAAACACAAAGAGGCAAAATTTTTTTAACTGGAATCAAAGTTTTAAACTAATTAAAATGGTTGGGGCACCTGGGTGGCTCAGTCGGTTGGGTGTCCAACTTCAGCTTAGGTCATGATCTCACAGTTGGTGGGTTCAAGCCCCACATTGGGCTCTGTGCTGACAGCTCAGAGCCTGGAGCCTGCTTCAGATTCTGTGTCTTCCTCTCTCTCTCTCTTTGCCCCTCCCCCACTCATGCTCTGTCTCTCTCTCTCAAGAATAAATAAACATAAAAAAAAAAATTAAACTAATTAAAATGGTTTTGGGGCGCCTGGGTAGCTCAGTCAGTTAAGCATCCGTCCGACTTTGGCTGCCATGATCTCACAGTGTGTGGGTCTGAGCTGTGCTAACAGCTCAGAGCCTAGAGTCTGCTTCAGATTCTGTGTCTCCCTCTCTCTCTGCTCCACCCCCACTGTGCTCTGTTTCTCAAAAATGCACAAATGTTAAAAAAAGATTTTAATAAAAATAAAAATAAACTAAAATGGTTTTAAAATGCAAAGTTAATGGGAGAGTGGGGAGAAAAAATAGTAATAGTAATAATAAAATGCAAAGTTAAGGGGTGCCTGGGTGGCTGAGTCGGTTAAGTGTTCCAACTTCAGCTCAGGTCATGATCTCACAGTTCGTGAGTTCAAGCCCTGCATCGGGCTCTGTGTTAACAGCTCAGAGTCTGAAGCCTGCTTCAGATTCTGTGTCTCCCTGTCTCTACTCCTCCCTCACTCACTGTCTTTCTCTCTCTCAAAAATAAACATTAAAAAAAAAAAAAAAAAAGTTTTTTTAACACGAAGTTAAATTTTTAAGGGTACTTTGAATGTATTGTTTTTAATTTTTTTTTAATGTTTATTTATTTTTTGAGAGAAAGACACAGCATGAGCAGGGGAGGGGCAGAGAGAGAGTGAGAGACAGAGAATCCGAAGCAGGCTCCAGGCTCTGAGTCGTCAGCACAGAGCCCGTCACGGACTGTGAGATCATGACCTGAGCCGGAAGTCGGACACTTAACTGAATGAGCCGCCCAGGTGCCCCTGGATGTATTGTTTTTAAAACTGATGATAATATATAATGTCCAAATCCTACAGATTGAATATTTTAAATGAATGTAATCCCTTAAAATTAGAGAAAGGCAGTTTTCTACTATGCAAAGGCTAAACCAGCTTGGGCTAAGTTTGAATTACTACTATCTGCTCTGCACCTCTTCTTCTGGCAGCATCTTTCTCCGACCATCCTTCACAGGAAATCCACTTCCAAAGTCTTTTGAGGAGATATCAGCTCCATACTCTACAATAACATCTTCTTCAATGCTGCTCACCAGCCGCCAGAATTCCTTTTCTACTAGTTCTGTAGGAACCATCTATGCAGGGAAAACAAAGACTACAGATTACTAACTCACTATAACCATGACCTTCTAAAACATAAAATGCAGATCAAGTGAACACAAACCCATGATAAAATGAAAAGTCTTATTTCCAGAGCTGAAAAGACCAGGTTCTTGGCTTTTTCCAATGAGGATAGCGAAATGCTAAAGGCAACCTAAATGTTCAGAAAAACATAATAAACTTGAACTGCCTTTTTCTGTAAACTGTTTTCCAACTAAGAAATATAAAAATGACCCAGGACATCAGGAAAGAAAAAAGGAAATGGAAAAATCAAGGCTGAATTTTAATAGCTTTGGCAAATTTTTTGGATAAGGATATTAAAAAGCCCAAGATCCCCTAGGAGAAGAACAAACTTCATATTACAAGTAACAACAAAAGGAGCAACTGCCGCATACTTCATGGTATTCTATAAAAGATTTCCTACAGAAGGCTAATAAACAATTCCAAGATCAAAGCAGATTTCTCAACAGGACAGTACACACTGCCACATTAGCAAATGAAAAAAATAGAAACAGATGCCAGGCCCCTGATCTTTAGATTTAATATTCTATCATCTTTCTCATGCTGTCCCGATTTTCCACAAAATGATGAAAGTAAAAAGCAAACCAAAAGCTTTGGACACAGATAAATCTTCAGACTTCCCCAAACCGACCTAAAAGAAAGATACTCACATGAACTGGCATATTGAAATAATCAGACTTAAAATTATCTGCCATCTCTCCAAAGCTCTGAAGTGTATACTCTCGTACAGCTTGTTCAAATCCAAAGGCCTCTCGAGGTTTATTGCATTCCTAGGAAGAAGAAATACCTAAGATTAACTCACTGAAAATGAACAAAATATTAAGGCTCTCAGGCATTACCTTCTTTGATCATTTCCCTAGGGGAAGCAAATCCAATCAACCTTAGCAAAACAAGTATTAATTACTTGCAATATAAAATCAGTAAATAATGTTCTAAAACCTTAACTGCATTTTCACAGCCTTCCAGTAGGAAGATGGCAATGAGACAGTTTCAGACTCTGGAGTTGGCATTAAGCTCGGCACCAAGACAAGGTGAGAGGGGCGCCTGGGTGGCTCAGTCGGTTAAGCTCGGCACCAAGACAAACACCTGGAGGACTACTGACATGCAATCAAGCCCAGGGATGCTACTCATTCTCAGTTTACCAGTGGATTTAGCAATGGAGAAAATAAATGTTCACAGACGAAGGAAAGATAATGGATAAAGGGATATCCACTTGACTGCTAGAATATCTAGCTATAGGAATGGTTGTTTCACACCACCAATCACCCTAACCAGTATCTTAACACAAATTCTCAGAGTATAACTGCTTTGGAATCATCTAACCATGAGAATAACAAATAATTCAAAGCTCTGAATACACCTAGATACAACCCAGCCAACTCCTTCCCTTCCATATCCTACCACAACATTCTGTTAAGCAAAGGTATTTCAGGACAATAATGTCAATGTAATCTTTGAATAAGAATAATTTAGAATAATCAAGTAAAAATTTAAATAAGCTAATAGATACTATCCATTATCTGTTAACATGAGAACTGGAGGCATAAATCCTAAGTTCTAGAGCTTTATGTCTGATTTCTACTTTGGTTTTTTTTTTTTTTTGAAGTTCATTTATTTAAGTGATCTCTACACCCAACACGGGTCTTGAACCCATGACCCCAAGATCAAGAATTACATGCTACAGGGAGCCTGGCTGGGTGGCTCAGTCAGTTGAACGTCTGACTTTGGGTCAGGTCATGATCTCACGGTTTTAAGTTCGAGCCCCGCACTGGGCTCGCTGCTGTCAGCACAGAGCCTGCTTTGGATCCTCTGTTCACCCTCTCTCTGTCACTCCCCTGCGCTTTCTCTCTCTCTCTCTCTCAAAAATAAAACATTTAGGGGTGCCTGGGTGTCTCAGTCAGCTGAGTGTCCGACTTTGACTCAGGTCATGATCTCGCAGTTTGTGAGTTCGAGCCCCGCATCGGAGCTGTCAGCACAGAGCCTGGAGCCTGTTTCAGATTCTGTCCCCCTCTCTCTCTGCCCAACCCCACTTGTGCTCTGTTTCCCTGTCTCTAAAATAAACATTAAAAGAAATTTTTTTTAATTTAAAAAATTTAGGGGCACCTGGGTGGCTCAGTCAATTAAGCATCTGATTTCAGCTCAGGTCATGATGTCACAGTCCGTGAGTTCGAGCCCCGCATCAGGATCTGTGCTGACAGCTCAGAGCCTGGAGCCTGCTTGGGATTCTGTGTCTGTCTCTCTCTGCCCCTCCCCCGCTCATGCTCTGCATCTCTCTCTCTCTCTCTTAAAAGTAAATAAACACTAAAAAAAAAAAAATGAATTAAAAAAAATAAAACATTTAAAGAAAGAGTTACATGCTCTTCCGACTGAGCCAGCCAGGTTTCCAGGAATATGAACCTTCTGAGCAAGAGTATCATTCACCTACAGCAATAAACAGAATTATCTAACTGATAGTCAGAAAAAGAGTTTTTGAAAGGCAAACTGCTGTAATACAACTGTTACATTTTCATTCAATATTGCTCTTAAAAAATCCTAGATATTTTAGGGCACCTGGGTGGCTCAGTTGTTAAGCATCTGACTTCAGCTTAGGTCATGACCTCACAGCTTACGAGTTCGAGTCTCACACTGGGTGAGCTCGAGCCCTGCTTCAGGAGAGCTAGTGCTCTGCCGATTCGGGTAAGCACAAGCCCTGTTTCAGGTAAAACATGAACCCTGGATGAGCGCCACCTCTCTCTTTCTCTCTCTCTCTCTCCCTCTCTTTCTGCCTCTTGCTTACCTGTGCCCTCTCTCTCTCTCTCTCTCTCAAAAAAAAAAAAAAATCTTAGCGATTTTAAACATTGAAGAACAAAGCAAGCACTTTTGGAAATTGGATTTACTGTATGTGTGTATGTGTATATTATTGTTATTAATTAAAAAAGAATCTATAAAGTTTAGGCTTGTACCTCAGCAACACATTTAGGACACCTCCAGTCTCCTTTGGGCACATCAGGTAGTGGGGGAATTAAACAAAATGTATGATAGCTGTCATCACATCCATCACACAAAAGCAATTTATCTTCATTATTTCCCCGACCACAAAACATACAAACATAGAGATCAACCTGTTAGAAAACAAACAAAATAAAAGTCTATTTTCTACAATAAGTAATACTGAATTTTTACCAGGAATTCCTTAACTGAAACAAAATAATGTATACTAAAAAGTACACATAACTTAAATCCTGAATATTTTTTAAATGACTGTATTTAAACAGGTTTTCATAAAATCTCCTCAATTTCCTCAGCACTTCTACTTAATAAAAGCATATCAAGGTATCAGAATAAAGAAAGACTTTCTAGACCACTTGAAAGTCAATTTCTATAAATAAAATACACCATGTCATCCTTCCTATACACAAACACTCTTTGTAGAGAACGAATACTGAGCACCGTCCACAATACAGCTCAAGAATTTAGATTCTTATTCTCTCATTCACAAGGTATACATGAGTATAACTTAGGGGAAGAGTCAATGTAAATGGACAAAGCAAGGTTAACATTACATAAACGAAAGCTGCAACTTTAAATTTACCATCTAGTCTTCTAACCAAATGAACTAACCAAATGGCATACTAATACATAATGAGATAAAAAAGTGCAAAACTAAAAATAAATCCTT
The DNA here is from genome assembly GCF_014898765.1 of Herpailurus yagouaroundi. Taxonomy (NCBI): domain Eukaryota; kingdom Metazoa; phylum Chordata; class Mammalia; order Carnivora; family Felidae; genus Herpailurus; species Herpailurus yagouaroundi. Next base: position 6,172,643 of record NW_024412572.1, read on the forward strand.
TCCCTCCTGACACATCTCAGAACACTTACAAAGTTAACAGAGAGAGTTCCTTTCCGTTGTCTCATTTGCATGTTAAATGCGTCTGACCTGTTGGTAACTTTTCGTCTTCGGGAGACCTCATCTTGAAATAAAAATAGTTATATAATAATAGTAAAAACTAATGTTGAGAGCTTACTCTGGACCAGACACTACTTAAAATTATTTAAATTAAAACTCACAACACTATGAGGTAGATATGCTACTATCCCCATTGAAGATAAAGAATCTAAAGTATAGAGAAGTAACTTGCCCAAAATCATAAAGCCAGTCAGAGGCAGATTTGGGAATCCATTCCAGGCAATCAAGCTCTAGAGAGCTTAACTACTAATTCTATACTGCCTGTATGTAGTACTTATCAGGGACTAACTTGAGACTAGTTTTCAGATCACTGCCAGCCAATGCATTAAGTACAAGAATGAAAAAGACAATTAAGTGCTTAATTCTTAAAAGGGTGATAATAAATATCATAATGTATTTGGTAAGTCCTATCACACTGAATGTTTTTAGAGTGATGGGACAATATTATCTGATCCTCCAGAGTTCTCGTCCACAATCTGAATTGTGATTTATATCATGAAATGGATAATAACTAATGTGACTTGTGATTATAGCACTTCATAAATTCATATATACTAAAAACAAATCCAACACAACCTTTGTTAAACTGAGTTTTCAAACTGACATGTACATAGAACAGCAAAACTTGACCTTTACATTAGAAATTTTACTCACAAGTTGTTTCAAACATACTAAGCTGAGAGTAACTAGGCTTTCTTCACAGTTTTTTTTAAATGAAGTGTCATAATGTATCAAGATAATTATGGAAAAACAACAAAATTGGAATTAAAATGTAAGTCATGAACTCCCCGCAGTACATGTCAATAGTAAAGGTCACGGAACCCTGTCTCTGAATTTAAAAGCTTTAGATCACCAAGTAAGAACCATTTATTTCACCACTCTCTCATAAACTAAAGCATTCAGAAACTATAAATTTCTGTCACATATCAGACATAAAAATGAAAATTTATCTCTTTCAAATATAAAAATTCAATAAAATATGGTTCCTCAAGCCTTAAATTCAAGATTATCTGCTGTAAAGGGTGATCTAAAAACCATACTGCAAGTTTACACTCAAGAAAATCCCAAGGCAGACCGCAATTCAAATATTATTTTTATTACCTTATTTCTTTTCATGACCAAATAACAGATTTTACCTTCTTTATCTTTTGCTCCCATTGCTAGGCCCACAACCTTAGGGCCAGCCCCAAAAATTCGAAGTTTCTTCAGTTCCGTGTTTCTATTCACCTCTCCAGATTCTGACTAAAACAATAAACAAAACTCGTATTATCTAATTAATTCTGATTCATATATTTATTTTCCTAACCAAGAAAAATTTCAAGATCCTCTTCAAAATGAGAAAAAAATTAACTGATTTCTTCTCTCTAAATCCACTCACTGCCTCATTACAACAGTTGAACAGTCATCCAAGCACTATGCAACACCCAGCTTCCTTTCAACAAAAGAAAACCTATCTCTAAGAAAAGCACAGTTGTCAATTAAGTTCTGTCCAAAGACAAATAATACTGGTAATAACCAATATAATATTGGTAATAACTCAACAGAGATCCTCACTTCTAACTTGCTAATGGACATCCTTCTTTGAACAGAAGGCAGTATGCCTAGTCCATGAGATGAATGATTATCCTAAGCCAGTCATGCCATTTCTCATTATTAGTGATGACCTAGCCAGAGGTAGAAATGTTACCCTGGTCTAGCCAATGAGACACAAAGAATGTCTACTGGAAGTCTCTTGGGAAGATGTTCATCTTCTAATGAGAAAAAGCTTCTCGAAGAGTAAGCCTTTTGTCCCAACTTCCTTCCATACTGCTAGGAGATTCACCTGGTGAAAGTATGGTGCTGGACTATGCAGCAACCACAATGCAATTAGGAAGAAATATATTACCCACACACTGAAGAAAGCAAGGCAGAAAGATGGAAAGAGCCTGGCCCTTCATGGCAATGTGCAGTTGCTGCATCAATCCTAGAACTACCTATACCTGTAAATCTTATGTGAAAAACGTGTCCTTATGTGAAAACTGTGTTGTTAATGTTTAAACTGATGTCATTTGGCATTCTAGTACTTGAAGACGAGAGCATCCTGGTAGACACAAGTGTTACATCATGAATTCAGATGGCCCATACGCTCTGAATGTACACTAAATAAATAACCAAAATTTACTAAAAATATAGTCAGTAAGAATAAAAATAAACCAGGACAAAATACAGACTACCTTATGATCATATAAGAACCAAACTACCTATGATCATGTAAGAGCCAAACCAACCAAAATGGCATTTTAATACACATAAACTTTGATTTGATTATACTAATTTAAGTATAATGGAGAAATTGGCTCAAACTTAGTGTCACTAATAATGAGACATATTGGCATTATGGGCTTCATTCTAAAGTATAAATATGCTAAGGATTTGATAACCCTTCACAAACTGTTTTCTATTTTTTTCTTGTAAATTATGCTTTAATTTCTGCAATCAGATATGATGCAGTGAGATACAAGTATAAACTTTCATTGTACCTCCAGAAAATAAAAAGCACATTTATACAGATACAGCCCAACAGCTTATTCCCTTAAAAAAAAAAAAAAGTTTTGAATGTAATTAAAGGTAATTTATCTTCAGTGTAAAACCTTGAATGTATAAACGAGCTTTCAAAAAGCTCACTAATGAGGCTGCAGATGAAAAACAACTCTAGCAGAGAAAAGCAAGTGATGTGATAGAAGAAGGGGGAGTGGGATATCTTTCATAACTTGTTTTTTGTTTAAGAGACTGATGGAAGGCTTGTCAAAGACACTGAGCTAGAAAATAACAAATGAAAAATGGATTTAGAAAAGGTAATAATGTTTGAGGTGTACTGAATTCAGCATACCTGCCGTGGACACCAAGAAGTACACGTGTATACGTATATTCTACACACACACACATCCCAGGTAAACAGAAAAGAAACATGGTGACAAGACATATTTAGGAGAGTTAGGCGCCTGGGTGGCTCAGTCAGTTAAGCTTCTGACTTCGGCTCAGGTCATGATATCGTGGTTGATGGGTTCAAGCCCCACTCTGGGCTCAGTGCTAACAGCTCAGAGCCTGGAGCCTGCTTCAGATTCTCCATCTCCCTCTCTCTCTGTCCCTCCCCTTCTTGCGTTCTGTCTCTCTCTCCCTCTCAAAAATAAATAACCATGGTGTCAAAACATATTTAGGAGTCTTGGGGCGCCTGGATGTCTCAGTCAGTTAAGCATCCAACTCTTGATTTCAGCTCAGGTAGAGATTTCACAATTCATGCGTTCAAGCCCCACAGCAGGCTCTGTGCTGACAATGTGGAGCCTGCTTGGGATTGTCTCTCTCTCTCTTTCTCTCTCCCTATCTGCCCTTTCCCCGCTCACTCTCTCTCTCAAAATAAACTTAAGAAAAAATTTTAAAAAATAAAATCAAATAGAATAAAATAAAATTAAATAAATAAATAAATATTGAGAATTTAAAATACAACAGGGCACCTGGGTGACTCAGTCAGTGAAGTGTCCAACTTCAGCTCAGGTCATGATCTCAAGGTTCATGAGTTCAAGCCCCACGTTGAGCTCTGTGCTAACAGCTCAGAGCCTGGAGCCTGCATCAGATTCTGTGTCTGCCTCTCTCTCTCTCTCTACCCCTCTCCCATTCATACTCTGTCTCTCTCTCTCTCTCTCTCTGTCTCTCTTTCTCTCTGTGAAAAATAAACATTTAAAAAAATTATTTAAAAAACATTAAAAAAAGAATTTAAGATATAAAACAGATGAACATAAGGGAAGGGAAGCAAAAATAATATAAAAACAGGAAGGGGAACAAAACATAAGAAACCCTTAAACAGAGAGAACAAACTCAGGGTTGCTGGAGGGGTTGTGTGTGGGGGCATGGGCTAAATGGGTAAGGGGCATTAAGGAGGACACTTGTTGGGATAAGCACTAGGTGTTATACGTAGGGGGTGAATCACCAGACTCTACTCCTGAAATCATTATTGCACTATACGCTAACTTGGATGTAAATTTAAAAATAAATAAATAATAGGGGCACCTGGGTGGCTCAGTTGGTTAAGTATCCGACTTTGGCTCAGGTCATGATCTCGCGGTCTGTGAGTTCGAACCCCGCACCAGGCTCTGTGCTGACAGCTCAGAGCCTGAGGCCTGCTTCAGATTCTATGTCTCCCTCTTTCTCTGTCCCTGACTCGCTTGTGCTCTTTCTCTCTCTCTCTCTCTCTCTCTCAAAAAAAAGTAAACATTGGGGCGCCTGGGTGGCTCAGTCGGTTAAGCGTCTGACTTCAGCTCAGGTCATGATCTCGCAGTCCATGGGTTCAAGCCCCGCGTCGGGCTCTGTACTGACAGCTCAGAGCCTGGAGCCTGTTTCAGATTCTGTGTCTCCCTCTTTCTCTGACCCTCCCGTGTTCATGCTGTCTCAAAAATAAATAAATGTTAAAAAAAAATTTTTTTTAAAGTAAACATTAAAAAATAAATAAATAAATAATGAAGTAAATAAATTAACGTTAAAAAAAATTTTTTAAAGACATATTTAGGATTCTTGAGTGTATAGGTAGTAACTGAAATCACAGGGTAGATACACAGCTAGGGAGAGTAAAGATAGGAAACGACTAAAAACACCAAGTAAAAGGCAATGAGAAAAGAGAACAAAGATGACTAAGGAAAGGTCAGAGAGTGAAGACAATAACCAGGAGAGAGGCATCATGAAAGCCAAAGAAAAATCAAGATAATTGAATTTCAAGGAGAGGAGTCAACAACCATATTAAATGTATATGTGACCAGAGATGAAGTAAGATAAGAAATTTAAAAAAAATGTACTCAGCTTCCGACAATTATTAACTCAGTGGTAACTTAGGTAGTGCAGTTTCAATAAAATGATTTTACTCAATGTCAGATTACAGAGTATGAAAGCTCAGCAAAGAGGCGCCTGGGTGGCTCAGTCGGCTGAATGTCCAACTTTGGCTCAGGTCATGATCTCGCAGTCTGAGTTCCAGCCCCTCACTGGGCTCTGTGCTGACAGCTCAGAACCTGGAACCTGTGTTGCATTCTGTGTCTCCTCTTTCTCTGCCCGCCCCCCCCCCCAACCCACTTATGCTCCTTCTCTCTCAAAAATAAAAAAATAAAAAAGTAAAAAAGCTACGCAGATACTGAGGAAACAAGACAACACAGACTATTTTTCAAGAAACTTCACTTAGAGGGGCACCTGGGTGGCTGTCAGTTGGGCATCCGACTTCGGCTCAGGTCATAATCTTGTGGTTTATGAATTTAAGCCCCATGTCGGGCTCTGTGCTGACATCTCAGCCTGGAGCCTGCTTCAGATTCTCTCCCTCTCTCTCTCTGCCGCTCCCCTACATGCGCTCTGTCTCTCAGAAATAAATATTAAAAAAAAATTTTTTTAATATAAAAAAATGAAGTTCATTTAGAGAGGCAAGGAGTAAGGCACTATCTAGGAAGAGAGTTTTTGTTTTAAGATGATACATAAACATGTTTACACTGGGGGTAAAAGAAGATCCAAGCAGACAGAGAAGGTAGGAGAGAAAGATTTCACAACTGGTAATATTGAAATCACTAAAGAAGCCAGAAAGGATGGATGTGGAAGGATTATCCTTAGAAACAAAGGTACCCTTTGCCCACTGAGATTGGCAGAAATTAAGAATGAATACTAACAATTCTGTGTATGGGGCAAGAAGTTGAAGGAGTTCTACCAGAAAGCCTTTATTTTCTTTCTGAAACTGAAGACTAGGAATGAGGCAGACTTGGCAATACAGTAATTAGGGATAAATTGAGAGTTGAAGAAATTCTTTTCTTTTTTTAATGTTTACTTATTTTAAGAAAAAAAAAAAAAAAAAAAAAGAGAGAGGGAGCACATATACCACCCAAGACAGGGAGGGACAGAAAGAGAATCCCATGCAGGCTCTGCACTCTCAGCTCATATCTCACCAAGTGTGAGATCCTGAGCCAAAATCAAGAGTTAGATGCTTAACTGACTGAGCCACCCAGGCGCCCAAGAGTTATAGAAAAAATTTTTTTAATGTTTGTTTATTTTTAAGAGAGACAGGGGCGCCTGGGTGGCGCAGTCAGTTAAGCGTCCGACTTCAGCCAAGTCACGATCTGACGGTCCGTGAGTTCGAGCCCCGCGTCAGGCTCTGGGCTGATGGCTCAAAGCCTGGAGCCTGCTTTTGATTCTGTGTCTCCTTCTCTCTCTGCCCCTCCCCCCTTCATGCTCTGTCTCTCTCTGTCTCAAAAATAAATAAAGTTAAAAAAAAAAAAAAAGAGAGACAGAGACAGAGTGTGAGTGGGGTGGGGCAGAAAGGGAGACACAGAATCTGAAGCAGGCTCCAGGCTCTGAGCTGTCAGCACAGAGCCTGACACAGAGCTCGAACTCACAAGCTGTGAGATCATGACCTGAGCCAAAGTCGGACACTTAACCAACTTAGCCACAAAGGCGCCCCAAGAAATTCTTAACTGAAAATCCTAAGGACACCTGGCTGGCTCAGTCAGAAGAGAATGTGATTCTTGATCTCGGTTGTTGAGTTCAAGCCCCACAGTGGGTGTAGAGATGAAATAAATACATACACATACACACACACACACACACACACACACACGAATGAATGAATGAATGAATGAATGAATAAAATGAATGAGGGAATGAATGAATAGATCTTTGGAGAAAAAAAATTCTAAAATAGTTCTACTTTCTACCTGATATCAACCAATCTGACTACAGTGACAATTATTACAATAGGTAAAACATTCTATGTTGTCCTTTTCTTATAATATGTACAGGCAACCAGCAGCAGGACTTTTTCTGGTTTCAAAGGAACATCAAAAAATTTCATCACAAGCTGGCCAATGATTAGATGCGCAGGGCCACTTGGGGCAACTCTTCAAAAGTGAATCATCATGTCAGAGACTAGTCTTCAACTGTTTGTCTTAAAATAGAATCATCACTATATATCCAAAGATGATCAGAACTTCTGAGATCAACCACAGTAATAAAAATCTAAGCCAGAGTTTACCAATTTATAATGGTTTATAATTAGGAATTTCTACTGATATGGGCGCCTGGGTGACTCAGGCAGTTAAGCATCCAACTCTTGATTTCAGCTCAGTTCATGATCATACGATCTGAGTCCTGTGTCAGGCTCTGCCCTGACAGTGCAAAGCCTGCTTGGGATTCTCTCTCCCCGCTCTCTGCTCCTCCCCTACTTGTTCTCTGTCTCAAAATAAATAAACATTAAATAAAAATTTTTTAAGAAAGAATTCCTACTATGATAAATGTAAGTTATAAATACTATGTAATTATAATATATAACTAAATTATGAATTACTGATTTATATTATATATTGATAACTCACTAATTAATGAATATGTTATAACTTATAATTCACTTTCCATTGAATTTCTATTAAATTCACACTCCTCATTCAAGACACTTACTTTCTGTTATCAAAGTACTTAAGAAGCTAAATTATTATTAAGGAGATTATTTAAGGAGCATAAATTCAGGGGCGCCTGGGTGCCTCAGTCAGTTAAGTGTCCAATTTTGGCTTGGGTCATGATCTCACAGTTCATGAGTTCAAGCCCCACATTGGGCCATTGGGCTCTGTGCTGACAGCTCGGAGCCTAGAGCCTGGTCCAGATTCTGGGTCTCCCTCTCTCTCTATCCCTCCCCAACTCGTTCTCTTTCTCTCTCTCAAAAATAAATAAACATAAAAAAAAAAAAAAAAGAGGGGCGCCTGGGTGTCTGACTTCAGTTAAGTGTCTGACTTCAGCTCAGGTCATGATCTCGCAGTTTGTGAGCTCGAGCCCCACGTCAGGCTCTGTGCTGACAGCTCAGAGCCTGGAGCCTGCTTCCGATTCTCTGTCTCCTCATCTCTCTGCCTCTCCCATGTTCATCCTCTGTCTTTCTCTGTCTCTCAATAATAAACATTAAAGGGGCGCCTGGGTGGCTCAGTTGGTTAAGCATCCGACTTCGGCTCAGGTCACGATCTCACGGTCCGTGAGTTCGAGCCCCGCGTCGGGCTCTGTGCTGACTGCTCAGAGCCTGGAGCCTGTTTCACATTCTGTGTCTCCCTCTCTCTCTGACCCTCCCCCGTTCATGCTCTGTCTCTGTCTCAAAAATAAATAAACCTTAAAAAAAAAAAATTAAGAAAAATAATAAACATTAAAAAAAATTTTAATAAATAAAATAATATAAAATAAAGAACATGAATTCAGAGCAAAGAAAGCTGCCATGGCATGAAAGACAGATATCCCCTGAGCTCTAGAAAAGCAAGATGAAATATCACTACCTTCCTTTCTACTAACAGAACTCCTCACAACCCTAGATCCAATAAGTCTTATTAATAATGAATAGATCAAGTCCCTTCTCTGATTCCCACTTTCTTTTGTTTTTTTAGTGTTGATTTATTGACTGAGAGAGAGAGCGCGCATGAGCAGGGTAGGAGCAGAGAGAGGAGAAAGAGAATCTGCTGCTTGATTCCACAAACTGTGAGATCATGACATGAGTGGAAACTCAAGAGTCAGATGCTTAGCCTACTGAGCAACCCAGCCCACCCAGCCACACCCCCCCCATTCCTACTTTCAGTGGGAATCATTTCCATTCTTATAACACAATGTTTCTTTAGATATATTAAAATCAATGATTAGGATCAAGTTAAGCTGCTCTTCTGATCCAACCACAGGTTAAATGAAACATATCTAAGAGTTATAAGGGCATCTCACTGTCAACCTACAGACCTGTCTTTACCAGCAACTTTAAAAAATGTAACTTTGAGGGCCACAAATGGGAATGGGAAAAGGAGGACAAGGAAACACAAAAAGGAAATTAAGGCATTTTTTTCTGAAAAAAAATATTTTAGGCTACAGGAACACTCTAGAAGTTAACAATGGAATGGTTCAGACACAAGCTCATACTCTAGCTTTTAAAGGAATGAGTGAAAAATAAAACCATCCTCTCCTACTCCTCTCACTTCTAACCATGAAAATATAATATACTACAGATCATCAGCATGTCTATAACGCTGGCCCTACAATACCCAGTCACCCTCTGATTTGTCATCCCTCTCAAAAACTGTTCAAAATTAACAAAAAGCTTGCTAAATCAAATCAAACTGAATTTTATCATTTCTTCCCTTTTTATTGTAAAAGTAAATGAAAAATAGGTCTCTTCAAGTTCTAAAGAACAACAGTGTGTGACTGCCTCCAATAACCACATAACTGTTCTGCAGTCAATGCACTTAAAACGCATGTTAAAAATGATCCATGGAAGCTGATACCTGAGACTTGACACGTCTTGTTCTTTTCGGCAGAATGTTCACTCTTGTGCCTGGCTCTGGGGAAGTTTGGACATCAGTGCCAAGAACCTCAGGCTCTACTTTTTCCTTTAGATCTAAATTAGGCATTTGTACACCCTAAAGAATCAGAGCACACAAAGAGAGCAGATTCATTGATAAGAAGTCAGATTTGAGAATCAGGAGAAAAATAATAAATTCCAATAAATCCCCAAAATTACATGAAAGCAGGTGATAGTTCTACCCACCAATCGATCTACAGATTCAAGACAATCCCTATCAAAATCCTAGCAGGCTTTTGTTGTAGAAATTGAGAAGTCAGTCCTAAAATTTATGTGGAAATGCAAATTGTTTGGAAATTCTGAAAAAAGTAGAACCAAGTTGGAAGACTTATACTACTGGATATCAAAACTTACTATAAAGCTATAGTACTCAAGACAGCACAGTATTAGTATCAGGGTAAATATATGGATCAAAGAACAAAATGGAGACCAGAAATAAACCTACATTTATAGTCAACTGATTTTCAACAAAGGTGTCAAGATAAATGGGAAAATTTAAACAAATGATACTGGTACAACTGGATATTCCTAACAACCCCCCACAAACGAACTTACACTTTTACCTCATACTACACACACACACACTCTCACACACACACACACCCTGAAAATGGATCTCATACCTAAATATAGAAGTTAAAACTATAAAACTTCTAGATGAAAACAAAAAGTAGTTTTGGGGCCTTGGGTTAGGAAAAGATTTCTTAGGACAATAAAAGCACAATCCATAGAAGCAGGGAGGAGGGAAATCAATAAACTATTCTTCAAACAGACACCATTATAAAAATGAAAAGGCAAACCACAGACTAGCAGAATATATTTGTAAAATCATGTATCTGATAAATGACTTGTATCCAGATTATATAGCAAACTCTTGAAAGAAGTATAAGATGACAAACAACCCAATAAAAAAAAGATCGGAACGGACACTTCATCAAGGAAGATATGCAAATGCTAATATGCACATGAAAAGATGCACACCATTGATCATTAAGGAAATGAAAATTAAAACCACAATGAGATACCACTACACACCCACTAGAATGGCTATAAGCAAAAAAACTGACAATATCAAGTGTTGGCAAAGACGAAGAAACTGGAGGCCTCTACATTACTGGTGGGAATGTAAAATGGTTCAGCCACTTTGAAAAACAGTTTGGCAGTTTCTTAAAAAGTTAAACATAAACTTACCATATAACCCAGCAATTCCACTCCTAGGTATCTACCCAAGAGAAATGAAAACATATGTCCACACAAAGACTTATACATGAATATTCATAGCATTTATTCATAATAGCCATAAACTGGAAACAATCTAACTGTCCACCAACTGGTAGATGGATAAACAAATATGGTATACCCATACAATGGAATATTGTCAGCCATAAAAAAGAATGAAGTACTAATACAGGCTAAAACATAGATGAACCTTCAACATTAGGCTAAGTGAAAGAAGCCAGACACAAAATTATATTGTATGATTCCATCTTTATGAAATTTCTACAAAGGCAAAAAACTACAGAGCCAGAAAGCAGATCAGCTGTTATCTGGGTTTGAGGGTAGGAATAGGAACCAACTACAATTAAACACAAAGGAACTTTCTGGGCTGATGGAAATATTCTAAAACTGAATTGTGGTGATTACTGCATAAATATGTAATTTATTAAATTTATTCAGTATCTACAATGACTGAATTCTATGGTATGCAAATTATACCTCGATAAAGCTGTTAAAAAAAAATACATGAAACGAAGAGGAATTTTTCAAAAAGCTTAAGTCATGAGGATTTATTTTAAATAAATAAGAAAATAGCCTTCATTCCCATTAGCCTTTATCTTGTAAAGCACCAAAAACAGCCACAATTTTTAAACTACACCTTGCTATCCCAAATTTTGGTACCAGGAGAAATTTAACTTCCTATACTAACTGCTAACTTGTTATGGTGAACACAGTCTAACATTCAAATTTGGCCCACTGGATTTATCCACTCCTTAAAAAAAAAAAAAAAAAAATGATGCATCTCACCATAAGGCTGACACCAGATTGGAAAAGCTCATATGGGTAGAGAATTCTTTCATAGTGTGACTTCAAAAGAGACCCAGTTCCTTTTCCTGGCAGATATCCCAAGCGACTACCCACTTTAGACCATTTCTTCTCCTTGGTGACCATTTCAAAACCTCCTTTGCTGGCAACAATCTGAAAACGAAGTAAACATTATTTAAGAAAAAAACACAGATTCATGTATTCTGACTCTATATCTGTCTGCTAAATACAAAAATTATTCTGAGCTTACATTTCTAATTTCCTTTCCACAAATACCCATAAAATTGTAACTTGTCAACACTTAAAGTATGAAATAAAGACAATGATTTTTTGAAGTTTTAATGTTGTGTCTATTTTCCATGAACTAGGCACTCAAAAACATTTAATGATTTACACTTTGTACGTTACATACCTTGAGAAAACTAACAGGTTTATGTACTCAATATCCACAAGGAACTCAATATAAAATATGAATTAAAAACAGACCAAAAATGAACATAAGAATAAATGTTAAGTTAAAGGGCGCCTGGGTGGCTCAGTTGGTTAAGTGTCTGACTTCAGCTCACGTCATGATCTCACGGTTCATGGGTTCGAGCCCCACCTCAGGCTCTGTGCTGACAGTTCAGAGCTTGGAGCCTGATTCGGTTGTGTGTGTCTCTCTCTCTCTCTCTTTGCCCCTCCCCTGCTTGCGCTCTGTCTCTCCCTCTCTCTCTCCTCTCTAAAAAATAAACATTAAAAACAAAATTTTTATAAAGAATAAATTAAGGGGCGCCTGGGTGGTTCAGTCAGTTAGGCCACTGACTTTGGCTCAGGTCATGATCTCGCACTCCGTGAGTTCAAGCCCCACATCAGGCTCTGTGCTGACAGCCTGCTTCGGATTCTGTGTCTCCTTCTCTCTCTTCCCCTCTGCCTCTTATGCTCTCTCTCTGTCTCTCAAAAGTAAATAAATATTTAAAAAAAAAAAAAAGAATAAATTATGTTAGGGGCGCCTGGGTGGCTCAGACAGTTGAGCATCTGACTTTGGCTCAGGTCATATCTTGCAGTCTGTGAGTTTGAGCCCCACGTCGGGCTCTGTGTTGACAGCTTGGAGCCTGGAGCCTGCTTCAGATTCTGTGTCTCCCTCTCTCTCTGCCTCTCCCCTGCTCATACTCTGTGTCTCTCAAAAATAAATAAATGTTAAGGAAAAAAAGGATAAATTAAGTTATAAATTAAGTTATATAGGACACAAAATGAACATAAATCGTGAATTAGAAAATGTACTAAATACCTTACAGAATTTAACAAAAACGTCACGCAAACAGGGGCACCTGAATGGCTTAGTCAGTTGAGCATCCATCTCTTGATTTTGGCTCAGGTCATGATCTCAAGGTCATGAGATCAAGCCCCACGTGGGACATGGAGCCTGTTTGGGATTCTCCCTCTCCCTCTGTCCCTCCTACCCCAAAAGAGAGGAATGAAAGAAAGAGGAAACAAAAGAAAAATGTCAAGCAAACAATGGATTCAGAGGATATTTTGGAAAGGCTATACTTTTTCAAAAGGAGAAGTTTTACATGGAAGTTTATGAAGGAATGATGGAGAAAAATGAGATTACAGTAGCAGACTTACTAAAGAACATACCATAGAATGTATTAATGTAGGAAAAGATGAGATAAACTGGCCAATGTGGCTGAATGCTCCCATCAAATGAGGCACCAAATAGGGGCACTGGGGTGGCTCAGTCAGTTGAGCATCCAACTTCAGCTCAGGTCATGATCTTGTGGCTCATGAGTTGGAGCCCCACATCAGGCTCGCTGCTGTCAGCACAGAGCCCACTTCAGACCGTTGTCCAACCTCTCTCTGTGCCCCTCCCCTCTTCACACTCTCTCTCTCAAAAATGAATAAACATTTTTTCAAAAAGACACTATATAGAATACACATGTATCAAGGTTCCCTGTCTTCCAGAAGTTGATACTGTATGTCTCAGTCTTCAGTTGACTAACAACAGAATAAAAAGGACTGTGACATAATCATTTAACTCAAAAAAAAAAATTTCCTCTTTGAGTATATACTACTGTATTTCTCTGTATCAAAAAAAAAGTTAAGAGAGGGGTGCCTGGCTGGCTCAGTCGGTGGAGCAGGAGACTCTTGATCTCAGGGCCACGAGTTTGAGCCCCGCATTGACCACAGAGCTTACTTTAAAAAAAAAAAAAAAAGTTAAGAAACAAGTTAAACATAGAATTACCATATGATCCAACAATTGCACCCAAAAGAACTGAAAACAGGGATTTAAACAGATACCTGCAAACCAATGTTCACAGCAACATTATTCACAATAGTCAAAACGTAGAAACAATCCAAAGGTCCATCAGGAGATGAATAAACCAAATGTGATATACATACAATGGGATATTATTCAGCCTTAAAAAGGAGTAAAATTAATACACGTGACATGATGAACCCTGAAAACATTATGCTAAGTAAAATAAGCCAAACACAAAAAAATGAGTATTTTATGATTCCACTTATATGAAACACCTAGAATAAGCAAATTTATAGAGAGGGGAAGTAGAATAGAGGTCTGAAGGAAGAGTGGAAGTTCTGGAAATGAAGAACAGTGATGGTCGTATATTGTGAATGTACTTAATGCCACTGTACACTTAAAAAATGGTAACTTTTATGTTACACAGATTTTCCCACAACTTTTTGTAAAAGGCTAAGAACATGGACTCTGGAGCCAGATTTCCAAAGTTCAAATCCCAGCTCTACTACTTAATAATTGTATGACCTTGGGCAACTTATATAATGTGTCTTGGAGTATTCACTATTATTAAAATATTAACAATTTAACAGCACCCACACTTTATTATGAGGCAGTTGTGAAGACAAACTAAATAAAACATGAAAAACCAGGACAAAATAAGCACTGTATCAATGTGAGCAGTATTATAATATCTACGTGTGTGGGCAGGAAGTATGCGTGCTATAAATAAGCAAATGTTTTCAGCGCTTGTGCTCTACAACGCTATTATAGACAAAGATGAACTTATACCAAAGCAAAATTTCCCTCTACAGAAGTATGTGAAAGCTTGGTAGAAAACACATAAGTTCACATGCACAAGAGCTGAACACATCTCTAATTCTTTAGCTGTTTTTATCACACCCTCAGAGAAGCCCCCTCTGAGGCTAACCAGGGGAAAATTATAAAGAGAAGAAAGTTTATTTTTCCAATTTTGTAGTGTAGAGGAAGACACAATGAAGGTGTTTTAGAGGGCTGTCTGGAAGTAAGCAGATGAAGTAGAATGCCTTTCATTCATATTTTCCAGTGCTTCTATACTGTCAGCTACTGTTCTAGGTGCTTGAGACACATCTGTGAATAAAACAAAGATCTTTACCTTCGTGGTGCTTACATTTTAGGGTGAAAAACAGGCAATACACATAACATGTAAATTTGAAAGTAATAAATCCTGTGGAAGAAATTTTAAAAACCAGTTAAAAGGCCTCACATGTAGCAGAGTGAAGGTTAACTGAAGTATTAAACAGTCACAGGGGCGCCTGGGTGACGCAGTCGGTTAAGCGTCCGACTTCAGCCAGGTCACGATCTCGCGGTCCGTGAGTTCGAGCCCTGCGTCGGGCTCTGGGCTGATGGCTCAGAGCCTGGAGCCTGTTTCTGATTCTGTGTCTCCCTCTCTCTCTGCCCCTCCCCCATTCATGCTCTGTGTCTCTCTGTCCCAAAAAAATAAATAAACGTTAAAAAAAAAAAATTTAAACAGTCACAAAAAACTTCATTATAAAGGTGAAATGTGAGGAAAGACTCCTTCAAGGTGAGGCAGTTACCCAAACAGATACACAGGGAATAGTAAGAGGAAGGGCCCCATGTTGGAATCATGCCTCAAGTGTTTGAGGAGCAATAAGGAAGCCACTGTGGCTGAAGCAAGTGGGGAGAAGTTAGAAAGGAAACAGCAGCTCTCTTAGTAATCTTTATTATACAATTATCACCATTACATTACACAATAC
Organism: Herpailurus yagouaroundi; assembly: GCF_014898765.1. Lineage (NCBI taxonomy): Eukaryota > Metazoa > Chordata > Mammalia > Carnivora > Felidae > Herpailurus > Herpailurus yagouaroundi. The sequence goes on from NW_024412572.1 coordinate 6,188,163, forward strand.
TCTATATTCAAAGCACTTCAAGCTCAATTTCCATTAGTAATGATATATCTTCATGGATCCAGTCATGCTTTCCCACCCAGTTTTAAGATGATTACCGGCATGCAGCTGTGAAAATAACAGCCAGCACAGAGTATAGCCAAGAAATAAGATGAAACTATCTCACAAAGAAATCAAAACTATGACTTTGGCATCATGCATACAACACTCTAACAATCTAACAAGGCCCGATACTATCAAAACACACAAAACTTTACACTTGGTTTTCTTCAGCTGACAGATTCAAGAATTATCATGTATAATTTCAAAATATAAACCATTTACTCCAAACATTTTGCCATGAAATATATCACACCACTATCACTAGAAAAATATCACTTATGAGCCATGCCCTACAAAAGATGCCATGCACTTAAACTGAACAAAGTGGAGACAAGCCCTTAATCAAAATTTAACCAAAGAGTTATGTTAATCAAGGCCAAAATTTCAGTCCAGTGTAAAACCAAGTCTGGTTAGCAAGAGAATTTTAACAGACATGAAGTAGTAGTGTTCTACTTAAAAGCTCTCTCTCAAGCATCCATTAAAAAGACAGTAAAGGGGGGCGCCTGGGTGGCGCAGTCGGTTAAGCGTCCGACTTCAGCCAGGTCACGATCTCGCGGTCCGTGAGTTCGAGCCCCGCGTCAGGCTCTGGGCTGATGGCTCAGAGCCTGGAGCCTGTTTCCGATTCTGTGTCTCCCTCTCTCTCTGCCCCTCCCCTGTTCATGCTCTGTCTCTCTCTGTCCCAAAAATAAATAAACGTTGAAAAAAAAAAAAAAAAAAAAAAGACAGTAAAGGAACAAAAAGGCAAAGGACCAAGAAAAAAGCAGATGTAGAAGTGAAAACCTAGCAGGCAGAACCAAAAACCAACCAAGTACCTTCAACAGAAGAGAGTCAAGGAGAAGCTTTCCAATACAGAACCTGGAAAGGCTTAAGAAATGGAAGCAGCAGTACCTTTAAAATCAGAGATGGCAGTAAAACAGAGAACAGGACTGGCTGAAAACCTGTATAAAAGCAATTAGACCTCCCCCAGTCAGCACAGCCGGGCAACTATTGCTCTCTAACCCTAGCAGAAAACTAGAGATTTACTTTCAGAGAGTTTGAAAAGAAGAGACTCTACCCTACGAGAAATATGTAAGCCAAGTATAGGATCAGTCTAATAGTCTAATAATCTAGCATCAGGTTATTAGTCTCACATCCAACTAATAAAAGTTCAAAAAGAGAGAAAAGTGGAAGAAATTATCAAATACAAAAAACACAAGAAAAGTTACAAAAACTCAAAGACACGAGTTCAGATTAGAAAAGTTATCAAGCGCAATAAAAAATATTAAATGAGGAGGGGCACCTGGGTGGCTCAGTTAGTTGAGTGTCGGACTCTTGATTTCGGCTCAGGTCATGATCTCACTGTCTGTGGGTTCAAGCCCTGAGGGGAGGGAGCTCCACACTGACAGTGCAGAGCCTGCTTACGACTCTCCCCCCCCCCCCGCCGCGCCCCCCAACACTGGCGCACACTCTCTCCCTCAAAGTAAATAAACTTAAAAAAACTAAAATTAAAAAAACAGGTATTAAATGAGGAAGTGGACATTCTCTCTTCAGATGAGGTTTCCTGGAGGAGGGTTTCAGAAAGGCTATGAAGAAGGCAATAGTGTAGGTATAAATGAAGGAAGACAATATGGCACATTACATGGAGTTAAAAATCAGCTCTGAGATGGAGTGCTACCAAAGTGTTGCTTTTGCTTGGCAATGTCTCCTCCACAGTTATGCCACTGAGAAAGACAGGAAAAGGATGAAAGTCTTAGAATCATTGACTGGAATGATTCACAAATTCCCTTATGATGATCCTACTTACAATAAACTTAATAAAGACTTAGACAAAAATAAAAGGTAAATGTAAACAGCTTTGTTCATTATTGAATGTTTAGTGGGACTTTACAATTAGTGTGAAAGGTTCTGGACTTTCACTGTTAAGAATGATAGATGAACAAAGGCCAAAAATCAAGGAATGGATGTCCATCTGTTAAGTTTTTAAAAAGGTGATTAAAAGCAAAACTTTAAAGGAAACAAACACGTATGTATATAATGAAGATAAACACATACTAATGCATATACCACTGTGAAATCTCAAGGCACTGGGAATAAAGATTACGTTCTATGTCTTCAAGAAAAAGAAAGCCACATAGGAAGCAACAAGAACTAATACAGCATCATTCTTCTCAAAAGCAACACTGGAAGCTGAAAGATCATGGAACAAAGTTTCAAAACGTTAAAGGAAAACAATTTACAATCTAGACTTTTAAACCCCACCAAACTACTACTAAAGCGTAAGAGTAGACCATTTTTAGACAGGCAAAAAATTTACATTCCATTTACCTTCTTGTTCATGAAACTAACAGAAGAAATGCTTCATCAAAATAGGAGTGAACCAAGTAATAGGAAGATTTGAAACAAGGAGAGAGGCAAAGGGAATTCCCAGAATGATAACAGTGAAAGGAAGTTCCAAGCTGACAGCTAACCTTAAAAAACAAGCAGTCTGGATTGAAGCAGAAAATAGAACTCCAGAGGACTGGCTCCAAGAACAAAGTGAAACTGATAGATTACCTGACAGGTGAAGCATACAGAGAGATTTAAACTGCTGCTGGAAAACCTGAAAACAAATTTTTGATGGTTACAAAGAAATATTACAAAATGAAAACAAGGAGGATTATTAACCCCAAGGAAAATAAAAATTGGTATAAGGAAACAATCATGGCACACTATAAGGCTCAGGTACAAATAATATTTGTATTTACAGTTAGAGTAAAAATGTTTGATTAATAAAAAACTGATCTAACTACACTAGAATGGAAGAGGGGAATTATGTAAGGATTTAGGTTTCCTACACCCTTTCTCCATCTTTAATGGTAGAAATACAGTGTATAATATTTAAAACTGAAAAATGAACTAGCATGAGTATATTACTTGAAATACAAAAATCAGGGGCGCCTGGGTGGCTCAGTCCGTTAAGCGTCCGACTTCAGCCCAGGTCACGATCTCACGGTCCGTGAGTTTGAGCCCGTGTCGGGCTCTGTGCTGACAGCTCAGAGCCTGGAGCCTGTTTCGGATTATCTCACTCTCTCTCTGCCCCTCCCCCGTTCATGCTCGCTCGCTCTCTCTCTCTCTCTCTCTCTCTGTCTCAAAAATAAATAAACGTTAAAAAAAAAAAAAGAAATACAAAAATCAAAATCAGAAATGGCTAGGGGTGGCTCAGTCAGTGAAGCATTCGACTTCAGCTCAGATCATAATCTCGTGGTCTGTGAGTTCAAGCCCCACATCGGGCTCTGTGCTGACAGCTCAGAGCCTGGATCCTGCTTCGGATTCTGTGTCTCCCTCTTTCTTTGCCCCTCCCCACTCACACGGTCTGTCTCTCAAAAATGAATAAACGTTAAAAAAAATATATAAAAATAAATGGCTAAAAGAATTGAACATGATTAGCTCTGAGGAGTGGGAATGGGAGTGGAGAGGTGGAGAAGGAAGAATGTTGGTTTTCATTTTAAGCCTTATATTTTAAAAAGTATTACATTGACAAAAAAATGTTAAGGGCTAGAATGAATGTTCCTTGCTGCACTGATTATAAACAGTAATTGTTAATGTCAAACACCTTTAAATTATAGACATTCCAAGCAATACTTTTTATAATAAAAAATAGCCAGGAAGACAAATGATTTAATCAACACAGGAAACCATCAAATTGACAATTTAACGACTGAGACTGAAAATTTGCTTCCCATTATAAAGTAGTGAGAATTAAAGTGTTTCAAAATCATGTCTGTAATAACACAAATTCCAGAGATGCTCACCAGCTGTCAGCCAATTATAATCTTTTCTCTTTTTAAGTAAAGGGCATACCCAACAACCTAAACGTATCAGAACTCTCATATATATAAACTCTCACATATTTTCTGTAGTTTTCACCCTGAGCTCCTCGCTACAAAGTAAAATGTCATGGTAATGAAATATTCACTCAATGACAGAGGTCAGAATAGTGATTACCTCTGGGGAGAAGTACTGACCACAAGGGAGACGAAGGAGCCTGCTAGAGCCTGTAAATGTTCTACATCCTGATCTGGGTGGTGGTTACATGAGTGTATACATATATAAAGATTGATCCAAAAAAAAAAAAGAAAAAAAGATTGATCCAACTGTCCATTTAAGATTTGTGCATTGCCCTCTAAGTTTCCCCCAACGTAAAGAAAAAAAGTTCATGTAGTGAGAAGCAGCAAGCTCACCATTTAGGTGACATTTAGGAAACAAAGTATTATACCGGAAACAAAGTATTATACCGTGCAAACAAAACAACTACAAATCAAAACTTAGATCTACCTCTTAGTTTTACATCTTAGGTTTATAAGCACTCCCAAAGATTAGGGGAAACAGATGTCCATGGGTACTTAAAAGACGAGACTCCAATAAACACCAGGACAATCAAACTTAACCTTTCATCACAATATATTTTCAACATACTCTCTTAAGTATTTAAATGAGATATATTTTACTAGTAGTTTTTCTCTTTTCACAAAAAGAATGGGTTTCTCAAGATGGAGTTAAACTGGCAAGATGACAAATACAATACAGAACTGTGAACAACTAGGTATTCAGGTTACCTCTAAAGCCCCTTTTTAGTTTTGAAATGCTACAATTCAGTAAAACCAAGAATGCAATCTAATTTACCATCAGAGTAATGTTAATTTTTTTTCTTATTTGAGCAAGAGCACACTTGCATACGCAAGGAAGGAGACAGGAGAGAGAGACAGAGAGACAGAGAGAGACAGCGAGAATCCCAAGGAGGCTCCTTGCTGTCAGCATGGGAGCCCAATGCAGAACTCAAACCCATGAACCATGAGATCATGACCTGAGCTGAAATCAAGAGTCAGACACTTAACCAACTGAGACACCCAAGTATCCTCCAAGTGTTTTTTTTTTAATCTACTCTTTTTTTTTAATGTTTATTTATTTTAGGTATTTACCTTTTAATTGGAAAATTACTGAAACAGGAACAACTTCAATTTGATAGATTATCTGCTTATATAAAATACTTATTCTAGCAAATTCCATAAAACCAAGGTACATGGAGTTTTAGCCAAAAATTATCACAACCCTATTGTTATTAATGATTAATTTTTGAAAATTTCTTTAAACTATCTAAAGGGGCGCCTGGGTGGCTTGGTCGGTTAAGCATCTGACTTCAGCTCAGGTCATGATCTCACGGTCCGTGAGTTCGAGCCCCGCGTCGGGCTCTGTGCTGACAGCTCAGAGCCTGGAGCCTGTTTCAAATTCTGTGTCTCCCTCTCTCTCTGCCCCTCCCCTGTTCATGCTCTGTCTCTCTCTGTCTCAAAAATAAATAAACGTTAAAAAAAAAATTAAAAAAAAATAAACTATCTAAATTGAACCAAACATATTCAGAACTTTAAACAGCATCACATAGCAAAACTTAATAATTAAGCTTTCACTGAATAAAAATGTAAAAAAGAAAAAAATTCTTAAAATTTTTTAATAAAGACTTTTGTTTATTTATTTTCGAGAGAGAGTGAGAGAGACAGAGCAGGAGCAGGAGAGGTAGAGAGAAAGGAAGACACAGAATCCAAAGCAAGTTCCAGGCTCCGAGCTGTCAGCACAGAGCCTGACACGGGGCTTGAACTCACAAACCATGAGATCATGACCTGAGCCGAAGTCAGATGTTTAACTGACTGAGCCACCCAGGCGCACCCTTAAAACTAAATTTTTATCCTAATGGTTCCCTACAAGACACAAACTCATCCCTCATATTCACATATACTTTGCTCTTTGGTATCATCAATTTTCATACAACTATACTAGATAATTCTCAGGATGGTGTTCAATTATTGATATCAGTACTAAACTTTATCAGATGAAAGAAGCCTATAACCATATTTTAGCATAAGACTACACATCCCAGAATTTTTAGAGCATTCTAACCTGACACTAAATTTAAAATGCATTACAGGGTGCCTGGGTGGCTCAGTTGGTTGAATGTCCAACTCCTGATTTAGGCTCAGGTAGTGATCCTGAGGTCCTGGGATCAAGACCTGTGTCAGGCTCTGCAATAAGAGTGGAACCCACTTAAGATTCTCTTTCTCTCACTCTCCCCTTCTCCGTCTCCCTCCGCCCCTCCCTCAAGTGTGTGCATGGGCACTCTCTCTCTCTCTCTCTCTCAAAAAATCATAAATTTGTTGCCTTAAAAAAAATGTGTTACAAAAAATGTGGTTTTTTTTGATGTTTATTTATTGTGAGAGAAAAGAGTGAGCATAAGCAGGGGAAGAACACAGAGAGAAAGAATCCCAAGCAGGCTCCATGCTGCTGTCAGTGCAGAGCCTGACCCAGGGCTGCATCTCATGAACCTTGAGATCGTGACCTAAGCTGAAATCAAGAGTCAGACACTTAACTGACTGAGCCACCCAGATGCCCACAAAAAATAATTTAAGTATGTTTGTCTCATTTTTCCTTGATAGTGAAATCTCCAAAATTAACTCTGTAACTTGAGTAACTTTTTATTTCAACACAGTACATCAAAGACATGAAAGACCACTCAAAAACAGATGTTTTGCAAAATTCCTCAGATAATCAAGCTGTCTTTACTCACAAGTCAGAACAATCATACATTTTATTATATTAACAAAACAGGTTTTCAAGGTAATTCAAATGCTCTTGCAGGTCAGTCAGTTCTTTTCACATTAGGAAATATAATGTTACAAAATTAACATAAGTTTAGGTAAAAATCAGTCTAAACTCTTCACTCTTAAGTTTTCAAGCTCTTATTCATTCTGGATAATGCTGGCTTCAGTTAACACTACTTATAGGTATTAATACAACTGATATGTACCACACTCAAGAATGGTGAGCAAATGAATCTCTTTAACAAATTTTCAATTCAGAAGTAGAATAAAAATGGCAAGCTCAACATAAGACATCGTACCCTCAACACAAGATACTATTAATAGATTGGCATCATTTCTTTTGTATAATGTTTATCAGAGTCTACTAGTATGAATCATTAAATATGTTAAATCTCATAACAAATTATGAAATAATTTTAAAGGTAACTTCAGAATCTGTCATTTACATTTATTCATGCTTGCATTTCATTGTCAAACAAATCCCACATAGTCAACAATGTTTTCCATAAAGTTTATTGGAAATTTCTAATTTCACAGATTCACTAGGCTCTGCTCCAATTTCTAAACCAAGTACAAGCCTCACCTTGCTCAAAGCATACAGATCCAGGATTTTTCTCTCCACCACTGGAATCTTCAAGGTAGATCCTTGGAGCTCCCAAAATTTTGCTAACTGATCCAAGAAGTCCAGTCTCACTCTGGTCATTGCCTAAGATTATTAAAAAACAGAAACCAGAAATAGGAATTAAGTTATGGTTGAAAATAAATGAGCTTTACTTAACAGAGGTACTCATCTCTCTAAAGAAATTCGTATCACTCAGTCCAACCCTGTAAAATAAGACAATAATAAAGAGAGAAAATACTACTAATAAACTTTATTCACTAAGGCAAAAAAGTCACTCTAATTATGAGAAATGCTCTCATATTTTATCAACCAAAGAAATTTCTTTCTAAGAGTTGGCTTAACTAAGCTAAACAGAAAATGTAGTAAATCGGATTATTCTAAGCATTCTATCATTTCATCTGTATAAACTATATATACCTCAGGTACACTAACTTTCTACCCCACTGATATTAAGATCCTTCATCAAGTATCTAATTACAAGAAACTTAAAGGGAAAAAAAAAGTATTAAAATCTCAGAAAATAAATGTTTCAGAAACATCAAGGGAAAAAAACCACCTTACTATGACATATTAAACCTCAGCTAAGAATTCTCTTTTGTACTCTGAAACAGTTTTCTACCACACCGAAGTATCTTCTGATAATCCAGCAGACAGGAAAAATAATAATATTTAAATAGACTTCAATTTAGAAAACATAAAAGAGACAAATAATATTTAAAGGGAAATCCTAATAAATCAGATTAAGAGTCCTGGAAAAGTTCTGTTAAGGCCAAATATAACCTTTGAAAACCTTTGATAAAATTTTAAAACCTACTTTCCAAAGACCTCAAGAAACAGAATCTTCCAACATTAACATAAAATTTTCATAGAATAGTAAGTGCCAAAGGAAACAGAACTTGAGAATTCCAGGTCTCTGCAGGTAAGTACTGGATATTTCCACTATGAAAAACACAGTTTCCTGTAATAAAAAAAAAAAAAAAATAGCTTCCCATAATCCCATTTAAGTGGAAAAACTATAACAACTACTTTTTATGATGTGTTTTTATCAGAAACTTCCTTCCATTCAATCTCAATTAACATTAATTCTGAGCCCTGGTACATAAGCTTCTCAAAGTTCTCTACTGGAGCCCTGACATAAACAATGAATCAGGAGGCAGAAATGGTGACACAACACCCACCTCAAGTTCATTCAGGCGCTGGACTCTGGGAGTGAAACGAAAGCTTTTTACTTCACATGCAAATGGAGGTTGCCAATCCTAAAGAGAAAGATTTTTTTTTTTAAACATACTGATATATAAAGAAAGAATCTATTATTTATTCCCTTAATTTAAAGGATGAGTAGCCACAAATCATGATGACAGCAGGTCAACTTTAAGTCTTTTTCACTGTAGAAACAGAAAGAGTAACATTCTTTAGGTGATATAATTTTAATATTACTTACCTCCAATCACTTATCTATCATATTCTAATTTTAAAATTACTTTATCTATAAACCCTCCTCAAATTTCAACAATCCCACTCTATAGCCCAATATTATGCTTTCCCCAATTACTCAAGCGGAATGCAGTGAGCTCATGTATCACAACAGTGTCTAATAAACATCTAAATTTACCAAATTAAAACGAAAACAGAATTTGAAAGAAACTAAAAAGGGTAAAAGATTAAAAAATCATTTTTAAAGTACTTATATAATTGGATATCTTTTTTTATTCATGTGTAATGTGACACAGCACTTTACAGTCTATGTTATGTTACATAAATGTTTTGTTCAAAGCCTGGTTTCTCGGCACCCAAATATTAAAAAAAAAAAAAAAAAAAAAAGCAAATCCACAGAACAAGCACAATTCCTGATTGGAGTTGTGGTGTAACTGAAATGAGATAGCACAATTTGAGCAGGGTTCTATAAAAAATACTTTGATTTGGTCTAAATAAGAGTAAATCTACTTAAAAATATGAGAAGTAGTCAAGTATTTTTTTCTTACCTTGGAAACTAAAGAAATCCACCAATATAGAAATTAAATTCTGCTTGCAAACAAGATTTTATTTTTAGTAATAATACGACATACAAAGAAATGATATATTATTTCTTTTTTTTTTTTAGTAATAAAAAACATGTATTTTTTTTTTTTTACCTAAAGGAACCCTGAATAAAATTTCTAATTCATAAATGGCAACAAAGTAGATGAAAATATGGTTGTTTGAGAAAAATTTCAGTGTTTAAAGTTTTGCTAGTATTAGGTAATTTTGATAGGTAAACAGTTAAATGAAGTTTTTGGAGGAAGGTAATGCCCATCATTGATCATAGCAATAGCTTTTAATCCTTTGCTTGTGATTGATAGTCTATAAACCTTAATCAAATTCATTAAGCATAAACAGGTTTAGTAGCATGTCTGGGTTTCAGAATCAGACTGATCTAGGTTCAAAATCTATTTTGCCACATGCCCAAGATCATATATTTAATAAGTTATGTAACTTACGCAGACCTGTCTCACCTATAAAACAAGACGTTATTTACCTCCTAGGGCTTCAAAGAATATTAAGTGAAATAATCTGTAGGTTTATTATCTAAATCCCTCCTCCTCCTCCTCCCCCCCCCCCCATCTTAAACTCTTTATTCTCTATGTGCACACACTACTGTGGTAGTCTGTGGTGAGAACAGACACTTTTCAAATGCAACATGCATAAAAGTACTTCATCTTTTATTCTTATAACTAGTAGACAAAACATAGAGTGTCCCTTTAAGAAGCACCGAAGGCAACAGTTCAAATTTAAATGTGCATTAAGTTGCTAGAGGACTTGCTAGAAAAACACGTTCTAGAACTTCCACATCCAGAAACTGATTCTAGTCTGGGAATGAGGCCTAGAGATGTGCATTTTAACAAGCATCTGGTTGAGCCTGGCGCAGGTGGACCAAGAACATCATTTGGAAAACGTTGGTCTTATGGGTAAAGAAAAAAAAGCTTCTGACCTTGAGCAAATCACTCAACCTCTTGGGGCACTAATTCCCCCCAAAGGGGAGTACCTGCTTTCCTTACTTTAAAGATTGAGAATTATAAAAAAACTATAGGCAAACAGTTATTTGCAGTAACTGCAATTGATAAATCTTTGAACCTTGGTTCCTATGTCAAAAGATCCAACGTTTTCTTCCACATCTATTACTGACCAATTCCTCTTAAACCTCAAAATTCTGTAATAAATGCTGCTCCTTCTCCTCCCCTGGGAAGACTTTTTCAGTGCGACAACAAGAGTCTAGGGCTCTTGTTTGGTAATATCATCCTAGGGGACAACTACATCTCAGATTACCGTTTAAGAAACCTTAGCCTTGAGATGAGGCCTCCAAATATTTAATAAGTTAAGCATTAATAGGACTTGGTTAAAGAAATAACCAATTCAAAGGCAATTTTTACTATAGCACCATAAGAACAGAGTACAGTACATGAGGATAAGACATGCCATGTCATAAACTTCAAACACCTTCCTGACCAACGAAAGGCCTGAAGTCTTTTGTTACCCCTGCCTACAGTCAAACAAGAAAACTACCAGTTCCCAAGTTCTAGGCGGAAAGGCCCCTGGGACACCGCTCGCAGGCTCAGACCTTCCTACGTTAAGACTGCAAAAGAAACCAAGGCAAGAACATCTACAAACTTAGCTTCTAGCTGTTGAGAAATGAGAGACAGTAAGTATGAAAGGACAGAAGGACTGAAAAAGTAAAGCTAAAGCACTCTCCCTTCCCTTTCTCCTCGGACTCCGGTACCTTGGGCGGTCGGATTTTGCAGATGCCGGTTTTCTCCGCCAGAGGCCGGATGCGGCCGATAAAGCTGAGCGGGTCTGTGAACTCCTCCCAGCTGGGCTCAAAGACTGGGCACTCCGGTGGGGGCACGAACTCCGCCGCATAGCCCCCCGGCCCCACGCCTGCCATGGCAATACCGGGGGGGGGGGGGTCCCCGTGGGGGAACAGGTGGAGAAAGCCTCACTGAAGCCCACCGAACTCTCTCACGTCTCCTGACAGGGGCCGAAGCTCATCTTCTCGGGCAAGAACCGCTCAACACAGGAACCCCACAGTCGCTTCCTCTTCTCGTTTGTTATTGTTTCCTTCGGGGTTTTTCCTCTCTGGGTCAGGACTTTTCCGGAAGTTAATGTACTGTCAAATCCCTCCGCCACCACAGAAACAGAATCCCTCCGCAGCAACGCGAAGCCTCGTCGTTTCGCCTTTCTTCTTCCTCCCTTTGCCGGCAATCCGGTGTGGTTCCTTGTCTGCGGAAGTTCCGCGCTGTCCGACGACTTTCAGCGGCACACCCCTGAGGTCGCACGAGCTCACCTCAGGAAAGATACTGGCGGGGAGAAAGCAGTCAGGGCTCAGGAGGGGCGCACTCTTCCGGCGCGGAGGAATGTGTAATGCCCCAGAGGGCAGAGGTTCTGCTTCCGGTGAGGAGGGTTCTGTTCCCCTTTGTGTATAAATGACACGGAAACAAACTCGACCTGTTTTCCGCGAGCCTATCTGGCTGTCCTGGCATCGCGGCTTGTTTTAACGTACCTGTCTTTTTCCATATAATCAGCTTTTTCAGCATCTGGCTCTTTCTTTAGTATTTTGACTGTTAGTATCTCTTCCAAATAATCTCCCTTGGCCACTCCATAGCCGCCTCATCTCCGTGACAACAGGTTCGGATCGAATCTGTCCCCCAAATCCTGCCAGCCGGCCTTAGTCACCGTCTAGGAATTGCTTTTCGTGGAAGACACCGCTCTTGACCTTCCTTTTCCAGCAATTGACAACCCCAAGTCATCTCAACAGCAAGCACTTTACTACCACACGCTTCGTAAACTTTTCTCAATACGCTGTAAAGACTGGCAAACCTTGTGATCCTGCTTGTCAAAAGTTTCTGTGCCAGTGTACATCTCCACTTACTCCAAATTGTGGAAAATAACGTAGAAAGAACTAAAGAAGAAACTGAAAAGGTAGTTCGAGTATTAAATATTTATTGTAAGGAAGACTTCCTTTCCAGGCCTTTTTTTCATACTCCCTGTGCAATCTCGGCTACCCCAGGACCTGAATTACCAACTGTGGTTGATAACTCCCAAAACTGTATTTTCAGACAAGGTTTTTCTCTTGATTTCGAAACCAATACATCTAGCTACCTGCGAGACAACCCCATGTCGTCAATTCAAGTACCTACTGTTTTTTCAGTGTTTCCTGTTTCCGTGAATGACTTCACCTACTCAGTTGCCTGAGCCAGAAATCTAGAGCTAATCCTTAACTCCTCCCTTACTATGTACTATTGGGTGTCAAGTCTGTCTAGAGATTCACCTAAAAATCTTAAACCCACCCATGTATCTTCATCCTCACGTATCACTATCTTAATTTAAGTTCTCTCTCACCTGAACTATGATAGCTCAGTTCTTACCCCCCTCTCAAATCCCATTCCATTCAGTTGTCAGATTGCTTTGTCTAAAATCCAGAATACACCTTGTCCCCTCATCTCCAAACTCAACGATTCCAAACTCCTTTCTTATTTGCCACCTTACTCCCAAGCTTTGTGGTGGCTTTAATGCACTGTGCCTTCTCTCATCTCTGAGCCTCCACAGATAATGTTTCCTCTGTCTGGAACATGTTTGTACTCTCCTGACCCCACCCCACAGTTTCATATATCCCCTTTCTGACCTACTCATCTTTCATATATCAGTTTAAATATGACTTCCTCTGGAAAGCTTTCCTTAACTCTCTAGCGTCATTTACCTGTACTTCCTTATCAAACTTTTTGGAATTTCTTCATTGCCATTCTTCCTCAGGCTGTAAACTATATGAAGGTAGGTGCAAGTCTGTTGTATTGACCACTGTAGCCCCAATTCCTAGAATGGTGCTTGGTGTATAGAAGGTATGCAATAAACATCTGTTAAATAAGTATCTGTTGAATGAGTGGGTGGATTCACCCAATAAATTTACTTTGTGTTTCATTGCCTCATCTACATTTACATATAACAAATTTTAAGACTCTACTAAGGTGTGGCATATATGATATCCCATCATTTGTTTATAGTATCCGTAAAAGTTAATGCCCAGTTACTACACCCACCAGCCTCAAACCCATACACAAACATTTGTTTCAGTTAGCCTTTGTTATGTAACAAACTACCCCAAAACTTAATGGCTAAAAAAACTTAGTGGCTAAAAATGAAAACTATTACTGCAATTCTGTGGGTTGGCAGTCCGGTGTTTTCATGGTTCCCCTGGGATCACTTCTGCAGCTACAGGCGTCTGACAGCTTAACTGGAGTTGGAGGATCCACTATGGCCTCATCACATATCTGGCAGTTGGTGCTGGATGTTGGCTGGGAAGCCTCAGTTCTCCACATGACTTCTCATCCTCGATAGGATAGACTGTGTTTCTTCATAACATGGTCTTAACATTCCGGGAGTGTGAGAATGGAAGCCTAGGCCTAAGTCCTGGGATCCAAAATGTACAAGATCACTTCTGTCATATTCTGTTGGCCAAGGCAGATCATAAGGCCAGTCCAGATTCGAGAAGGTGGTGAAATGGACTACATATCTTGATGGGAAGAACAATAATATCACATTGCAAAGGGATGTAGAGAAAAGTGTGATTCGTCACACACAATTATAATGAGTCACAATAAAATCTGATTTAAAAATCAAATTTTTACTATTTAAATCTGAAAATCCACATTACTCACAACAGAAATAATGAAATTCTAAGTAAACCAAGTAACACTGAAATAATCATTAAATATGTAAATTAAAGTATAATTGTTTTGCTTTTGAATTACTAACAGAGCAGCAAAGCCTTGATTGATCCTCCGAATAAACACAAACTCCTAAAAGCTTTGTTTCTCTTACTTTTGATCTTTCAAGGTATACTTACCTAGTACTTTAAACTGTCTCCCTAGTATTTAAATTCATTCAGTGATTATCCTCAATCATTTATTTGCCTTAATATGCCTGAAAAATCTGTAGCAGTCACTTTAGCAGTGAGTCTATAAGAGAAACACAGTGAATATCTCTACTGGGGATGGAAAAAACTTATCCAGTTTTACCCACATGAGATTCTAATCCTCCCCTCCAGGAGTATCACCCACCCTCACCCCTCATACCCATCCCTTTGAGAATCACTATTGTAAAAGTTTCTTATGGTTTGTTTCCCTCTCTGTTTCTATCTTATTTTTGCTTCCCTTTCCCTATATTCATCTGTTTTGTTTCTTAAATTCCACATGAGTGAAATTGTATATTTGTCTTTCTCTGACTTATTTTGCTTAACATAATACACTCTAGTTCCATCCACATTGTTGCAAATGTCAAGATTTCATTCCATTCTTTTTGATCATCAAGTAATATTCCATCGTGTGTGTGTGTGTGTGTGTGTCTTCTTTATCCATTCATCAGTCGATGTTACATAACAAAGGCTCTTTCCATACTTTGGCTACTGTCGATAGTGCTGCCATAAACATTGGAGTACATGTGTCCCTTCAAATCAGCATTTTTGTATTCTTTGGATAAATACCTAGTAGTGCAATTGCTGGGTCGTAGGGTAGTTCTGTTTTTAATTTTTTGAGGCACCTCCATACTATTTTCCAGAGTGACTGCACCAGTTTGCATTCCCACCAACAGTGCAAAAGGGTTCCTCTTTCTCTGCATCCTCACCAATATCGGTTGTTTCCTGAGTTGTTAATTTTAGCCATTCTGACAGGTGTGAGGCGGTATCTCATTGTGGTTTTCATTTGTATTTCCCTGATGATAAGATGTTGAGCATTTTTTCATGTGTCTGTTAGCCATCTGGATGTCTTCTTTGAAAAAATGTCTATTCATGGTTTTTGCCCATTTCTTCACTGGACTATTTGTTTTCTGGGTGTTGATTTTGACAATTCTTTATAGATTTTGGATACTCACCCTTTATCTGATATCTCATTTGCAAATATCTTTTCCCATTCTCTCAGTTGCCTTTTAGTTTTGCTAAACTAAAACTTTAGTTTTGCTGATTGTTTCCTTCACTATGCAGAAGCTATTTCTCTTGATGAGGTCCCAGAAGTTCATTTTTGCTTTTGTTTCCCTTGCCTCTGGAGACATGTCAAGCAAGAAGTTGCTGCGGCCAAGCTGCAAGAAGTTGTTGCCTGTTTTCTCCTATAGGATTTTGATGGCTTCCTGTTTTACGTTTTAGCTCTTTCATCCACTTTGAGTTTATTTTTGTGTATGGTGTAACAAAGTGGTCCAGGTTCATTTTTCTGCATGTCGCTGTCCAGTTCTCCCAACACCACTTGGTGAAGACACTGTCTTTATTCCATTGGATATTCTTTCCTGCTTTGTCAAAAATTAGTTGCCCATATGTTTGTGGATCCATTTCTGTGTTCTCTATTCTGTTCCATTGATCTATTTGTCTGTTTTTTTGTGCCAGTACCATACTGTCTTGATGATTACAGCTTTATAATATAGCTTGAATTCTGGAATTGTGATGCCTCCATCTTTGGTTTTCTTTTTCAACATTACTTTGCCCGTGGTTAATCAGCTCTAATGAGGGCTTTCTGCACGTAGTATGTTAATATTGACTGTCAATAGTGCTTGGGTCTCAGGGAAGAACAGTTAGGTATAGCTGTAGTTTACAGGTGCTGTTTTCAGTAGTTAAGTTATTCTTAAAAACTTTTGAGATGGGGCGCCTGGGTGGCGCAGTCGGTTAAGCGTCCGACTTCAGCCAGGTCACGATCTCGCCGTCCGTGAGTTCGAGCCCCGCGTCGAGCCCGGCGTCGGGCTCTGGGCTGATGGCTCAGAGCCTGGAGCCTGTTTCCGATTCTGTGTCTCCCTCTCTCTCTGCCCCTCCCCCGTTCATGCTATGTCTCTCTTTGTCCCAAAAATAAATAAACGTTGAAAAAAAAATTTTTTTTTTTAAAAAACTTTTGAGAAAAAATTAAATAATATTAAAAAATTATGTTTTATACAAAATTTGCTGTCCTTGGTGCTAGAATAGGATAAAATGAATATCCAACTCTGACAATCATCTAGCTAGGCTGTGATCTCTGAATTTATTAAAAAACGTAATAAAACTTCATAAATTCAGACTAATTGAAGGAAGGCAAATTGCTGAGAGCCAAAATTAAAAATTACTAAATTTGTAAGGAAAGGCTATTTCATTTCAAATATACTTTCTACCAGTGGTTCTCAAACTTTTTGGTCTCGGGACCATTTTGTACTCTTAAAAATTATTGAGAAGCAGGCACCTAGGTAGCTCAGTTAGTTAAGCATCTGACTCTTGATCTCAGGTTAGGTCATGATCTCGCAGTTTGTGGGATTGAGCCCTGTGTCAGGCTCTGCACTGACAGTATGGAGCCTGCTTGGGATTCCCTCTTTCTCCTTCTCTCCCCCATCTCACATGTGAGCACTCTCTCTCTAAGTAAGTAGACTATTAAAAATAATAATAATAATAATAATAATAAATAATAAACCCCTTACATGTTGTATTAATCAGCTTTCTCCAGAGAAACAAGACCAATAGAATGGAGAGAGAGAGAGAGAGAGAGAGAGAGAGAGAGAGAGAGAGAGAGAAAATGAGGAATTAGCTCACACAATTATGGAGGCCCGCAAGTCCAAAATCTGCAGTGTCGGCTAGCAGGCTGGAGTCTTAGGAAAGTTGATGTTCCACTCCAATGACTAGCAGGCTGGAAACCCAAGAAAGAAGATGGTTCAGATAAATTCTGAAGGCGCTTTGCAGGAGAATTCCATCTAGCTTGGGGAGGCTGGATTTGTGTTCTATTCAAGCTTTCAGCTGGTTAAATGAGACCCACCCACTATGAAGAAAAATCTGCTTGACTCAGAGTTTATTGATTAAATGTTAACCTCATCCAAAAAAAAACCCTCCAAGGTGACACATAAAATTAACCATCACACATGTTAATATATATATATGTATATAATATTTTTTTCTAAAAAGAATTTAGTGATAAAAGTAGCTTGAGTTTACATTTTTTTGAAAAACTTTTTAATGTTTGGCTTAGTAAGACCAAGCTGGATTCTCATACCTGTTTCTGTATTAAATCTTTTGGGATATATTGTTTGGGTTGAAATGTATGGGAAAAAATCCAGCATCACACAGATATGTAGTTGGAAAGGAAATAGTATTTTTTCAATATTTAGCCCTTTCAGATAATTGTAATTACTTTTTCCATTTTTTTTTTTTCATTTTAGAGAGAGCCCCCCACCACCGGCCCCGCGCGCGGGGGGGTGGGGAGAGAGAGAGTGGGAATCCCAAGCAGGGTCCACACTCAGTGCAGACTGTGAGATCATGACCTGAGCCAAAATCAAGAGTCAACCAACTGAGCCACCCAGGCACCCTGATAATTGTAATTTCTTAAAGGTTAGCAATATGGAATCTAAAACTTTATCAATGAACTTTTTGTACTCTGTTACATGAAAATGGTAGTCAACATTGTCCTTGAATGGATTTTTTACTCAGTCATGATTTTGTAACATCATGCATTGGTCATTTTGATAATATTATTTCAATATTATAACTGAGTTATATAGATCTTCCTAATGTTGATGCACATAATTATATAATATAAAAAAATCATAGCAATATTACCATTGATGTTCTCAGAAAATTGAGAGGCTGTCAAACTCAGAGTAACAGAAACAAGTTTTCCAAAATAATGATTTTCACTTATAGCTCAGATTTTCATTGTCAACAAATACCATCAGTTGTTTCCACTGAATAAATGGGCTCACATTGTTCATTTTCAAGAAAATGTCTGTCAACTACCTAGATCTAAATAGCCATGGTTTATCTGTTTGGCCTTCTGGTGTTACATGAAAAATGTGACTAATTAAGCTCATAAGTGCTTCTCCTTGAGAAAACCTTCCTGCTTCTGTACGTAGTAGAACTGCTTTCTTTATGTGTACTTCCTACTTCATCACATAGACTATTAAAAAAACATGTTCAAGAGTCACGGTTTACTAAAACTAATCATTTTTACTGCTTCATCATGGGCATTCTTTTTTTTTTTAAGTTTATTTAGACAGAAAAAGAGAGAGAGAGAGAGAGAGAGAGAGAGAGAGAGAGAGAGCATGGGGGAGAGGAAGGGAGAGAGAGGGAGAGAGAGAATCCCAGCAGGCTCCACGCCGTCAGCACAGAGCCTGATGTAGGGCTGGAACTGATAAACCTGAGCCAAAATCAAGAGTCGGGCACTCATCCGACTGAGCCACCCCCACACCCCCATCATGGGCATATTTAAATGAAACTGGCTTTTTTTCTTCTTAAACCATTAGTGTGTGTGTCGTGAAAACAATGACTACAAGTACAGTTTGGTGTTACTGCCATGATTCATGCTGAGGAACCAGTAGTTTTAGCCACCACTGCTTTTGCAGTGCAAATGTCAATGGCAAAAACAAAACAAAACAAAACAAAACAAACAAAAACAGGGTGCCTGGGTGGCTCAGTCGGTTGAGAATCCGACTTCAGCCCAGGTAATGATTTCACAGTTCATGAGTTTGGGCCCTGCATCGGGCTCAGTGCTGATAAGTGTGGAGTCCGGTTGGAATTCTCTTTCTCTCCCTCTCTCTCCCCGCCCCCCCCCCCGCTGTCTGTCTGTCTGTCTCTCTCTCTCTCTCTCTCTCTCTCTCAAAAATGAATAAAACATTAAAATTTTTTTAATAAAAAAAGAAGGCAAATAGCATTTTAATGTTAATATGAAAATAATTTTGACTTCAAGACCTTCAGAAGATACTTCAGGGACCAACATTGGCCTGAGGACAAATAAGGATCTGTTGACCACACTTTGGGGACTGATGATGTCACAGTCCATGAGTTCGAGCTCGGCATCAAGCTCTGTGCTGATAACTCAGAACCTGGAGCCTGCTTCAGATTCTGTGTCTCCCTCTCTCTGCCCCTCCCTCATCCAGGCTTGCGCACTCTCTCTGTCTCTCTCTCTCTCTGTCTCTCAAAAATAAACATTTTTTAAAAAGACACATTTTTACATGGGTTTTGAGCAGACAGACTCTAAGTAGTCCACAAGGACAAATCAGTGTAGGAGGAAGAGATTCAATTTTTATGAACTCTAAAGGTTGAAAAGCTATGATTTAAAATGTTTCTTTTAAATTTTTTTAAATGTTTATTTGCTTTTGAGAGAGAGAGAGAGAGAGAGAGAGAGACAAGTGGGGAAGAACGAGTGTACCCCCCAACATGGGGCTCAAACTCACAACCCTGAGATCAAGAGTTGTGTGCTCTACCAACTAAGTCAGTCAGGTGCCACAAATTATATTATTTTAGAAGCAATTACAAGGTGTTCTTTGAAGGATATACATGGTTTTACTGCTGAACAGAACAATTTACAGTGCACCTAAATTTATTGATAATCTTGTGCCTTGCCTTACAACAATCC
Source organism: Herpailurus yagouaroundi (assembly GCF_014898765.1). Taxonomy (NCBI): domain Eukaryota; kingdom Metazoa; phylum Chordata; class Mammalia; order Carnivora; family Felidae; genus Herpailurus; species Herpailurus yagouaroundi. The sequence goes on from NW_024412572.1 coordinate 6,207,860, forward strand.
ATTATCTGCTGAGTACAAAAGAATAGATGATTAAGAATCCATTAAAGGTCATATAAATATAAGTCATATTCAAATAAATAATGCTAATATCTCGGGCAAACAAGCTGTGGGTACTTTGAGGGAAGAAAGACATAGACTATGAATGTTCAAATAATCTGATTGGAAAGTAGTTGTTGATACCTTAATTAAGGGAGGAAAATAGTGATAATTTACAAGTAATTTCTGTAGACCTGCATTTTAGGTGCACATATTTTCACTAGTCTTGAAGAAGAGATAAAATAAAAATCATCAATTACATATGAAGAATACGTCAAAGTTTAAAATTTTTTCAAAAACTGTGGAACTCTAAGGCAGTAGTGAAGCCAATAATAAAATTTAATTAGTATGTATTCTAGGAGAAGAAATTATATTCTAGGAGAAGAAAAAGAAATCACATATAGAAGAACTTTGATTAAGAGGCTACATGTAGGGGCACATCGGTGGCTCAGTCAGTTAAGCATCCAACTCTTGGTTTCAGCTCAGGTCATAATCTCACAGTTTGTGAGTTTGAGCCCCACATGGGGCTCCATGCTGACAGCATGGAACCTTCTTGGGATTCTGTCTTCCTCTCTCTGCTCCTCCCCTGTTTGCTCTCTGCCTCTCTCTCTCTCTCAAGAATAAACATTTTAAAAAAAGAAAAGAAAATCCTTTAAAAATAAAATAGAGGCTACATTTATACCAGAATTTTGAACATAGAGACTAAAAGATATTTCATTTAAACATTAAGATATATAAAAGGAAGTTATAAAGGAAAGGATTAATTCAATAATGCATGGCAGCATTTCATAAGAATTGGAAATAACATACAAGGCTCTGTTTTATATCACTTTCAATGGCTCTGGTAGGCAAAATGATCTAAAAGATTTTTAAATGCAATATTTCAAATGATTATCTCCTTATTAATGTTATGGTAAAGGAAGAAGAAACATTTTAGGGGCCCCTGGATGGCTCAGTCGGTTAAACATCCAGCTTCTGCTCAGGTCATGATCTCACGGCTTGTGAGTTCGAGTCCCATGTCGGGCTCTGGCCTGGAGCCCGCTTTGGATTCTGTGTCTCCCTCTCTCTCTCTCTCTCTGCCTCTCCCCAACTTGTGCGCTCTCTCTCTCTCTCTCAAAATTAAACAAACATTAAAGTTTTTTTTTAACTTTAATCATTTGAATCTCATTTGAATCTCTAAATCTGTGTTTGCCAAAATATTTGCATAATTTGTAAAGTAACGTATCAAGAGCTTCTACCTTAACAAACTGGGTGAATTCAAGAACAGAGTCAAATGCCATATTCCAAACAAACAAACAAACCAAACAAAAAAAAACTAGGTGAGGTATTTTCTCATATTTGGTTTGGATTCACTCAAATTTATGTCAAGGACTTTATCAATAATTTTCTATGTCGCAGATGCCTTCATAGAGGACAGATAACACAGACCTTGTTCACTACTGTGTAAACATACACATGACAATAAAAATACAAATAATAAACTGGAAGGAAATGATAAATGTCAGTCTTCTATCTTCTCTCTGCCCTGTGATTTTTCAAAATTAAAACATGGGTACTGGTTATTTATTTGTTTTCCTGGTGTAGGCTCCCTGGACAGGTACATAGTTTTTAAGTACTCCTATTTCCTTTAGTGTGTTTGTATGTGCATTGTCTATTTTTCTGTGATTTCTCAGAGGGCAAAAGCTATTATTTCTTAAATTTAGCATTAAATGAGGATGGGAAGCATACCAAAGGCATGCTTCAGTTCTATTTATTCTTACTTTGATATGTATTATTGTTATGAAGTCCATGGTTCTTACACAAATAAGAGAAACCAGAAGTTTACTTTTCAGTTATCTGTGTTGAGCTAATAAAAGTTAATTTTTCCAGGAAGGTAATAGTTCTTTCACCATAAAAAGAAAAACCAGCATGTGATGCTAAGAATGAATGGTGAGAGTGATTTGAGAGGGTTTTCATAGTTGTCAAGAAAGTAAAATTTGAAGAAAAGGTGAAAATTTGCAACAGTATAAAATGCCAGAAAGAATGAGATACGACAAGATGTGATCATTCAGTTTAGCAATTAATAGATCATAGAGCAATTTCAATAAAGTTATGGAGTCAAAATCCAGTTTTGAGTGAGTTGGGAAGTGAATGGGAGATGAAGAAAAGGAGCCAAGCATGGACTCAATGTCCTGGGCTGTGGAGGAAAGGTTGGGTATGGAAACATGGAAGTTACTGAAGGAGAACCTAAGAATATCTTCACAAGCTAGTATACATGAGTGGGCCTCAGTGCTGAGAAGGAAGAACTAATGGAGAATTGGAGGCTGAAGATAGTAAGAGAAAAACCAAAGTCCCTAAAGAAGCAAAAGAAATGAGCATGATAAGAGCAGGGACACCCGTTCTTCTGAAGCAGAGGAAAAGAGGTAAATACAAGTACAGTGATGGTAAGTAAGCGGGTGAGAAGGCACGAAGTTAAGGCAGTTGATTACCTTGGGAAAGAAAGACAAAGATACTGGGAGGGCTCCCTTAAGGGTTTAAAGCAAATTGTGAATACCCAAAATGGCTCCTGTGGAAATAAGGAGAAAGAGCAAATATTTCTTGAGAAGTGTTGCTCTTCACTTCTGAGGGTTTCACTAAGGTTAGAGACCATAACTTTATGGTGATATCATTTCCCATAAATGGGAGACTGTTCCCCAGGAGCACACATAGAAGGCAAAAGCTAAGAATAATCTAAAGTACAGGGATTGGTGCACCTGGGTGGAACCTTGGTGGTGGGTTAAACATCTGACTCTTGGTCTCAGCTCCTGTCTTGATCTCAGTGTCAGTGAGTTCAAGCCCCACATTAGCCTACATACATACATACATACATACATACATACATACATACATAAATAAAATAAAGTGTAGTGCCATTACAACAGAAAGACAAAGAGATGAGATTGCCGGCAGTAACAATGTTATGCACCACAGAATTAAACTGAGTAGGAAAGTAAAGTCCCAGGGCGGGAGAATATACCAAGTAAAAGTTTCTCAGGTTTGCCTTTCTCATAGCCTCCATATATACTCATATATACTCTTCCTCTTGTATTTCCCATTCTTTTTTAAGATTTTATTTTTAACTAATCTCTGCATCCAACGTGGGGCTCAATCTCACAACTCCGAGAACAAGAGTCACACTGTCTACCGACTGAGCCAGCTAGGTCCCTTGTATTTCCCACTCTGATTAATGTCACCTACTCCAGCTAATCTCCCTGTCCTGGATCCAGTTGATTGGAACTTTTTAAAAAATGTTTATTTATTTTCTTGAGAGAGAGAGAGACAGAGTGCGAGCAGGGGAGGGGCAGAAAGAGAGAGGGAGACAGACTCTGGAGCAGGCTCTAGGCTCTGAGCTCTCAGCACAGAGCCTGACGCGGGGCTCAAACTCACAAACTGGGAGATCATGACCTGACCCGAAGTCAGACGCTTAACCAACTGAGCCACCCAGGCACCCTGGAACTTTTTTTTTTAATCTTTATTTATTTTTGAGAGAGAGAGAAAGAGAGAGAGAGAGAGAGAGAGAGAGAGAGAGAGAGAGAGAGAGAGAAACAGAGAGAGAGGGAGACACAGAATCTGAAGCAGGCTCCAGGCTCTGAGCTGTTAGCACAGAGCCTGACATGGGGCTCGAACCCACAAACTGCGAGTTCACGACCTGAGCTGAAGTCAGATGCTTAACCTACTGAGCCACCCAGTCAATTGGAACTTTTAAATATTTCCCATTTTCCTCTTCATATTTCCATTTTTGCCTCCCTTGTTTAGTTAGGCATTTCCGTGAATTACCACGGCAGCCTCCCAGATCTTCAAGCATTGTCCTTAATTGATCCTCTGCAACCAGAGTGTTTTTTTTAAAAAATCAATCTGACATTGGGTGGTTGTGAGAGAGGGAGGGTTGAGAATAACCCTTTGACATGTGAATGAATGATGACACTTCAACCTTGATGTAGAATGGAAGAAGAGCAATCTAATAAAGAGAGGAAACACACCTGTGGGGAAGAATGTTATATATGCATTCATTCATTTGGCAACAACTTTTGAGCATCTGCTATGTGCCAGGCACTCTCCTAGATTCATTCTGCATATATAACATGAACAACAATAAAAGGACAGAGCTTACATTCTACTGGCAAGGGGAGACAAAATAATGAGCACAAGCAAATATATATTATTTTAGGTGCTGATAAGATCTTTTTAAAAAGTACAGAAGGTAGGGAGCGGAAGGGTGGTAAGGGGGGATAGTGTAGTCAGAGAAGGGCTCAAGACTGATGACATTTGAACAGAAGCTATGCTATCAAAATACAATGACAAATTGCTAAATGAATATCAAAGCACAAGGGATTACTTCTAATAAAGGAGATGGTATTTGTATTGGCCTTGGTAGGGATTTTATAGGTTAAGATTCATGGAAAAGATCAATCCACATAAAAGGAAGGGTATGAGCCAAACCTGGGAAGTCCATGCTACATTCAGAAAATAAGTTATTTATTATATAATGAGATAAGTAGGATCAGGTTATGTCAGTATTTGAATGCCATTATCACTCTCTGGACTTATTCTCTACTCTTTGGGGAGTCACCAAAAGTTTATGAACAGGAATGTGACATGTCCAGAAATGTGCTTTAAAAAAAATAATCACCTTTTGTAGAATGGATTGGAGAAGGGAAAAACACCAGTTGGAAACCTATTGTAGTAATCCAAGTGAAAGGTGACGAGACACAGAGTAGCAATTAATAAGATGATATGTATTTAAGAACCAGTCTGAAGATAAGATCACCATGATTTTGCTTAAAATATATATATAAGGGAGGGCACCTGGGTGGCTCAGTCAATTGAGCACCCAACTCTTGATTTTGGCTCAGGTCATCATCTCACGGTTTGCGAGAGCCCCTCATCCAGTTCTGTGCTGACCGTGCAGAGCTTACTTGGGATTCTCTCCCTCTCTCCCAAAATAAAAAAATAAACTTTAAAATTAAATAAAATAATAAAAAAAATGTAAGGGCCAAAAGAGACACAAAAATACTGATTTTTGGTGTAACTAATAGAGAAAAATCACAAGACAGCAAAAAGTAAATTTAGGAGATGTCAAATTCCTTCTGGACATCCTTAAGTCTTATACAGCAAAGAGTCCCAGCTTTTTCATAGCAGTAGTGACAGCTCAGAGGCTGAAGTGCCTTTCCCCCTACTCCTACCATTTGTTCTTCTGTAAAGATGAGACTGCAATTGAGTTTTGAATTAGCTTACATTATTAAAGCCAGTTTCTCACATCTTTCAGGAAAAGGAAGCAGTGTCTGCTGATAAAAATAGTATTTATATACATAACTCTCTGACGGTAGAAACTGAACCACAGGTCCTATCTTGACCCTAGGCCACCAGGTCATTGAGGGAGAAATTATCTTCTTAGAATCTTCACCTTGATATGAGCTTGTAAATTGCAACACATAATAATCCTGTATCCATTGCATGATTATGCATCGCGTTTCTGCATGATTTTTTATGAAAACAAAGTAGTTGAACAAGTTTAAACTGGGAGTGCCCAAAATTAGTGCGTTCTGACCCCAAACACCACACTACCAGTACTGGGATGAACTGGGTTGCAAGCCATTAACATCCTCCACCAGGGAAGCTGCGTGCTGAAGTAAAACTACATTTCCCGGCTATCTCTGCGCGGTTAGACGCGAAGCGAGGAAGAGCGGGAATGGGGCGTGCCTCTGTGTGAATAGCCTTCCTATTGGCGCACAATCCAAAGGGCCGTGTAAACTTGTGGGCGATTGGGCCGATTTCGTGCACGCTGCAAAGCTACCGGATTTAAGTTTTGTTTTTCGGTTGCGGGTTTCTGAGTCGGAGGTTTAGTGTGCCGTGAGTACAGAGTTTTGGGTTTGGGATGCAGGAGTGGGGGAACGGGCCTTGGGCTAGAAAAAATCTGGTGAGGGAGAAGTAAGTGTGGGTCCCGGAAGAAGGAAGTTAGGATGTGCAAAGTGAAATATTTTGAGGGTGCTGGAGGATTGGGGAGCCATAAACATGAGGGAGTCAACAGCAGGATGAAATATAAAAAAGAGTGTAGAATTTGGTGTCCTGGAAATGCGCTCCGGTATTCCCTCATCCCACAATAGTCTAACCCTCAATTTCCTCATTTGTAGATTAAAGTATAATAAAAGTATTTAACCGAGTTGTTATGGGGGTAAATAAAATAAATGTCAAAGTACTAATCAAGATTTAATTTTAAGTAAACAGGCTGTATTAAAAAACAAAGAAACCACTTAAATGAGGATATCACAGAGAGAGGAGTGGAAGCTAACTGAAACCCATTAATTTATCTATATTGATCTTTTGGGAGGTACTATAATGAGTAATGCCCATTTTCTATCTGCAAGGAACATACCCTGCCATGAGAGAAGTTATAGCAACAAAGAACTCTATTATGTTAACTTTTAGAGAATTACAGATGGTGTTCTTTTGCAGCTACATCATTTTGATAGATCAATTTGGATCGAGAGACTATGGAAAGAGATGGAGGTAGTTAGTTTTCAGGTACTAACTGGATTTCATTAAGTGAAGGGGGGAAGGGTGGGGGTGGATTGATGTATGTTCTAGCTGGAGGGAAGCTCACCAACAAAGGCATGGAGGCAAGAAAGTTATCTGCAACGGGAGTATTTTAGGGGAAGAGAGGGAAATTAGGGGAGATAGGTTTGGTCCTTAGATAGAGAGCCATGACATCCAGGCTGAGTTTCATTTAATGCATTAGGCTATGAGGAGCCACTGATGAATATTATGACTTTTAAGAATATGGTGCAAAGGGGAGCCTGGTTAGCTCAGTCACTTAAGCATCCAACTCTCGACTTCTGCTTGTGTCACGATTTCACAAGTCATGATCTCACATTCGTGAGATCGGCCCCATGTTGGGCTCTGTGCTGACAGCATGGAGCCTGCATGGGATGCTCTCTCTCTCCCTCCTTCTCTGTCCCTCCCTGGTTCTCTTTCTCTCTCAAAATAAATAAACTTAAAAAACAAAAGAATATGGTCCAAGGCAGACAAGGGGTGGGTAGAACAGTTAAGCCATTATAGTAGAGCTGGGAAGAAGATATGGAGATCCTGAATAAACATGGTGATTGCCCAGAGAGACTATATGGAATTTTCATATGGTTGGATGAAGGTCAAGAGAAGGAGTAATGAAATAATGAATGTTAATTTTAAAGTCCAGGTTGCTTATGAGATGCTGAATTTGCTTTGAGGTGCTAAAACATACGTGACTTGAGTGATTTTTTTTTAAGTTAAACTTTTTTAAGTTAGACATTTCAAACTCCAGTGGGACATATAGGTGAAAATGTCCATTACATATTGGACATTCAAACCAGGATATTGAAAGATGTCATTTGTTCATTCAGTAAGTAATTGTTAATTACTCTGTGCCAGGTAGTGTTTTAAATAATAGAGGTAATCATAAATGCAGTGGGGATAATGATATTCCCACAGAAATGGATAGAGGAAATAGCAAAGAAAGTTGAAGACAGAACCTTTTGAACCAAGAAAGGAAAATTTTCAGTAAAAAATAATAATCTCCATTTATTGAGCACTTATGTGTCACTGTTCATCCTTTTTATTCATTATTTCATTTAATTCTCACACCAACCTATGATATATGCTATTTTCCCCATCTTCCTTTTTTAAGTGTTTATTATTTTTTGAGAGAGAGGCAGGAGCAGAGAGGAATGGGGACAGAGGATCCGAAGCAGGCTCTGTGCTTACAGTTGTGAGCTTGACACGGGGCTCAAACTCAAGAACCATGAGATCATGAACTGAGCTGAAGTTGGACCCTCAACCAACTGAGCCACCCAGGCTCCCCTATTATCCCCTTTTTTTTTTTTTTAAGTTTATTTTATTTTGAGAGAAAAAGAGCAAGTGGGGTAGGGGCAGAGAGAGGGAGAGAAAGAATCCCAGGCAGGCTGCACACTGTCAACTCAGAGCCCAGTGTGGGGCTCAAACTCAAGAACTGTGAGATTATGACCTGAGCTGAAGTTGGATGCTCAACTGACTGGGCCACTAAGGCACCCCTAATTTCCCCCTCTTTAATAAGTAACTGAAATGTAGTGAGGTTAAATAACAGGTCTTGTTACACAGCTAATAAGGGACAAAGCTTATACTTAAACCCAAGTCTGTTTAACTTTAGAGCCCAAGCTCTCAACTCCCAATATTTTTTGAAAAGGTGGTCAACACTGTCAAATTAAGTATGCAAAGCAAGGAGTGACTTGTTGGATGGAGGGTGGGAAACCAAGAAAGCAGTTAAATTTATTCATTTGGATGTCTTGTGACCAAGAAGAATAACCAGTTCAGATGTTGTAGTAGAAGTCAGATTGTGAGAGAATAAAACTAAATGAGATGTGAATATAGATAACTTTTTATAGATGTGCAGTAGTCATAGGAAACAGGAGTGAGGACAGTCGCTGACTCGGAGGGGGAAGAGAGGTTACGGGTTGTGGGAGGACTCTCTTAAAGTTCCAGGTTACTTGGGGGCGGGGTGGGGGGTGTGCAGCGCGGCAGGGCCTGGCTGGCTCATTTGGTAGAGCGTGCAGCTCTTGATCTTGGGGTTGTGGGTTTGAGCCCATGTTGGGCTTTACTTTTACTTTATAAAACAAATAAAATGACTCAAGATTATTTAAAAAAAAAAGCATTCCAAGTTACTCTTAAATAGTTTTAGAACAGTGGCATTCATCTTTAAGATGTCACCTGGATTCATAAAATGGGATATTCTTTGGCCATATAAAAGAATGAAGTACTGGGGCGCCTGGGTGGCTCAGTCGGTTAAGCGGCCGACTTCGGCTCAGGTCATGATATCGCGATCCGTGATTTCGAGCCCCGCGTCGGGCTCTGTGCTGACAGCTCAGAGCCTGGAGCCTGTTTCGGATTCTGTGTCTCCCTCTTTCTGACCCTCCCCCGTTCATGCTCTGTCTCTCTCTGTCTCAAAAATAAATAAACATAAAAAAAAATTTTAAAAAAATAAATAAAAGAATGAAGTACTAATACACGCTACAGCACAGATGAACCTTGAAAACATTATGTTAAGTGAGAGAGAACAGTACGAGCCAACCGCAAAGGACCACATACTATATGATCTCATTCCTGTGGAAGTCCAAAATAGGGAGATCTATAGAAGCACAAAGTAGATCAGTGGTTGCTTAAGAGTTTAAGGGGAGGGGGGCACAGGGGTGATGGCTAAAGGGTAGAGGACTTCTTGAAGTGATGAAAATGTTCTGTAATTGTGATGGTTACACATATCTGAACATACTGAAAGCATTGAATTATATACTTTAAAGATTTTTTTTTAACCATTTTTGAGAGAGAGGGAGAGAGAGTACAAGCAGGGGAGGGGCAGAGAGAGAAGGAGACACAGAATCTGAAGCAGACTCCAGGCTTTGAGCTGTCAGCACAGAGCCCGACGTGGGGCTCGAACTCACGAACTGCGAGATCACGACCCGAGCCGAAGTCAGACGCTTAACTGACTGACCAACCCTGACACCCCTGAATTATATACTTTAAATGAATGACTTTTGGAATGTGAGTTACTCTATCTCAATAAAGCTTTTTAAAAAAAAAAAATGTTACCCATTATCCTACTATACCAACCCAATTACCATTTCTATTTTCTAGGTTATTTTTTACAAAAGACAAATTGGCCCGACTTGGAGAAGTTTTGTGGAAGGAGGTGAGTAGTCATTTTAAAGGAGAGAGTGAGAGGGGTGCCTGGGTGTCTCAGTCGATTAAGCCTCTGATTCCTGGTTTTGGCTCAGGTCATGATCTCACAGTTTCTGAGTTCGAGCCCTGCATTGGACTCTGCAGACAGTGTGGAGCCTGCTTGGGATTCTCTCATTCTCTGCTCCTCCCCTACTCACACTGTCTCTGTCTCTCTCAAAATAAATAAATAAACTTAAAAATGTTTTTAAAGGAGAGAGTGAGAAAAAGAGATGGTATATTTGAAGGGTTGGTTGGTAGAAGAAAGCTAATGGAATGACAGACAGAAACCAGTATTCTAGCTAAACTGGGTAGACTGACCAGTAGAAGAAGATGTTGAACAGAGTCTTTCAAATTCATATTGAGGATTTTTAAAAAAATTTACTGAGCATCTACTGAACCAGGCACTGTTTTTAATGACTGGGGATTTAGCAGTGAAAACAAGAGATAAAAAATCCCTGCCCTTAGTGAGTTTCCACGATCCAGTGTGGGGAGTCAATAAGTAAAATATATCAGATAGTGATGAAGTAAAGCAGAGAAGGTCGGTAAGGGGATGCCAGAGTGGTCAGAGGAGACTCACCAAGAAGGTGACATCAGGACCCTCAAGCAGCGGGAACAAGCCGTATAAATGAATGGGAGAAGAACATCATAAATACAGTAGAAATGTGAAGTCTGAAGTAAAAATTTGGCACGTTTGAGGAACAGCAGAGCCCGGTGTTGTTGGAGCAGTGAGCAGGGGGAGAGTAGTAGGTGGGGTCACAGAAGTACTGGGATAGTAGGACCATGTAGGACTTTGTAAACCATTTTAAAGATGTTGGTTCTCTGACTAAAACAAAACAGCTTGGAGGCTTTTGAGAAGAGGAGCTTTGTGGTTTGAATTATATTTTAAGTAATCACTCTAACTGCTATGTTGCGAATAGACTGTGGGGGGCTGCTCTAAAAGCAGAAGCAAAGACACCAGTTGAAGAGGCTGTTGTAGTCATCCAAGCAAGAGGTTGTAGTGCATTGGACCAGGGCAGTATTGGCATGAGTGATCGTCAGATTCTAGATATTTGGATGGTAAAGCCAATAGGATTTGCTCACAGGGATCAAGTGTAGCATATAAGACAAGGAGAGGAGTAAAGTTTCTCCAACCGAGTTTTTTGTCATAAACAACTGGCAAGATGGAGGTAGTAATTACTGGAAGGTAGAATTCTGAGAGAAGAGCAGCTTTGGATGGTAGGTATTTATTTAGCAGGAGCTTGGTTTGGGACCTGTTAAGCCTGAGAGACCTGTACGACATCTAAATGGAGATATGGAATAGGCAGTCAGATAGGCATGATCAGAGTCGAGGGCAGAGCCAGCGCTGGAGGGAGAAATTTGAAAACCATTAATGTGTAGATGGTATTTGAAAACTGACACTTTCTGTGGTCACCAAGGCAATAAGTATAGAGAAAGATGAGGAAGAACCCTAAAAGTACATGAGCAGAATATTACATCATCTTGCTCAAAATCAAACGGGTTGACAAAGCATGCTCAATAAGACAGTTTTCTCTAAAGTTAATAAAATAAATTCTCCTCTCCCCTCCCTCCTTCCCTCTTCCCCTTCCTCCTCTCGGTCTCTTTCCCTTTTTCTCTCCCCCTTTCTCCTTCTCTCCTCCCTCTTTCAGAGAACATGACTGTGAGGTTATCTTCATGAAAATTTCTGTGATAAGGTTGTTCAAATAGAGGAACCCAAGGTCTGTATTAGCAATGGGAATGGAGATTGTAAATGAACTTTTGTAAGTAGTTTTTTCTTTCTCTAAGATAAAACAATGGATAAAGAACACCAAATAAGGATAAAATGTCAGTGGCTTTGTATTTATTTTAAATTTAGCATAACTAGTCCTCTACCTTAATTCCCATACTGTCCCTTACTTGTCAAAAACTTTTCTGAATCTCTCTTCTGTATCAGCAAAAGGATTGTAAATTTGTTTTGCATTGTTGCAGACAGCCTTCATATAAAGGAGGCTTTTCTTTTGTGTGTGCTTGTCCATTCTGATTTTATTTGAAAATAAGAACAATGAATGCCTTACGAAAATTCAAAGTCAGATTTTCAGGATTTGGAACAACTTTAAAGAGTGCTATATTTTATTTATTTTTTATTTATTTTTAAGCTGGTTTTTGTTGTTGTTATTGTTGTTTTGTTTGTTTTTAGTAATCAGAACACCCAAGATGGGACTCAAACTCACAACCCTGAGATCAAGAGTCACATGCTCTTCTGTCTAAGCCAGCCAGGCACCCCAAGAGTCCTACATTTTAGGACAACACGTTCTCACCAGCAGGTGCATCTGATGATGGTGGAGAGGGAATGAGTCTGTGCATCCCATCTTATACTGGTTTTTTTCTGTTCCTGACCCCTCATTCTGAATTTTTGTGTGTTTGACAGGTGTGAAAAGGACAGAATGAACTTTACCCCAACACGAACCCCTGTCTCCAGAAAGTAAGCCATTTGTTTATTTTTGACTTGTTAAAGAATCAAGACTTCTGTAGCCTTAAGTGCAAGTTAACTTGGGAACTAGAAGGGTTTTAGAAGCGTATTTCCAAACTCTGGATTTAAACTATGTTAGACCTCATTTCTCTATTCTTACTATGTATTTTTCGGATTAAAAACTAGGACATATTAGGGGTGCCTGGCTCAGTTGGTTAAGCGTCTGACTCTTAATTTTAGCTCAGGGCATGATCTCACGACCCACATCAGGCTCCATGCTGGCAGCGCAACGTCTGCTTGGGGTTCTCTCCTTCTCTCTCTGCCCCTTCCCCGCTTGCACTTTCTCTCTCTCCCTCTCTCTCTCTCTCTCTCTCTCTCTTTCTCTCTTTCTCTCTCTTAAAATAAATAAATAAACATTAAAAACTAGGACATATTAAATGTGCATACCAGAATGCAGGCAGTTTGAGTGAGCCTGGTATAGTACCTGTGGATGCTGGACGACAGAGGGAACAATCAGCATACAAACAGGGGACTTTTAATTCCAGTTCTGCTATTGCTACACAATAGATACATCTCATCCTCATGGCCATCGCTCCCCACTGCAGAATCTCAGAAGTACCTCTTAGTTCATCTACTAGCCTATTTCCCAGAGTTGTTATAAATAAAACTTCCTTTGAAAACATGAAACATTGGGGCGCCTGGGTGGCGCAGTCGGTTAAGCGTCCGACTTCAGCCAGGTCACGATCTCACAGTCCGTGAGTTCGAGCCCCGCGTCGGGCTCTGGGCTGATGGCTCAGAGCCTGGAGCCTGTTTCCGATCCTGTGTCTCCCTCTCTCTCTGCCCCTCCACCATTCATGCTCTGTCTCTCTCTGTCCCAAAAATAAATAAACGTTGAAAACATGAAACATTAAGTAAAAGAGTATTTCTGTCATGAGCTTTTAGTGATTGAGAAAATACTAAGTTTTTTTTCCTTCCTGATAGCTGAAAGTAAATTTTAATATCTCTTCTGTACATGCTCACTTATTAAAGGTGTTGACCATGACCTTCATTAGCTACAACTCTGGGCTTCCGGTATAAAGTTTCTCCACACTGCTGTGTATTTTGTTATGTTGTAAATTGTAGAGATTTAGCCAAACTGGATTAATTTTCACAGGGTTTCTCCACTTCTGGGCTATTTGTTTTCCAACTTTCATTCTTTTAGCTGAAGGCTCTTACTTGCTAAACTTCTTGTCTTGCCTTTGATTAACCTTTGATCTGGTCTAGTCTTGGTCTGTGTAATTCAGATGTCTCTGATGCTAATATGATTGTGTGCTCACTAACTAGCCTATTTTCTAATCCTGAATCTTATATTTATCATTCCCTTTCTTAATAAGTTTGCCACTTATATGCTTGTTCCTAAGAACAGTTTCATTTTGCAAATTATAATCTTAAACAAATGGCAGTACCTTCTATATACGCATCTCCATACATTTTTCCATTTAATACCGTTTGGGTGATTCAGTAATATTTGAGTATCTCTAATTCACAGTTTCTAATAACTTTGAATAATGTTCCATTTATATGAATATACCACAATTTATCCATCATCCTATTGAATGGATGGAAGGCTTACCATTTTTATTGTTACAAACAATGTCATTATAAACATTTTCTTACATGTCAGCTTGTATATATGTGCATGAGTTTCTCTAGGACAAGAGGAGTAGCAGTTTTACTACAGTGTATAGTGTTCCGTTGCTAGGCATCTGAAGAGCATTACATTTTCTGTTACTACCTGGTCTTACTTGGGTGATGTTTCATTTTTCTAAATGATCTTTTTATCCTTCTAACGTGTATTTTGAATCTACCTTTAAGCCTTTAATACTTGGAAACCAGTTCACAAGATTTGTCACTAACCTGAAACATCAAACTTTGAAGGCTTATGAGCACCTTACTTCTAGCACTTTAAGAACATAAACCCCTTTTTTATTTAAGAAATTATAATGTCTCATAAACGTCCCCACAGTTTAATGAACTTGCCCTTTGTAATGTCACATAGGCTGACAACTGCCTCCAAACATGATGTTGCCTGTGGCTTCAGTGGTCCCACCAACTGGAAGGGAAAGTCTTTCTTGGATTCGGTGGAGTCAACTCCCTTGCCTTCCACACAAGATCGTCTGGCTGTCCTCTGCCCTTCTCAGGAGCTTCTGGAATATTACCAAAAGAAGATGGCTGAGTGTGAGGCAGAAAATGAAGATCTGTTGAAGAAACTGGAACTCTACAAAGGAGCTTGTGAAGGACAGGTGAAAGAGATGGTGCATTGTGCCCTTTCAGGACTCTGATGGAGTCCATTCGTTACTGAGAGAAGTGCCAGCTTGTATCATAATCACATATTTTATTTAAAGTTTATTTATTTATTTTGAGAGAGAGAGCACATGCACTCATGTGAGCCAGGGAGGGGCAGAGGGAGAGAGAATCCCACGCAGGTTCCATGCTGACTCGGGGCTTGATCTTACTCGTGAGATCACAGCCTGAGCTGAAATCGAGAGTCAAATGCTTAACTGACTGAGCCACCTCTTCACCCCCCCCCTTTTTTTTTTTTAAGTTTATTTATTTTGAGAGGGAGTGAGAGCAAGTGGGGGAGGAGCAGAGAGAGAGAGAGAGAGACAATCCCAAGCAGTCTTTCCACTGTCAGGACAGAGCCCATTGCAGGGCTCGATCTCATAAACCATGAGATCGTGACCTGAGCTGAAATAAAGAGTCAGATGCTTAACCAACTGAGCCCCCTGGGCATCCCGACTTTTCAGGTTTTCTAAGTGTTGCCTGTCAGTTTTCTGACATCATGTCCTTCCTTCTAACCCAAATCCCATTGTGCTTCACTTCAGTGGCTGTACTGCCTGTACATGACCCCTTGCTTATTCTTCTGCTCTGCTTGCATAGCACAAATCCTAGCTATAACTTCATCTGGTTCTCCACCACCTCCTCTCCTGGAGCAGGATTTCTCAGTCTTGGCATTATTGACATTTGGGGCTGGGTAATTCTTTGTTGTGAAGACTGTCCTGTGCATTGTACGATGTTTAGCAGCATCCTTGGCCTCTACTCACTAGATACCAGTAGCACACCTCTGCCCCCATCCTCCCTGTCCCCAATTGTGACCATCAAAAATGCCTGTAGACACTGCCCAATTTCTCCTGGGGGCATAGGCAAAATTACCCCCCAGTTAAGAACCGTTCTCCTAGAACAGTCACAAATCATTACACAATAAAGTCACGGTAAACATATCCATCCGTATCCTCAGTCACTGTACAACCATTTTCTCACCTGTGCTCACCTGGGCCATACCCTCACTCTCCTCCAGCCTGCCACCCCTTCTTAGCCCACTTCTCTCAGGCAATCTTGCTTCCTAGTTCACAAAGGAAATGCCAGCCACCTCGCATGCACTCCCTTCCTGCCCATCCACACACAGATGCACCTCTGTCCATCTCTCTTCTTCTTTACCGCTGCAGGGGCAAGATGTCTCTGCCTGTTCAAGGTGAATTGATCCAGAACTCTCCCTGGCCCCCAATCCTCCTTCCTCCTAAGAAACCCTGTTTCATCCGCTCTCTTCTCTCCGTGTTCTGTTTTTAACTTCTTGCATGACATTCGCTTTTTCTCCTCAGTATATAAACATACTCCAGTCTTTCCCAACTTAAAGGAAGAAAATGCCGTTCTGTAGTTATGCTTTTCCCTGTCGACCCTCTTTTCTCAACCACACTTACAGAATAGTTTGACTTTATCACTCTCTCAGCGACTTCTTGACTGCAGTTTGGTCTCTGTCCTCATTGCTCCATGAAAACTGTACCTCCTGTGGTCTCCAGAACCTACTTGTCAAAATGATCTCTTCTCTTTGTAGCCTTTGCAGTATTTGTCACCATTGACCTTTTTCTGCAAACTCATCCTTTCTTGATTTCTGTCATTTTTCTTTCCTAGGTTCTGTCTTCACCTCTCTGCCCAGTTCTTGTCAGTCTCCATTCACAACTCCCTTTCCTTAGTCTTAACTGTCTAAGTTCTAGATTCCACCGTATACGGTCTCATTGTATTTGTTCGTTCTACTGCTACATCTGCGATGATGACACCAAGTAACTGATGGGGACTCCCTTTTCTCCCTGAGCTAGCTCCATGCTAACATGCCCACGTCTGAGCTCCTTTCCCCTTTGCTCCCCTACCCACACATTCATATATGCCACTGACACTTCCCCTTATCTCTTCACTTGTCTTTATTCTTTGTCCAGTAAATGGTATCGTTGCCTGCCGCACTCCCCAGCCCCTACTTCCTTCATTTGGTAAGTGCTATTGCTTCTGCTTCCTTAATGTCACTAGATCCATTCTTACAGCTTAATCGCTCTTGCCACAGCACTAGTTCAGACTCTTGTTACGCCTCCCCTGAGCTACTCCTTACCAGTATCCAGCCTCCGGCCCCATAAGTCCCCAGTCTGCCTCTCACTATCCACTCCAGTAACACTGAAGTACTTGGAGTTTTCCAGACACTTACGGCTCTTTGATGGTTGTGTATTTATGTCTCTTTCCTGAGAGTACGCCCCCCTCTGCTTGTCTCCAACAGTTTTCGTCTTTCAAGTTCCAACTTTTTGGTTGCATTCCCTGTTAGAGGTTTTACCCCTGCCGTGCTTTCCCCTCTACCATTTTATTCTGTATTCTCTTTCATGAAATAATTATTTCACTTTAATTGTTGGCATGTCTCTTTCCCCACAAAATTCTTCAGCTCTGTAGCCAAAAATCATACCTTTTTATCTTTGTCTTTCCAACATTTTATAATCCTTATTACATAGAAAGCATTAACAAAAAAAAAAAAAAAAAAGGTGTGACTAGAACAGGTAGATCATTTGGCATTACAGGGTTTTGTAATCTGTAAAAGATACGAGAGCTTTGATGTTACATGCAAACGTCACACTCACCCTGTAGCTTTTAAACCCTAGTCTATACACAGCTGTTGTCATTTGAATTCTGTGTTGGTGAAACCATTCACTTTGTGATATATCTACCTGAACTGAGCCACCATACCCAATAAGAGATACTCCTATGAAGTCAGATATCTTTTCAACTACCTTTTTTTTTCCCTCAGCATAAACTAGAATGGGATTTGCAGCAGAGGGAGGAAGAGATTGCTGAATTGCAGAAAGCCCTAAGTGATATGCAGGTCTGCCTCTTCCAGGAACGGGAACATGCTTTACGCCTCTACTCTGAAAACGACCGACTGAGAATCAGGTGCCAACTAGCAGAAGGGAACTATTGGAGTTCTGTTTCTAAATTAAATGAAACAAGATAAATATCTCTATGGTCCTTCTCTTAGGTTGTGTTCCCCAGGAAGCAGACTCTGAGATGGATACGAATGCCCGTAGGATGGTTAGGTAGACTCTCAGGAATACCATCTACGAGCAGATTTGGACAGAGGAAGAATTTGAACTGTGATTCGATGGTAACAGTTAGCTTCAGCTGAGCTCTGAGGCCAGGACAGCCATTCAGAGGCAAAGGGGTTGAACATTTGTACCCCACTCATTGGCTGTAGGCTGCCACCAGGGAGGGGATATAGACTTGGGAAAGGCTGCTGCCTTCAGCCTAGGGCAGTTGCTGGAGAAGCTCTTGGGTGAGAAGGGTCTTGATCCTGAAGGTAGCATCTGAGCAGTGGTCCACGATGTGGAAGCATCCACTACTAAATTTTTTTTAAATTGTGGTAAAATATATTTAACATGAAATTTACCATTTTAGTCATTTTTAAGTGCATAGTGCAGTGGCATTAGGTATATTCACATTATTGTGCAGCCATACCACTATCCATGTCTAGAATACTTTTTCATCATCCCATATAGAAACTCTAAACAATATCTCCCCATCTCCCCTCCTCCTAGCTCCCAGTAACCACTGTTCTACCTTCTATCTATGTGTTTGACTTCATATAAGCAGAATCAGATAGTATTTGTCCCTTTGCATCTGGCTTATTTCATTTAGCACAATGTTTTCAAGGTTCACCAACGTTGTAGCACATATCAAACTTTCATCCCTTGTTAAGGCCAAATAATATTCCATTATATGTATATACCACATTGTGTTTATCCCTTGGTCCATTGATGGACATCTGAATTATTTCCATCTTCTAGCTATTGTGAATAACACTGCTGTGAACATTGATGTACACATACCTGTTCAGGTCTCTGCTTTCAGTTGTTTTGTATATATACCCAGAAGTGTGATTGCTGAATCAAATGTTAATTCTATGTTTAATAATTTTGAGGAACTGCCATACTGTTTCCCATAGTGACTGTACCACTTTATATTCCCACCCACAGTGCACATAGGTTTCAGTCTCTTACTGAATGTGCATACCAACATTTGTTCTTTATTTTTTTTTAATACTAGCTATCTTAATGGGTGTAAAGTAGTATCTCATTGTTTTGGTTTACATTGCCCTAATGATTAGTGATGTTGACATTTTCTGACATGTTTATTGGTCATTTGTGTATCTTTTTCAGAGAAATGTCTATTCAAGTCCTTTGCCCATTTTTGAATTGGGTTCTTTGATTTTTACTGTTGTTTAGTTTTAAGAGTTCTTTGTATATTCTAGATTGAATCCCTTATTAGGTAAGTGATTTCCAAGTGTTTTCTCCCATTCTGAGTGTTGCCATTTTATTCTGTTGATAGTCCTTTGATGCACAAAAGTTTTTTATTTTTGTAAGGTCCAATTGGTATATTTTTCTTTTTGTTCCTTCTGCTTTTGATGTCATGTTTAAAAAATCATTGCCAAATCCAATATCACTTTGTTTTCTTCTAAGAGTTTTATAGTTTTAACTCTTATATGTAGGTCTTTGATCCATTCTTTCTGAATTAGTATAAACACCTGATGTTTTAAAAATTAGAGCTAAGGTCTGAATATATCTTACTCAATTTTAATTTGATGTTGCCATTGTTGTAAAAGTAAATCAGAAAGGAGGTCTTTTAAATAGGAAAATTTACTTCCTCTGAACACAATATGTGCTTACTCTATGAGAATTGCAGGGAGTTAGAAGACAAGAAAAAGATTCAGAACCTCTTGACCCTTGTGGGCACAGACACTGGAGAAGTGACCTATTTTTATAAGGAGCCTCCAAACAAAGTAAGTAATCTTTGGTACAGCATGGTAAGCATGGCTTTTATAAAATACAGGATGGGGTCCACAATAAGAGCAATTTTGGTACTTATTAAAGAAGATAGAAGGAGAATTAAATGTCATAGCCCCTAAGTTTTCAGAGCACTTGCTATAATTATAGACAGTTTTATGATTTTATTTATTTTTCTCCGAAAAAACCTTGGGAAGTAGTATTGTTTACCCCATTTTATTGTTTGGAAATCTAATTTTTTTTAAATGTTTATTTATATTTAAGAGAGATAGAGGGGCGCCTGGGTGGCTCAGTTGGTTGAGCGGCCGACTTTGGCTCAGGTCACGATCTCGCGGTCCGTGAGTTCGAGCCCCGCGTCGGGCTCTGTGCTGACAGCTCGGAGCCTGGAGCCTGTTTCGGATTCTGTGTCTCCCTCTCTGACCCTCCCCCGTTCATGCTCTGTCTCTCTCTGTCTCAAAAATAAATAAACGTTAAAACAAAATAAAAAAAAAAAAAAAAGAGAGAGAGAGAGACAGAGTGCGAGCTGGGGAGGGGCAGAGAGAGGGGGAGACACAGAATTTGAAGCAGGCTTCAGGCTCCGCAGAGCCCAATGTGGGGCTCAAACTCACGAACCCCGAGATCGTGACCTGAGCTGAAGTCAGATGCCTAACCAGCTGAGCCACCCAGGTGCCCCTATTGTTTGGAAATCTAAAGCATAGAGGAGTAGATGTTTTGGGGGGAGATTAGAGAGGAAAGCAGGAGCAGAGTTAGTGTGGGAGCAAGTTGCAATACTCAGGTTTCTTTTTTTTTTTTTTTTTAATTTTTTTTATTTTTGAGAGAGAAAGAGATACACAGAGCATGAGTGGGGGAAGGGCAGAAAGAGAGGGAGACACAGAATCCCAAGCAGGCTCCAGGCTCCAAGCTGTCAGCACAGAGCCCGACACAGGGCTCGAACTCATGAACTGTGAGATCATGACGTGAGCTGAAGTCGGTCGCTTAACCAACTGAGCCACCCAGGCACCCCTCAGGTTTCTTTTTTAATGTGAAGTTTCTGCTGATAAGAAAAGTAATGCATGGTCTTTATTAAAAACAGATAGATTTGAGAAATCGATCATATAAGAGTGGCAGTGTCGCATAATTCTATATCCCAGAGATAAAACTCTTTTTCCATTCATATAGAAATATTTGTGTATGTATAGTATTTCCATTTTTATACTTGTATAAACAGTGCCTCAATGAGCATATTTATGTGTATCTACATATACATTCTTTGGTGGTACCGTTATTTTCCTAAAGGCCTTTGTCAAGGATCCCCTCCCCCTTTCTTTCAGCAGATATTACTAGATAACTCTGAAATTTAATTTTTTTAGTTTGTATTACCAGCACTGAGTTTTATCCAATTTGTTACTTTGTCCACTTTGGTATCTCACATACATGACATCCTTATATGATTATGGCAATTTTGACAAATTTGATATGTGAATAGTGTTTGACCTACAGAAATAAAGCTAAAAAGTGAAATATGACATCTTATAGGGAGGCTAATTCTATACTTTTTTTTTTTTTGCCTTTTCAGGTCAGCATTTTCCAAAAGACTAAGCAGCCTGTAGGTATATGTGAACAGAATGAATTTTCCTCAGCTTTCAGAGCAGGTACTAGCCACATTATTATAAATTCTCATTGATGCAGAATTCAAAAACATAGTGCACATGATTAGAAATTTTTTCTACTATGTAGTGATAATGAATATTCATAGTGATGTCTTTGGTGGTTTCAGATTTCACTGAGCTTTCTTTCCTTTAACCTTCCTTGATGTTTTAATAAAGTAAAATAAAAAATACATAATTAACATGATGATAAATCATAAAACAGACTTAGACAACTTCTGGGATCACAGAATATTAATTCGATTCTAAGCCTCAGTCTCTTTCTTTTTTTTTTTTTTAAATGGAAATCTTAGTTTTATATCTTTGCCTCTTTTTAGAAAATTAAGATGTAACTGACATATTACACTTGTTTTAAATGTACAACATAAGGATTCAATATTTGTCTGTGTTACGAAATGATCACCACAGTAAGTCTGGATAGCATTCATCATCCCACATGGTCATGCATTTGTTTTTCCTGTGATGAGAACTCTTAAGATCTGTTCTCTTAGCATGAGGTTCTTAAATCATTCTAGGAATTTTGTTCAGTGTAATTTTAGTGTTGCTTGTTTTTTTTAATATAATTTATTGTCAAATTGGCTAACATACAGTGTGTGCAGGGTGCTTTTGGTTTTGGGGGTAGATTCCTGTGATTCATCACTTACATACAACACTCAGTGCTCATCCCAACAAGTGCTCTCCTCAATGCCCATCGCCCATTTTCCCCTCTACCCCACCTGACCCATCAACCCTCAGTTTGTTCTCTGTATTTAAGAGTTTCTTACAGTTTGTCTCCCTCCCTCTCTGTTTGTAACTATTTTTCCACTTCCCTTCCCCCGTGGTCTTCTGTTAAGTTTCTCAAGTTCCACATATGAATGAAAACATATGATATCTGTTTTTCTCTGACTGACTTATTTCACTTAGCATAATACCCTCCAGTTCCATCTACATTGCTGCAAATGGCAAGGTTTCATTCTTTCTCATTACCAAGTAGTATTCCATTGTATATATAAATCAAATTTTCTTTATTCATCAGTTGATGGACATTTGGGCTCTTTCCATAATTTGGCTATTGTTGAAAACACTGCTATAAACATTGGGGTATATGTGCCCCTATGAATCAGCACTCCTATATCCTTTGGATAAATTCATAGCAGTGCTATTTCTGGGTCCTAGGGTAGTTCTATTTTTGATTTTTTGAGGAACCTCCACACTTTTCTAGAGCAGGTGTGCCAGTTTGCATTCCCACCAACAGTGCAAGAGAGTTCCCATTTCTCCACATACTCGCCAGCATCTGTTGTTTCCTGAGTTGTTAATTTTAGACACTCTGACTGGTGTGAGGTGGTATCTCAGTGTGGTTTTGATTTGAATTTCCCTGATGATGAGTGACGTTGAGCATCTTTTCATGTGTCTGTTAACCATCTGGATGTCTTCTTTGGAAAAGTGTCTGTTCATGTCTTCTGCCCATTTCTTCACTGGATTATTTGTTTTTCAGGTGTTGAGTTTGGTAAGCTCTTTATAGATTTTGGATACTAACCCTTTATCCGCTATGTCATTTGCAAATATCTTTTCCCATTCTGTCAGTTGCCTTTTAGTTTTGTTGATTGTTTCCTTTGTAGTGCAGAAGCTTTTTATCTTGATGAGGTCCCAATAGTTCATTTTTGCTTTTAATTCCCTTGCCTTTGGAGATGTGTCAAGCAAGAAATTGCTGCAACTGAGGTCAAAGAGGTTGTTGCCTGTTTTCTCCTCTAGGGTTTTTATGGTTTTCTGTCTCACATTTAGATCTTTCATCCATTTTGAGTTTATTTTTGTGTATGGTATAAGTGGTCTAGTTGCATGTTGCTGTCCAGTTTTCCCAGCACCATTTGCTAAAGAGACTGTCTTTTTTCCATTGGATGCCCCTTCCTGCTTTGTCAAAGATCAGCTGGCCATACACTTGTGGGTCCAATTCTGGGTTCTCTATTCTATTCCATTGGTCTATGTGTCTGTTTTTGTGCCAATACCACACTGTCTTGATGATTATAGCTTTGTAGTAAAGACTAAAGTCTGGGATTGTGATGCTTCCCGTTTTGGTTTTCTTTTTCAACATTACTTTGGCTATTTGGGGTCTTTTGTGGTTCCATACAAATTTTAGGATTGTTTGTTCTAGCTTTGAGAAGAATGCTGGTGCAATTTTGACTGGGATTGCATTGAAGTGTAGATTGCTTTGTGTAGTCTTGACATTTTAACATTTATTCTTCGAATCCATGGAATGTTTTTCCATTTCTTTGTGTCTCCTTCAGTTTCCTTCATAAGTTTTCTATAGTTTTCAGCATACGGATCTTTTACATCTTTGGTTAGGTTTATTCCTTAGGTATTTTATGATTCTTGGTGCATTTGTAAGTGGGGTCGATTTCTTGATTTCTCTTTCTATGGCTTCATTATTGGTGTATAGAAATGCAACTGATTTCTGTACATTGATTTTTGTATCCTGTGACTTTGCTAAATTCATGTATCAGTTCTAGCAGCTTTTTGGTGGAGTCTTTCGGGTTTTCATGTAGAGTATCATGTCTGTGAAAAGTGAAAGTTTGCCTTCTTCTTTGCCAGTTTTGATGCCTTTTATTTCATTTTGTTGTCTGATTACTGATGCTAGGACTTCTAACACTGTGTTAAACAACAGTGATGAGAGTGGACATCCCTGTTGTGTTCCTGATCTCAGGGGAAAGCTCTGTTTTTCCCCATTGAGGATAATACTAGCTGTGGGCTTTTCATATATGGCTTTTATAATATTTCAGTATGTTCCTTCTATCCCAACTTACTTGAGGGTTTTTATTAAGGAACGATGCTGTATTTTGTTTTGCATCTATTGACAGGATCATATGGTTCTTATCCTTTCTTTTATTAATGTGATGTATCACATTGATTGATTTATGAATATTGAACCAGCCCTGCAGCCCAGGAATAAATCCTACTTGATCCTGGTGAAGAATTCTTTTTATATGCTATGGAATTCGATTTGCTAGTATCTTGTTGAGAATTTTTGCATCCATGTTCATCAGGGATATTGGCCTGTAATTCTCCTTTTTTTGTGGGGTCTCTGTGTGGTTTGGGAATCAAGGTAATACGGGCTTCATAGAATGAGTCCAGAAGCTTTCTTTCCATTTCTAATTTTTGGAACAGCTTGAGAAGGATAGGTATTAACTCTCCTTTAAATGCCTGGTAGAATTCCCCTGGGAAGTCTGGTCCAGGACTCTTATTTGTTGGGGATATTTGATAACTGATTCAATTTCTTCACTAGTTATGGGTCTGTTCAAATTTTCTATTTCTTCCCATTTGAGTTTTAGTAGTGTGTGGGTATCTAGGAATTTGTGCATTTCTTCCAAGTTGTCCAGTTTGTTGGCATATAATTTTTCATAGTATTCTCTGATAATTATTTCTAGTTCTGAGGGGTTGGTTGTGATAAGTCCATTTTCATTCATGGTTTTATCTGTTTGGGTCCTCTCTTTTTGAGGATTCTGGCTAGGGTTTTATCAATTTTGTTTATTTTTTCAAAAAAAACAGCTCTTAGTTTCATAGATCTACTGTTTTTTTGGATTTTGTATTGTTTATTTCTGTTCTAATCTTTATTATTTCTCTTCTTCTGTCTTGGGGTTTCTTTTCTGTTCTGCTTCTATATCCTTTAGGTGTGCTGTTAGATTTTGTATTTGGGATTTTTCTTGTTTCTTGAGATAGGCCTGGATTGCAGTGTATTTTCCTCTTAGGACTGCCTTTGATGCATCCCAAAGGGTTTGGACTGTCATGTTTTCATTTTCATTTGTTTCCATATATTTTTTAATTTCTTCTTTAATTGCCTGATTGATCCATTCATTCTTTAGTAAGATGTCCTTTAACGTCCATGCATTTGGAGGTTTTCCAGACTTTTTCCTATGGTTGATTTGAAGTTTCATAGCATTGTGATCTGAAAATGTGTATGGTATGATCTCAGTTCTTTTATATTTTTTTGAGGGCTGTTTTGTGACCAGTATGTGATCTATCTTGGAGAATGTTCCATGTGCACTCGAGAAGAATGTGTATTCTGCTGCTTTTGGATAAAAAATTCTGAATATATGTGTCAGGTCCATCTGGTCCAGTGTATCATTCAGGGCCATTGTTTCTGTGTTGATTTTCTGCCTAGATGATGTGTCCATTGTTGTAAGTAGAGTATTAAAGTCCCCTGCAATTACCATGTTCTTATCAGTAAGATTACTTATGTTTGTGATTCATTGTTTTATATATTTGGGTGCTACCAAATTGGGTTCATAAAACTTTATAATTGTTAGCTCTTCTTAATGGATAGACCCTGTAATTATGATATAATGCCCTTGTTCATCTCTTGTTACAGCCTTTAGTTTAAAATCTAGTTTGTCTGATAGAAGTATGGCTACTCCAGCTTTCTTTTGACTTCCAATAGCATGATAGATGGTTCTCTGTCCCCTCACTTTCAATCTGAAGGTGTCCTCAGGTCTAAAATGGGTCTCTTGTAGACAGCAAATAGGTGGATCTTGTTTTTTTATCCATTCTGATACCCTGCATCTTTTGATTGGAGCATTTAGTCCCATTTATATTCAGTGTTATTATTGAAAGATATGGATTTAGTGTCATTGTGTTATTTGTAGGTTTCATGCTTGTGATGTCTCTGGTCCTTTGTAGTCTTTGCAACATTCCCCTCACAGAGTTCCCCTTAGAATCTCTTGCAGGGCTGGTTTAGTAGTGATGAATTCCTTCAGTTTTTGTTTGTCTGGGAAAACCTTTATCTCTCCTGTTCTGAATGACAGGCTTGCTGAATAAAGGATTCTTGGCTTCATATTTTTCCTATTCAGTACATTGAATATTTCCTGCCACTCCCTTCTGGCCTGCCAAGTTTCAGTAGATAGGTCTGCTACTACCCTTATGTGTCTACCCTTGTAGATTAAGGCCTGTTTGTCCCTAGCTGCTTTCAGAATTCTCTTTATCTTTGTATTTTTCCAATTTCGCCATGATATGTCGTGCAGAAGATTGATTCACGTTACATCTGAAGAGAATTCTCTGTGCCTCCTGTATTTCAATGTCTGTTTCCTTACCCAGATTGCGGAAGTTCTCAGCTATAATTTGTTCAAGTAAACCTTCCATCCCTTTCTCTCTTCTTGTTCTGGAACTCCTGTGATACAGATATTATTCGGTTTCATTGAATCACAGTTCTCTAATTCCCTCCTCGTGGTCTAGAATTTTTTTATCTTTTTTCTTGGCTAGATCTTTTTCCATCATTTTATCTTCTATTTCACTTATACTCTGCTCTGCCTCTTCAATCCTCGCTGTCACTGCATCTAGTTTATTTTGTACCTCATTTACAGCATTTCTTAATTCATCCTGACTACTTTTTATTTCCTTGGTCTCTGCAGCAATCGATTCTCTGCTGTCTTTTGTTTTTTTTCAAGCCCAGCGATTAATCTTATGACTATTATTCTAAATTCTTGATCAGATATAGTGTTTATATCTGTTTTTATCAACTCTTCAGCTGTCAGAATTTCTTCTGAGGAAAATTCTTCCATTTTGTCATTTTGGCTAGTTTTCTGTCCCTTATGTGTTTTAAAAGCTTGTTATGTGTCCTGCACCTGGGAGCACTACTATATTAAAGAGGGGTCATATACTGTCCAGGGCCTGGCCCTTCAGGAGGTGTTTTGCAATGTGTTATGTGCTCTCTGTTGTTGTGACTCTGATTGCTTTATCTCCCTACTCATAGTGATGTTTTGGACCCTCCACCAGGTATGCTTTGATTTGTTCATTGAAGTAGTTCTGGAAAAAAAATTTTTAAAAGAAGGGGGTTGAGGGGCAGTGGTGGTGGAAAAGGCCCTGTCCTGTACAAAGAGAGAAATGACAGGGGCGGGGAAAAGGAAAGGAAAAAAAGAAAATTAACTGGGCAGAGAAACTATATGGCTTAATCCAGAGAGAGAAGAAAATAAAGAAGGAGATATAGAACAGGTATAAAGAGAATAGGTTAAATATGTCTGCTTAAATAAACTAACAACCAGAATACAGAATAACCGGAATAGAGAAGGGAAGAAATAAGAGGGAGAAAAGGAAGAAAACATATATATATATATATATACACACACACACAAATATATATGTATATATATATGTATATATATGTGTATGTATGTGTATATATACACACACATATACACACACACACACACATATATATGTGTGTATACATGTGTATGGGTGCAAATACACACACACACACACACACACACACACACACATATATGCATATAATAAGAATGATCCAAGAATTAAATCAGAAAATGCAAAAATGCTGGACTGATATCTGATGGTGCCTTGAAACTGGTGGCAGCACTGGTCTGGAGGAGAGGCTGTCTGGTCTGGTTAGTGTCAATCTTGCTCAGGTAGACACCCAGTTACCAGGTACAGAGGGGTGTGGTTTGGTGTAGGCGGGTTCCGCCTCCACTGTGGGCCCTCTGTCGGTTCCCTGAGGCCCCACCTTGTTGGTGATGGGAAGAAAAATGGTGACATCCCAGTCTCTCCTCCCCAGACCCCCGGTGTCCCAAACCACTCTGTTCAGGCCATCCTCACAGTACTGCACAGTGGGAGTGGGGCTATTTTTTTCCTCCTCTCTCTTGCTCCACAGTCTCCCATGCCTGGGCTCATCTGGGGTTCAAACCCAGATGTCTTAAAGGGTCCCGCTCTGGGCACCCCACCAAAGGGCCTCCTCTCAGTGCCACATGGGTCCGAACGAGGCGGTTTGTCCTGCTCTACTGACTCTGACGCCTCCCTGGTGCTAGGCTGGGATTTAAACCCTGATGCCTTAAAGGGTCCTGCTCTGTGCACCCCCCTTCCTGGGAAGTGCTGCTCCACCCCACCAATAAATGGCCTCTGGCTGGCAGGTGCAGGCAGGGTCCTAGCATTGCTTATTTTTAAAATCCCCATCTTTAGAAAATTGGGTGATAAATCACAACCAAATGTTTAGACTTAGTTTTCCTTATTCCTTACCTTTTCTGATTAAATAATATTTTATGAAGAGAATAGCTACAACTCCAAAGGAAAATTTAGTGTTTATTCTTTAGAAACGTGAATATTATTATCCAGAAGACATCCTGGCATAGTTCCTTTAGAGAGATTCCCATTTGGAAAACTATTACTATAGCCATTGGATGTTTTCATTCTTCTTCCTTTTCTTCTCTTACAGGTAAACCCAGCCAGACTCCTCTGCAGACCTAATGTTGATGCTCAAATAGCTAAGAAAAACTAGGTAAGGGTCTTGATTAATTTTTGTTTTCTGTTTTAGATTCTAAAGTAAGCAAAAGAAAACCAGCAATGAGAGAGAAAGAAGAAAGTTCTTCTGAGCAATACCAGGGAGACATACAAACACTTACCCTGCAGGTAAAGAATTTATTTTGGCAGACCAGAACAGTTTCTGTCCACAACTTTATTTATTTATTTATTTATTTAAAAAAAAATTTTTTTTTTTCAACGTTTATTTATTTTTGGGACAGAGAGAGACAGAGCATGAACAGGGGAGGGGCAGAGAGAGAGGGAGACACAGAATCGGAAACAGGCTCCAGGCTCCGAGCCATCAGCCCAGAGCCTGACGCGGGGCTCGAACTCCCGGACCGCGAGATTGTGACCTGGCTGAAGTCGGACACTTAACCGACTGCGCCCCCCAGGCGCCCCCACAACTTTAGCTTTGTGTAGCATACCTTTGTTATCATATAAATATCTTCTTACATACATGTTACATCTATTCATCAAGTGATAAAGAAAATATAGGTTGTTCCTAATTTCCAAGGAAATTATTTTATATCTTAAAACCATTGTTCTCTTTTGAGCCATTCTAGAAGCGCTATTCTGAACCTTCTATTCCCTCAGCTTATATACAAAGCCTTACCCAACAAAACTATCATACAGTAAGAATTCCCTTTGTGATTGGCCTAGGGGATCTGTGCTGATAGATTGACCTCTGGGGGGGTAAATCGGTTTATTTAAGTGCATGTATTCTACAGGTGCCTGGGTGGCTCAGTTGGTTGAGCGTCTGACATCGGCTCAGGTCATGATCTCATGGCTCATGAGTTCGAGCCCTGCATCAAGCTCTGTGCTGTGACCTTCAGATCTTCTGTCCCTCTCTCCCTCTGTCCCTCGCCCTGCTTGCACTCTCTCACAAAAAATAAATCATTTTTTTTTTAAAGGTACATTGGCCTAGGAAAGTCATGAATCATCCTATTACCATCTGGTAATTGTGTATCATTTGCAACCAGGATTTTTCATCTAGTTGCACTCAAGTTCCTGTCCTTACTGGGGAGGAGTAACAACAGAGCAGTCTGTTGCTTTAAATGACAGTTTCTGCCTTTGGCTAGTATCTCCATTTGGAGTCATGACAGCCAGAATCAGAGAAGGAAATTATGTTATACTGATTTTGCCCCACCTTTTAAAGTGAAAAATGAAGAAGAGTCATTCTATTTCTGTGCAACGAGGGGTTCTTAAGAGGAAGACAGTCCTAAAATTCCAAAATAGGAGATAGTGAAAAGATGAGAATCTTAGGGTAGAGGAAACTGTATTTTCTAGCTTTTTCTGTGTGATGTAGATGCTTTGTTTAATGTGGACAGAGCTTGCTCTTTTGTAGCCTAACCC
Source organism: Herpailurus yagouaroundi (assembly GCF_014898765.1). Taxonomy (NCBI): domain Eukaryota; kingdom Metazoa; phylum Chordata; class Mammalia; order Carnivora; family Felidae; genus Herpailurus; species Herpailurus yagouaroundi. The sequence goes on from NW_024412572.1 coordinate 6,237,478, forward strand.
CATTTATAAGACATTAAATAAAAAGGAGAACACTTAAGATTTTTCTTCTATTTGTTTTGCTGCTGTGCTTTTGTTTGTGGGTTTTTTGTTTGGCTTTTTACACTTTTCTGGAGCAAGGCTGGCTTTTAGAGGTAATAAATAAATGGAAGCAAAGCAGGAGTGGATACGCCACACCCCGTTTGGCCTACCTAGGTGGAAGCGCTGCAGGCTCAGCTGGAGGAACAGACCAGGCTTTCTCGAGAGCAAGTTGAAGGGCTCATAGAGGATAGACGGATTCGCATTGAGGAAATACAAGTGCATCAACAGAGAAATCAGGACAAAATCAAAGAGCTTACCAAAAGGTGAGTGTTCAAGAAAGCTGTACCTGACAGATTTTTGCATTTTTCTGAGTGGCTTAAAAGTGGACTGTCCTGGGGCGTCTGGGTGGCTCAGTTGGTTAAGTGTCCAACTCTTGTCCTGCCCTGTATGCACAATAGGCACGCAATAAACATTGAGTACTTGGTGATCCTTATCAAACTGCACCTTACTGCTGCTTTTCTGTGTTAAACATTCTACATTTAAAATTTTTTTTCATGTTACGTTTTTCATCGCTTTATTTTTTTTTTTTTTATTGTCATCTTAAACTTCTCTAGTGCCTCTTCCTCCACTTGAAAGTATGGGGATTAAAATTGGATGTGATACTTAAATTAAGATTTCTGGGGGCGCCTGGGTGGCGCAGTCGGTTAAGCGTCCGACTTCAGCCAGGTCACGATCTCGCGGTCCGTGAGTTTGAGCCCCGCGTCAGGCTCTGGGCTGATGGCTCGGAGCCTGGAGCCTGTTTCCGATTCTGTGTCTCCCTCTCTCTCTGCCCCTCCCCCGTTCATGCTCTGTCTCTCTCTGTCCCAAAAATAAATAAACATTGAAAAAAAAAATTAAAAAAAAAAAAAAAAAGATTTCTGGCCACTGCAGAGTAGGAACTGCCTTCTGGCTCTTGCTGGCTCTGTTTCTTAGAACACAGCAGTATGTTTGCATTTGGCCAGCACTCCTCCACCTTCGTCTTTATTTTTGGTATTTTGGCCTTACGCATAGCATTTTCAGTTTTCATTGGATTTTAATTGTTTTTAAGGGAACAGTGTTTTCATTATTTATTTATTTATTAAAAAAAAATTTTTTTTTTAACGTTTATTCATTTTAGAGACAGAGAGAGACAGAGCATGAATGGGGGATGGTCAGAGAGAGAGGGAGACACAGAATCTGAAACAGGCTCCAGGCTCTGAGCTGTCAGCACAGAGCCCGATGCGGGGCTCGAACTCACAGACCGCGAGATCATGACCTGAGCCGAAGTCGGTCGCCCAACCGACTGAGCCACCACCCAGGCGCCCCTAGGGAACGGTATTTTTAAATTTTCATAGTAATTTGTAATTTTACAATTGTCTTCTAGAATATTAATAACCATCCTGGTTTAACATCATCTACATATCTGAGCACATGATCAATCCCTTATATTAGATAGATCATCCTAAGAATATTGAATGGCATGAAATCCAAGGCCATTAGTGACTGTCTTTTGGGTCTCTTTCAAACCACTTATACATTAACAAGATCCTACTCGCCCACTTTGTAATTGAGAACATAATGTAAGATAGAATAAAATAACTCGTTGAAAGCAAGAGAGATCCTTGTGGTAACTGAATCAATCTCTTTCTTTATACACATACATGTATACCTGAACATATATACATTCATCTGGTGACAGTTATCCTGCTTTGTGCCTGCATTATGCTATTATTTCCCCTTCTCTGCATATCCTATTACTCATGAAAAGAACTGAGTGTGTCTGACATTATTTGGTCAGTGGAAAATTACAGTGATTGCCTCATGGTATTTCATATTCTTTGCAAGCAGTTTGATCATTTGATACAGTATTTTTCTAGGTGTTGATGTTAAACTGATGAACTGCTAACTTCTAGATAGATTTTTTTTTTTTTGAAGATAGAACATCATTCGTCTATTCCAAAATCTCAGTAGTCGGCGAGAATCTATTCAGTACTTTGTGTCTGTTTAGTAGCTGGTACTGTCCTTGAAAATCTGGTGGTAGCAGTGCAAAAGTAAATGATAAATAAGGTATAAACCTTCACTCAGGTTAGAAAATACGCATGGTGGGACACCTGGCCGGCTTAGTTGATGGAGCATGTGGTGCTTGATCTTGGGGTTGTGAGTTTGGGCCCCACACTGGGTATAGAGATTACTTAAAAATAAAATCTTTTGAAAAGAAAAAGAAAAATAGGGCATCTGGGTGGCTCAGTTGGTTAAGCGTCTAACTCTTGATTTCGGCTCAGGTCACAATCTCCTGGTTAGTGAGTTCAAGCTCCATGTCAGGCTCTGCACTGATAGCATGGAACCTGCTTGAGATTCTCTCTCTGTCTCTCTGTCTCTGTCTCTCTCAAAATAAACTTTAAGGACACCTGGGTGGCTCAGTCGAGTGTCTGACTTCAGCTCAGGTCATGATCTCACAGTTCTTGAGTTCTAGCCCCACATTGGGCTTGCTACTATCAGTACAGATCCTCTGGCCCCCCCATCTCTCTCTGCCCCTCCTCCACTCATGCTCTCTCCCTTAAAAATAAATAAAGATCTAAAAATAAATAAACTTAGAAAAAAAAGGAAAATATGCCTTTTGATAGTTAAAACAGCATCATATATAAGCAAGTGTCGGATTGTAGCACAGGCATAGAGATTTAAACTGACATGGAATTTTGGAGAATAGAGAAACTAAATGGGCTTAAAGTTGCCACGATGCCTCCATGGAGGAAGTTGATCTTGAGAAAAGGATAAGATTTGATACCAGGCAGTTTATGTGTGGAGCACAGCATAAACAAAAGCAAAACTCTTTGACATTTTAGAACTTGTGTTCACCCTCAGTCAGGGAATAGTCCACATTTGTGCAGGCTATGTGCGAATATTTCTATATGTCTTTTAATTATATAACCTGAAATTTAGGAAAATATCTATAAAGCCCAGTCTGTTAGCCAGTGAGCAAGGGTAAGTACAGTACATTTTGTCTTGTAAAACATGTAAGATTGCCAGTGACCAGGTTAAGTGTGTTTTTTTTTTTTAATTTTTTTTTTAAACGTTTATTTATTTTTTTTGAGACAGAGAGAGACAGAGCATGAACGGGGGAGGGTCACAGAGAGAGGGAGACACAGAATCCGAAACAGGCTCCAGGCTCTGAGCTGTCAGCACAGAGCCCGACACGGGGCTCGAACCCACGGACCGTGAGATCATGACCTGAGCCGAAGTCAGACGCTTAACCGACCGAGCCACCCAGGCGCCCCTAAGTGTGTTTTTAAAAGTGTTAATGATATTTTACAGAATTCACGGATTTCACAATTTTTAAAGAACCTATATCTTCCCTTTGTCTGAATAACTATGTGTCATAGGTGCCATGTAAGCTTCTTCGTGTCCACATTTGTATTTTGTTTCAGTCTCCATCACACCCAAGAACTTCTCTATGAGAGCACCAAAGACTTTTTGCAACTCAGATTTGAAAACCAAAATAAAGAGAAGTCATGGATGCTTGAAAAAGATCATTTGATGTCAAAGATTAAGCAATACAGCATGCAATGTAAGAAGAAAGAAGATAAAATTAGAAACGTTTGGCCAGTCATTCATGAGAATCATCATCACCAAAATGAATATGTTAAGGTAGTTTTTTTATGTCTTATAGAAATTGTTAATTTTTCTGGAAAAGTTGAAAGAATTCAGAGAATTTCAAAGAACCTGAGAATTGTCATACAAGATTCATTCAGTTCCTAAAGCTGTTATAGCAGCAGCCTCAAGAAATAGGTTTTTTGGGACACCTGAGTGGTTCAGTCAGTTAAGCATCCAACTTTGGTTCAGGTCATGATCTCATGGTTCTCAAGTTTGAACCCCACATTGGAGTCTCTGCTGTCGGCGTGGACCCGCTTGGGATCCTCTATCTCCGTCTCTCTCTGCCTCTCCCTGGTTCGTGCGTGAACTCTCTCTCTCTCAAAAATAAGTAAACATTAAAAAATGATAGTAAAAAGAAATATATTTTTTTTAAGTTTATGTATTTGAGAGAGAGAGAGAGAGAGAGAAAGAAAGAACATGAGTGGGGGAGGGGCAGAGAGAGAGGGAGACGGAATCCCAAGCAGGCTCCACACTGTCAGCACAGAGCCCGATGTGATGCTCGGGCCCACGAACCGTGAGATGATGACCTGAGCTGAAACCAAGAGTCAGACTCTCAACTGACTGAGCCACCCAGGCACTCCAAGAAATAGTTTTCAAAGAGTAGTGTTATCATTACAGTGTTTGCATATTTAGAAAATTAAACTACTGATTGATTTGTTTATTCATTGAATAAATACTTATAACACTCCTACTACAGGCTAGGCTCTGGAGCTACAACAGTAGATAAGTTAGACCAGGCCTGCCTTCATGGCATTTACATTTTCATGGGTGAGAATGGGGACATCTGGCTGGCTCAGTTGGAAGAGCATGTGGCTCTTGATCTTGGGGTCATGAATTCGAGCCCCACATGGATGTAGAGACTACTTAAATAGATAAAAAAAACTTTAATGGGTAAGAAGGAAACATTAACAAAGAAAATGATTGGGGCGTCTGGGTGGCTCAATCAATTAAGTGTCCAACTTCGGCTCAGGTCATGATCTTGTAGTTCGTGAATTTGAGCCCCATGTCATGCTCTGTGCTGATAGCTTGGAGCCTGTTTCGGATTCTGTGTCTCCCTCTCTCTGTGCCCCTCCCCCTCCCAAGCTCTTGCTCGCTGTCTCTCTCTCTCTCAAAATTAAATAAACATTTTTTAAAAATGATAGATTATTAAAAAGTAAATGGTATTAAGGAATTAAAAAGATTATATGAAGGTTGTATGTAGTTGCTAAAAGTCTACTTTCGTAGGGAAGCACGGGGACCCTCTGTTAATGTCTGATGTTTTTGCTGAGACCTAAAATGGTACAGAGCCTGTTGTACAGACCTAGGGGATGAGCATTTCAAGCAGAGGGAAAAACAAATTTAAAGTATGTTCAGGGAGGGGCAGCTGGCTGGCTCAGTCGGTAGAGCAAGTTCATGAGCTCGAGCCCCACATTGGATGTGGACCCTACTTTACAAGAATTTTAATTTAAAAAGAAAAGTATGTTCAGGGAAGAGGGAGAATATCATTGTGGTCATAGAGGAATAAGCAAGAAGGAAGTGGAAAGCAAAGAGGTTGATGGGTTGGGGGGTGGGGGCAGCAGCCAATTGTGGAGGATGCCTTCTAGGGCCTTTACATTCCTGGTGAGAATAATTTAGCTGTAAACATTCTACCTCTTTGAAGGATTGTGTGTAAGGAAGAAACATCTGATTTAGGTTTTTGTAGATCTTCTGGCTGCTTGATGGAACATATATAATATTTGTTGTTGTTTCTATTTAAAGGAAACTTCAGGGGCGCCTGGGTGGCTCTGTCTGATGAAACTCTTGGTTTCAGCTCAGGTCATGATCTCATGGTTCGTGAGATCAAGCCCGCATCAGGCTCTGCATTATTAGTGCAGAGCCTGCTTGGGATTCTCTCTCTCTGCCCCTCTCCTGTTTGTGCTTTCACTCTTTCTCAAAAATAAATAAACTTAAAAAAAATTGAAAGTAAAATAAAGAAAAACTTCAGAAATGTGTCCCAAAACATATATTGTAATGTCTTACTTGAGATAGTTCTGAGCTCCATTATCTGATTCTTCTCAGATCCAAGATATTTGTTTTATTTTAAAGACTTTCTACTATGTACACTTCAGAAAAAGGTTGAGAGAGTCCTCTAGAAATAAGAGGCTTTCACATTCTCTCCAAAGTTCCTTTCTGTCTTGTTCCTTAACTCGTTTTAGACTTAGGGAAATCCTTTCTTTCCTTGCCTAAGTGCTATTTGAATTACCAAAATTGTAATTTTTTCTCCTTCTGACCTGCAGTCCCTAAAAGATAAGTTAGTACAAGAGAAAAAATTGTCCAACATGTATCAAGAGCAGTGCATTTCCCTAGAAGAAGAACTTGCCCGAATTCGTGAGGAAGAGAGAGTGAGGAGAGAGATCTTCAAGGTACAAAATTCTCTGCCACCTCTGATGGAGTGGGAAGTGCAGATGGTTTGGGGAATGCTTCCCTCATCTTCAAAAATGCCTTGCCCTGTCCCTATATTTAGGATCGCACTAACAAGATGGGGAGGCGCTTACAGGTGATGACAAAACGCTATGAGGCCTTGGAGAATCGGCGTATCTTGGAAGTAGAAGGCTTTAAGACAGATATTAAGATTCTCCGGCAGAGGCTGAAAGACTTGGAGCAAATACTCTATAAGGTAATTGCTAATTCTGAATGACCAAGAGGGAGAAAAGGGGTGCAGGTGAGGAGACGTGGCCGTGAGGCCTCCTCAGAAGAGAAATGTGTAGACACACCTCACTAAAATCAGTTTAGCGAGTACAGACCAGAGGGAAGACTAAGTAGACTGAAATCATTGATTGCATCAGTGTACTTCTGTCTTAGCTAAACTTAGCAGAAAGCTTCATCCTTCCCCGTTCAAGAAGTAGAGTACAAGAACTGTGTCTATTTTACCAGTGGAGAAAGTGAGTAATTGAGTAGTAAAGTAATTTCTCCCTATCAAACACAGCTTTATTTAGAATCCAGGTTGCCTCAGGATCCTTCTTAAGGAGATTTAACCAGTCATCCACATATCTTCAATGATTGCTATGTGCCAAACAAGGTCAATTGTGGAAAAGAAGAGATGCTTTCTTTGATTCTTTGGCAAATTTACCAGTAATGTTCATATCAGTGTCTTTTTTTACTCATTATTTATGATCTCTGTCCCATGGCTTCTTTACTGCTATGTGGGAAAGCCAAGAGTCTCACGCCTTTTCTGCTTTAATTGTACTCTACATTTTCCTTCTTTTAGTTAGTTGTTAAGCAAACTAAGGACTGGATTTCTCTTATGTACTACAAGTCTCACAAAAAGGAGCCAGAGAGCCTAGCCTTTCTGACCGATTTCTTCCCCTGGCGTGTGCTATAATCATTTCTTCTTTTTTTTTCCAATCTCTAGGCAACACTTAATGCCCAGGCAAACCAGGATCTTGCCATTCTGTGTGAGGTGCGTGACAGCAATAGACGGGCACATAAGCTACAAGGAGAACTGAAGAACCTTAAGTCCAAAGTATTTGGTCTGGAGAATGAACTTAGACTCTGTTGATGTTTACATTTAGAAATGGCCCTCGTCTGGAATAGGTCTGCTTCCTGAAATCTGAGGAAAAAGTTATTTTCTCCCAGAATCTGTACACATAGAGTTGGCTAGGACAGTGATATCCATCATTATGAAGACCGGGCTAAGAGTTAGGGACCACTAAAGGAGCTCTTCTTGCTAAGTTTTAGCTATAATTTTTGCTGTCCTATTAGCTTTTTTTTTTTTTTGGTCTGGATTGTAACCTTTCCCACATTTTTTCTCCCACTTAAAATATGACAGTTTTTTGTTTTTTTAAGAAGGCAATGACAATGAAAATTTAGGAAGAAAGTATTTTCTTCACTCAGCTGGGCTGAGTGTCAGTAGTTGGAACACTTTCCCTGAGATCAAGGCATCCTCTGAGGTTGCCCAAGGCAGCAAATCACATTCTGTCAAATGTGAACAGGTAGTAATTCTGCTATTTAACTTTCTTCCCTCATGAGCGGAATTACTTTTTTTGGATACCCAGTCTCAGGAAGTTTCACCAGAGGGCACTAAAGACCTCTTCCTTTCTTTCTCCCTTTATTTCTCTCTTTTTCTTTCTAGAGACTCCATTTTTAAACAAAATGTTCACCTAGGAAAATAAAAGTGCCACTTTGCTAAGAGTGAGTGAAACTTCAGTGATCCTTGTATGAAAGCTCATCATTTCACCAATAACATGTTTTTAAAAAAATAATGTATATATTGTATATTACACATTAACTATTTTTCAATAAAAATGTAATTGAGGATATTCTAGTTTTCTATAATTTGTTAAAAACCACATTTATAACTTTGTTAATGACTTTACTTGTTCCAAGTCTCTGCAGTTTTGTACAAGTATTAAAGTTTTGCTCTGAAATTCTATGATTTAATAAGCCTTTTTGTTTTGCCTAGTGCCAAAATAGCAACTGTAATGAAAAAGTAGTTCTTTAAGTGTTAGAACAAAAAGAAGAACCATCCACATATGTAAGTCCCTCTAAAGTCCAAGACTAATCCCTCTGGGAATTTCTGGCTGAACTTGTTAGTTGAAAAAAACCTGATCTGTTATCATAGACATTAAAGAAGAAAGTAGCATCTCCTACTGGCAGTTCAATCACCATTTTCTTTTCTTTTTTTTTTTTTTTTTTTAAATTTTTTTTCAACCTTTATTTATTTTTGGGACAGAGAGAGACAGAGCATGAACGGGGGAGGGTCAGAGAGAGAGGGAGACACAGAATCGGAAACAGGCTCCAGGCTCTGAGCCATCAGCCCAGAGCCCGACACAGGGCTCGAACTCACAGACCGCGAGATCGTGACCTGGCTGAAGTCGGACGCTTAACCGACTGCGCCACCCAGGTGCCCCAATCACCATTTTCTTAATACAAATATGGAAACCTGAGTTCTTTCCTTTGTCCTGGATGAATCAGAATGAGGCTATACTAAGCTAAGATCAACTGACTGTCCAGAGGCTGTCCAGGTACATATGCAATTATTTTGGTCCAGAGGCAGAACAATTTGCTTTATAGAGGATGTAGATGGAAAAATGGATAAAGTTTTAGTGCCACTACCTTTGGTTCTATCACATATAAACGAAGAGATGTTCGTGAAATAAGAGGAGGAGAATGAGAGCCAGTTCGATGGGGGCAGCAAGAGGAGTAGCTAATCCTTAGGGCTGATTGCCTCATTTTTCTCAGAGGGAATAAAATCAAGGCCTTCCACTGAGAGTGAGATGGGGCACTGCTGTCGTGCGGAGCTTGAGAAGAGTGAATGTTTGGAAAGAGGAGAGGGCACTGGCGAGGGGCAAGGGATAGAACCATTAGGAGTAGGTTTTGATGAAGGATTTGGTGAGTTGAATTGGCTGCCAATGAAAAAAAAGTCTAAGATTCCAGCAAATCACTGTCTGCGTCATGTGTCCTAACTTACCAAGTAGGTAAAGGCAGAGAACTAAATGGATCTAGAATAGGCAGACAGGAGAAAGGGCCAAAGGGAGGCACTGCAAAGAAAATGTTTCAAAAGATGGTGTTTGTTTTTAAAGTAAGCTCTAGGCCCAAGGTGGGACTTGAACTCAGGACCCTGAGATAAAGAGTTACGTGTTCTACCAACTGAGCCGGCTAAGTTCCTCCAAAAGGTTTTTTTGGGTTTTGTTGTTTGTAAATCTGTTAATGGGTGTAAGCTGTGAAGTATTCTACTCCTGGACTGATTGGTAGCTTAATTTCAAGTCAGTCCTACAAAAAGAAGTGTGAACACAAGCTGAACTTGTGGAACAGTTATGTACTTGATTACTTGGTGTCTAAGGTAGCATCATAGTATACCCATATTATTGTGGATGGGATAGCTCTCTTTTTGGAAACGATGTAATTTTTTTCTGAACTACCAGATGATAATATTCACATCTTAAGTGGTACATAAGTGTGTGGAGTGAGATTGTTACTAAGAAACCCACTGCCCTTGCCATAGGAGCTTTCTGGGAGCTTGGCTGTCAAATAGAAGCTATTATTGCTTTTGTTTGCAGATCTTGGCATCTCTTCTTTGCTTTTTGGGCTGCGTGGCTTCTTTCTGAAAACTGAGCCAGCCATGCTTTTTTTTTTTTTTAATTGTGTTGTATTGACACATTAACAGACCAACAAGTGCCATAGAATACAAAGTTGAGAAATAGACCCAATTAAATATTGGAATTTAGGTTACTGTAATAGAGTCAATTCAAATTGGTGTGGTAAATATATATTTGTTTTAGTTAAATATTTATTATAAAATCATATGCTTGAAAAGTTAATTCATTTACCTCCATCTCTATCTATCTTCTTAGATAATTGTGGGTTCACATGTGGTTGGAAGAAATACAGAGTAAGATGTTATTTGTCCAGTTTCTCCCAGCCATTCCATTTTGACATGGCTAGTCTGCTGTTTTTTGCATCCCAACAAACTCCAATTGGACCACGGTGTTTCTGATGGACCTCCTGTTGGTTTTGTGGCATTTTCTTTCCTCTTTTGGCTCACGATTGTCCAATCCACTAAACATCTTCGTATTTAACCATATCGGTGCTAATTTTAAATTAGTACAATCTCGATACTACTTTGTTGACTGTTCTCTGTCTTGACATTTAGAAAGGGATAATGAAATATTAAATGGAGGGATCCAAAATCTGAATGAGTCTGATGTATTGTCATGCATATTTCTGTAAGATTTCATTTGGCCACAAGCTCGATAATTGGTCAAGACTGGACTGGTCTGTCTGGGGTTCTTTTACTTAACTAGAGTGATTCTCCACTCTGCCCTACACTCTTGTATCACTTCCTAGGCCAGGGCACCACCTGATAAGCTTCTACAGAAGAGCTATGCTCTCTATGTGCCAAAAGCTATGCTTTCTTGCTTTATGTCAAAGCAATGAATTCCTTCCCCCCAAAAATGACCTTATTAAACTCTTCTTTATATGTTCTTTGTTCAAATCCTCTATAATGTCTTCAGGATTCTGTATTTCACCTCTACTCAGTCTGACCGTAACCTTGAATTCATCCTGCCCCATCTTGTGTCATGCCTGGCCTCCAGCTTCACCTCCTGAGCACTCGCATTTGAGGGTGCCACCCCATCCTCACGTGTTCTCCTTGCTTCGTAGATCTCTCTGTCCTCTCTGACTCCTCTGTCGGCTGGGTTTGCTCACTCCTTGTCTGACTCCCTTCTGCTTATCATGTCAATGTCAATATTCCCAGGACTCTCTCACCCACAGGATCCTCCCTAGGTGATCTGCTTTTCCATGATTCCAGCAACTAATGGTGAGAATGTTAGGGGATTTCTTTGCCTAGAGGTATCGAAAAGCAGGAGTAATCTCCCTTGAGAATAGTACGAAATTTAAAAAAAACCACTCAACTTTTATTATTTTTAATTTTTTATTTATTTTTTATATACCCAACATGGGGACCGAAAGCACAACCTTGAGATCAAAAGTTGTATGCTCTGCTGACAGCCAGGAACAGCATGGAATTTAAGGGAAAACCTACCTGAAAGCAAAGTATCCACCTAGTAAGCAAAGGTAGCACTGGGATGGGAAACTGTATAGCAAAGGATGACTGAATCCAGATGAGAGAAATAAATCAGAGACTGATTTAAAGTCCCCAAGTTCACTTGCTAATGACTTAAAGGAAAACAGAACATGAAATGTCCCCTAAAATGAGCTGGGATGATGGAATGCAGGGGTTTTGCATGTGTATCTCTCAGTGACTTGCTTTGACAGGCCTCTTTTTAGGATAAGATGTCAGGTTGAAGAGCAGAATCTTTGTTAAGGCAGAAGAATTTTTTTGAAGCTCTAGGGAATATAAATACTTCGGAAGAACTCAGCATTTCACTTTCTCCCAAAGTGATTTCTTACACCCAACACCCACCCTGACCACCCTACACTACACCACACCCACACCATGTATGCAGTGAATATATGAAGGGCCAGGAAAACAAAACAAAAAAATCTCACCACATGACTAGTTGCGCTGTCCTTGTCCCAAATCACTAGACTGGGTCTCTCTCCTTTCTTCATAGCTTAGCCCGATGAGAACGTTCTGTCTCAATTGATTCTTGGAAACTGACTTCATTATTTTTTTTTTTTATGGTGAAAAAATTTATATTTAGATTTAGCCAGCTGGACTCAGTTTAGATGATCCCAATTTTGTTGGCAACATCCAAAGCGTCATAGTCAGGAGCCAGTGGAACATATGTCTTCTTCCCTCCATTGGGCCTGACCAGGGTGTTGACCTTGGCCACGTCAATGTCATAGAGGTTCCTCACAGCCTGTTGGATCTGGTGCTTGTTGGCCTTGACATCCACAATGAAGACAAGTGTGTGGTTGTCTTCTATTTTCTTCACGGCTGACTCAGTGGTCAGCGAGAACTTGATGATGGCATAATGGTCAAGGTTGTTTCCCCTGGGGGCGCTCTTTCCTGGATATTTGGGCTGCCTTTGAAGACACAGTGTCTTGAGCCATCAAAAGGTAGGTGACATGCGGATCTTTTTTTTCCTGTGACCGTGGACACTTTAAAAAAAATTTTTTTTAACATTTATTTATTTTTGAGACAGAGAGAGACAGAGCATGAACGGGGAGGGTCAGAGAGAGAGGGAGACACAGAATGGGAAGCAGGCTCCAGGCTCTGAGCCATCAGCCCAGAGCCGGATGCGGGGCTCGAACTCACGGACCGTGAGATCGTGACCTGAGCCGAAGTCGGATGCTCAACCAACGGAGCCACCCAGGCGCCCCCGGTGGACACTTTTAGCACCGCTTTCTTGGCCTTCAAAGCCTTTGCTTTGGCTTCAGCTTTGGTAGGGTCAGGGGCTTCCTTCTCTGCCTTCAGTGCCATCTTTGTGAAAGGGCTGGTTCTTGTAAAGGGACTTTAAATATGACTTCCCTACTCAACACCTTAGTGTTGGCCTAGGGAGGAGATGGGAGAGAAATTGACCTTGTCCTCACCCCAATGCCTTCCCAGTCCTGACAAGCCTCAGTGCTAATGGGCTTTGCTGCCTGCAGAGGGCGTTGAGAGTGGATGAGCAGTGTTGCTCTTTAATTTTCCCTCTCCAGAGCCAAGTTAAATTCCGGAGAACCACATACAGTGAGGATTTTTGTTTTCTTTCTTCCATCCCCAGCCCGGGTGGCGGCAGAGCTCAAAGGGTAGTCTGTTCTGGGGAAAAGACGGCGTCTGCCTCTCTCCCAAACCAGCCCTGATCAAATCCCAAGCAGCCGGTCCTTAGATAACATGGCTGAGAAACCCGAAACCAACAGTTCTGACTCTCATCAGTGCCCAGCATCGCCGTCTGGAAACGGAGACATGCTGCTGAGATGCCACAGTGATTGAGTGTTAAGTGGCATGGCTGGGGTTCTCTCACCAGAGTTTATAGCCTGGACCTATGAACTTAGACAAAGAAGTTTTTCAGAAAGTCTGTCTGGGGTTTGAGCACTGGAGCTGTTTTGTAGCACTCTGCACATGTACTGGCCATTAGGATCATTGTTCTTCCCTAGCAAAGCCATAAGGGAGGTTCATCCAACTGTGCCATGCACTTGCCTGGGTTGCCTGCAGCATTCCCAGCAGGTGAGTGGATTCACTTGTGTTTGAGGCATGGGAAGGAACATCTGTGTTCTTGCTTTTGCTTTAATAGAGGAAGACATCCTTAATTGAGTGGGCTGAAGAGGAGGCAGGGGAGTAAGAACATTTTCCGTTGTTACAGAGTGTTTATTGAATGACTTCTGGGCAGGATGCTATAGGAGGAGTACAGGTTGTAGAGTTGTAGAACAGACGTGGTCACTGACAAGCCCTGTTAGGCATTTGAGAAGCTGGGAAGTTTGGAGTGATAGCTGTATATGGAAGAGTTTCTTCAGGATGAAAGAATAGAGGTAGGAAATCCAGTCTCTCCCAGAGGCTTAGAGACCTACAGCATGTTCTGAAAATGCTGAGAACACCCTCCATGCTGCAGAAGGTGGTGCCAGAGAGCTAAGTCATGCCAGAAAGCTGCCTCTGAGTCTACCATCTGTACAGCCCCCCAAAGGGGAGCGTGTGTACACCTGTGTGTGTTCATGCTTGTGGGGACCAACTGTGTGGGTTGTGTCTTGGGAGAAGAGAAGAAAGCACCAAGAGTTCACTGAGAGGTACTAAAGCACCAAGCACCATGGCGAGCCACAGAGCTCTTAGACATCAAACATTCCCAGGATGTGGGAATGAGGCAGAAGCTACCCAGAGCTGGGGGTCACTATGCCTTAACTTCAGCTACAAAGTTCCTGACCATTATCTGTAGTAGCAGATTGCAGGATGCAGACAGGAGAGACTGTCATTCTAGTGGGAATTAGTTGTCAAAGAGACTGGAGGTGGAGCTTCAGGGAAGGCTCATTTAGCCTCTGTTTCAGCACCAACTAATGAGCAATGAAGAGCACTGTTCACCCTTTCTCCTTGTGGGTCTCCCAGCCAACAAAGCAAATCTGAGTGGAGGGGAATATTGCTACTACTCTGTGGAAAAGCGTGAGCAAGTCAAAGTTAATTTTTTGACTTGGGTAATTGTCCGTTGACTTGCTAGAGAATCCTTTTCCCTGGGGGAAGACGGAAGGAAGACAAGTGGTAGTAATTTGGAGGCATTTACACTGCACACTGGAAAGAGAAGCAAAACCTAGCAATAGATGCCAAATTTAAGCTTTGAAGCATATAGTTCTGGTCTGGGTCATGCCTTGCATTTGCAACAGATAGAATGAAGAACTCATTTGCTTGGGAGGGAGATGAAGTCATAGCTCTCAGTATGTGAATCGCCCGGGATCTTTCCTGAAAGCCAAGGAGCTTTGTTCTGGTACTTCAGCATAACATCTCTGCCCTCTGTTCATCTTTTCTTTGACTCTCTTCATCTGGTTCATTTGACTCTCTATGATGCGATCTTGTACATATTCTTCTATAAAGATGGTATAAATGTTCATCTGTTTCCCAATCCAGTATGCAAAATTATTTAGGACCACAAATGTAGAGAAACTAAGGCTTGGGGCTTAGTTCATACAATTCTTTCTATCATCCAGAGAGAAGGGCCCAACTGCACTGGAAATCCAGAGGAATATCCAATAAGAAGCATTCAGTGAGGGTTTCCACTTTCTCCCAGGACTAGCCTCCAAAGCAGCAAACTGCAGAAAGTCTTGTAAAAGATGGGACTCATGGAAGGAAGAGAGAGGAAAAAGTGACTTCTTCTGTAAAGAGAAGATCAGGAAGCATTGGTGAGGGTTGGGAAGGGGGAGAATGAGAAGAATTATCATGTGGCTCGGTGAGTTATGGATGTGCTGAGAGTGAGCTCAGAGTTTCCAGGGTGAATATATTGCTCCAGGGGAACTTCCAGGGAAATATGTGCAAAGGGAAAAAAAAAAAAAGGCATTGGCTCTGAAGTTAGAAAGCCTGAGTTTGAGTCCCATTTAAGACACAGGTCACCTACATCACCTTGAACCAGATATTAAACATCTCTGAGCCCATTTCCTTATCTGTAAAATGGAACTAGTGAAACCTATAAACACAGATGTTTTACATGAGTTGAAAGAAATAAATAAATGCTTGCCAAGAGGGCCATGGCACTGGGAGATAGCTTCAGCACTGTTCTCTCTTAGGAATTCTCTCAAAGTGAAGGAACTCATTCCTCCCCACTTCATAGCCTAAGACATTGACTTAGTGATGGTCCAGAAACCCTCACTGATTTATCATCAGAATTTCCACTACCAAGATATCTCCATGAAATACTTTTGAATAGCAGAGAAGCTCCGGAAGTGAAAAACACGAGTGCGGGTCTGTATGGGCAGAAGGAAGTATGGAAGGTCAGGCCAGAGAAGGAGTGCTCTGGATACAAGGGAGAGAGAACCAGAGGCTAACAATCTGGTTCTAGTTCTGATTCCATCACTTACTGTTTATGTGAACTTGGTGCAGATCACCTTGAAGAAACTGAGGCTTGTGCAGTTCATAAATAGAGGAAAATACTTTTCCTACTACTCTAATGTGGTTGTGAGAAATAAAACACATATGATAAAGACATAAAATTGTTCTCTAAGCTCAAGTTGCCACATTATCCTGTAGGTGTCAGGTTTGAGGAAATGGAAAGGGTGGCCCCAGGATCATGGGATTCAGTCAGTATATGCTACCTCCCTATGACTAGAATAAGAATTGCTTCGGACACAAGAGTTCTGCCACCACACCTACTCGTCACTGCACACAATTCCCTTTTGAGTTCTCTACAAACCAGAATTTTCTGGTTCCTGTGCTAACCTTGGCCTATTTTAGAAAGCTTAGACTGACCTCTCTCACAAAGCTTCTGTAATTTGGGAGAAGAAATTTGGGGTTTGACCTGATGCTGACATCCTAGCCAAGCCGGAGACCAGAGCCCACCCCATCAGAGGGTGAGCATGATGGAAATGATTTTCCTTTTCAGGTGTGGTTTTGCCATGTGACCCTGGGGTATTCTAGACAGGTGCCAGGGCTGAAGTGAGAGAGCAAAAGGACAGTGAAAACCATCAGAAGAACGAGTGAGCATCCAGTCAAATTGACATGACAATGAACAGACATTGGTGGCAATATTGTGCCACTAAAATTATACCTCAACCTATATACTTAGCTCTGGACCTCAGGGAGAATGACAGCCAGCTCAATTGATCGAAAAAAGAATTTGGGTCTCAAAGTCTGGCTGCTGCCTTGCTGTGATATCATTAGGAGTCAAAAGGGATTTGGAGCAAGCAGTCTGAAAGCAGACTCTGGGGGTGAGGGATATCTCTGTGCCGGGGAGGTCACCACAGCAGGAAAGAGACAGAAGAGGGAGAGAGAGCCACAAGGTTTCCCACCCTCCTTATCCCTGCCTACCCCTGCACCTTCTCACCATAAGTAGAGAAAGAAATGATCTATTCATTTTTTTGTAAGTAATCTCTACACCCAATGTGGGTCTTGAACTCATGACCCCAAGATCAAGAGCTGCATGCTCTTCCAACTGAGCCAGCCAGATGCCCCAGAAATGATCTCTTTAAGGTATAAGAACATAGAGTGGGAAGAGGAGGGCAAAGAACTGAGGTATGCAAAGTGATCTCTTTCCTTTTCTGAATTTCTTTGGAATTCAACGTTTGGACCAGAAAATCAGCCTTTATGTTGTTAGATCTCTTTTTCTATGGAATATCTTTTCTCCTAGACTAAATGGCATGCTCTCTGTGTTATATCTCTCCCAGTTCCCACATAATAGATAGTTCAAGGGTTTGGTTGATGGAAGTGGTTGTATGTGTTCTCCCAGGAGGGCTAGTCTTGAAGAGAAGATTGTGGCAGGGATACCACCTGTTTCCATCACAAAGTCCTGAAAGTGACTCAGCCTAACAGCCAGTCTGGTTGCTCCCAATAAGAGAGAAAAAGAGAGAGAGAGAAACAGAGAGAGAAAGGCTCTATTTACCGAGACCCTGATCACCTCCCACCTGCCTCAGCCAAGCTTGTCCACACTGGCTGCTCCTGTCTCTCAGTCTTTTGGAGAGAGAAAAGAGCACGGGAAATGTCACATCTATGGTTTGGAACTTTGCAGACATTTTCTTGGGGCTACTGTGAGAGAATTGTTCTTCAGATCCACCTTTTTTAAACGAAGTATACCGAAAGTTCTGAGGGATGTTTGCTCCTCAAACATTAATGAATGCTAAAATGGATTTTGTGGTCCATATTGAGAAGGCAAATTTCCCACTTTTGGAGCCTCACAGTGAGGTTGGGGAGTCTGTACATATCAGTGGGTGGGGCAGGCTGTCAGTTCTACTAAAGCTCCAAGCAGGATGGGGTTGTTCAAGACTGGACTGGTCCAAGAAAACTTCATAGAGCCTGAAATGGACCTTGAAGCAAAGGCCAAACTTGACCAACTAAAAAACAAAATATATTGGAGCATGGTGAATGAATTCATTTTAGCTAAAGCATGTTTCGTTGGTCATATAAAGTTGGAAAAGGTTTTGGAAAGCCTTGAATTCCAGATTTACAGTTTGCATTTTAGTCAGTAAGCACTAAGAAGCCATTAAATATTTTTGAGCAACGGTATGAATATGTAAAAGAATTTTATAAAGACTATCTGGTGGTAGTGGAGAGTATGTTGGGGGTTGGGGGCTAATTGGGAAAAGTACAATAGTCCCTAAAGATTAGTGGACTATTGAGCGTCCAACTAAAGTGTTAGCAGTGAGAAGGGGAAACACAGTACTCAATTCTGTGAACTTCTGTCTTGGAACACCATTTGCATGTTGTCGGTCTGATTTAAAAATATCTGGGAAAAGGGGCACCTGGGTGGCTCTGTTGGTTAAGCATCTGACTCTTGAATTCAGCTCAGGTCATGATCTCATGGTCTGAGTCCCTCTCTCTACCCCATCCCACCTCCCTCCCCCTCCTCTATCTCTCTCTCTCAAAACAAACAAACAAACAAACAAACAGACAAACAAACAAACAAACTTAAAAAATATCCGGGAATGCTTCTGATCCTTCATTTCTTTCATAGTCTCCTGACCATTTCCCCCAGGAGAGTGGAAAAGAAAACTGCACTGTTACCTGTTGACTGTCCTTAGGCAACTCTGCTCCCCTGGACCTCAATTATCTACCTTAAATCAGATAATAATTATTTTACCTGCTGGAAGGCAGAGAACTGGAACACAGAATATCTTGATGATCTTTTCAATTCTGAGTCCCTTTCTGTTTTATTTTTAATTCTTCTTTAGAACGCTCCATCTACTCTCCCCTAACAGCTATTTCATCCCAGTCTGGGAGAAACCATTTGGGGGTTCAGTCTGGGATACATACAACTTCCCCAGCATCTCTTGTTGATGTGGTTGAGTCTGGGACAGAAGGGTGTTCAGATCCAACCTGGAGGAAGAAACTGACGGAGTTCAGTGGTCATTGCCTTCCAACTAATATCATGCCTACTCTTGATACCTAAAGTAGGAAGTAGGGTCGTCACGGGCCACGAAAGGCCCTGGAGCCTCAGGCGGTACCCCCAACTCTTCCCCAGCATGACCTCTCCCCCACTCCCCCACCCCGCTTCTACCCAGTTTCTACTTCACTTCGGCTTGGGGCGCACCACCACCAAATGCCTGGGCGGTACCTCAGTTGCCCTCGATCACACCAGTTTCGGATCAGAACTGGCCCCCTCCTACACCCCAAACGTCCCGAGTTGGCGGTGGCGCCAACCTCTGGCCGCATCTCTCGCCACCCAGAGGGGCTCTCCCCTCTTCCTGGGGCTTCTCAGGGGCGGAGTCCACCTGTGCCCCGGGGGCGGGGCCTGGGCGGGGGCGGGACAGGTGGGAGTGCGGTCGCTCCCAGAGCTGGGAGAAAGAGCCGGAGCGGGAGGCGGCGGAGGAGAGGCGGGCCGGCGCGCACCTAGGGGAAGCCTGCCTGTGGGCAGAGTGTGAGAGCCGGCGAGCGGGCGAGGAGGCGGGAGGGAGGGAGGGAGGGAGGGCAGGCGGCTGCGAGCCTGCGACGAGGAGAGGAGTGGAGAGGAGAGCCGGGCGCGGAGGACACTCGGGGGAGGAGGCGCCGGCTCGGCTCGCCGAGAGAGACCTGAGAGGCGGCGCGAGGCGCCCGCGCAGCCGGAGGGATTCCTCGCGCGCGGAGCATGAGCCGGCGCCCGGCTGGAGAGCGGCCGGGGGACACGGCCTCCGCGCAGCCCTGAGACGCTGGGCAGGGGCTGGGGCTGGGCCGCCGTGCGCCGGGGGCG
>NW_024412572.1:6257256-6448425 GCF_014898765.1 Herpailurus yagouaroundi
GGGGGGGCGGGGGCTGGGTGCGGAGCAGCCCGCGCTGGCGGCGGCCGCCGGGGCGCCGCGCCATGGGGAGCCCCCGGGCCGCGCTTCTCCTGCTGCTCCTGCGCCCGGTCAAGCTGCTGCGGAGGCGCTTCCGGCTGCTGCT
Source organism: Herpailurus yagouaroundi (assembly GCF_014898765.1). Classification (NCBI taxonomy): domain Eukaryota; kingdom Metazoa; phylum Chordata; class Mammalia; order Carnivora; family Felidae; genus Herpailurus; species Herpailurus yagouaroundi. The sequence goes on from NW_024412572.1 coordinate 6,257,399, forward strand.
GGCGCTCGCCCTGGTGTCCGTGGGGCTCTGGACTCTCTATCTGGAGCTGGTGGCGTCGGCCCAGGTCGGCGGGAACCCCCTGAATCGGAGTAAGTAGCGCCGGGGGGAACGGGGAGGGCGCGGAGGTTGGGGGAGACACGAACGGTGGCCCCCGCTTTGGGGAGACCCGCCTCTCATGCTCAGACCTGGTTTCCAACTCATTTTCGTGTCCAGGTGCCCGGCGCCGCCCGGCTGCCTACTCCGGGAGAGAAGGGGGGTGTGGGGGGCCGTTCGCCGAGTTCCGAGCCCGGGCCTGCCCGCCGGGGACATCCTTGGGGCTGCTCGCTGCTCCCCTAGGAGGACGGCGTGGAGAGAGAGGCTCCCGCCCGCCCCGCGGGGATGCCGGCCGAGACGCCGGGCACCTCCATCCAGAGCGCTCGGCTTGCAGCCCCCCAGCGAGACAAACGCGCGGTCCACGCGCGGGCTGGGGATTTGTGCCCTGGGTGCCCTCGGCCGGTGTCCGCCGAGGCGGCGCGCTCCGGTTAGCGCGGCCCAAACTTTGCTCAGCGCCTTCTCTGTGGCTTGCTCCGTTTCCAGTCCTGCTGCGCTTTCTGGGGTTCTTTATTTTAACCATACCTCCGAGACCCCCCTCACCTCCCCCTTCCCCTATGCCGCCCCCCTCCCAGGCCCTTCCTCTTCCTTACTGAGCCGACCCCTCTCCTCGTTCTGGCAATCCCTCCAACTAGTTATGAGAAGCTCTCCTTGGAACGCTGCGGAACCTACTAAACTCACCAGACCCTGCTCTTGGAGACAATGCACGACACGGTGGACCAGGCAGTAGTTAGATTCCTACTCCTCTTTTTAACTTAGACAAAGCCAGTTAATTTTTCTGTGCCTCAGTTTCCTCCTAGGGAAATGGGAGGGAAAGACCTCTTCCTCGTTTTAATTCAACAGCCTGGCCATCCGAAGTTATTTTCAATGTACTGTTGATGGAGCTAACAAAGTAAAACTCTGAAAGTGTCAGGGACTGTAAAAGGACAGTAATGGCAGGAAAAAGGAGTGGAGAAACTCCCAGATGAGGCGGTTCCCTGCCCAAGCCTGAGGAGTTCTAGCACATTGTCTTCCATACCTTCACTTCCCACTTTCAGGAAGTTGTGAAGGTGTGGTGATGACATTGCGGTGAGAAGGTGCTTGGACAGGTCCTTGTGTCAACTGCTCTGCAAGAGTTGGGTGTGGTGCTTTGCCTCCTCCAGTGGCCAAAGAGAGGGAATTACTGAGGTCAGTAATTGAGCTGGTTCAGGGTAGAGACATATATTTACGGCAGAACCTCTCTGTTGAAGTAATTCTGGCTGTGAGTTAAGAGACTGGGGTTCCTGGTTCTGCCACTAGCTAGTTGGAGGATCATGGGGATAATGACAGCTTCTCAGGTAGGAGAAAGTTGGACTAAATGATCTCCAGAGTCCCTTGGAGTCTGGATGCTTAGATTGTGTGATCTTTCCTGCTTGAGCCTTGTGCTTCAGCACATCATGAAGACAGCTCTGCTTAGCCTTAGCCCCACAGCTCCAAATTGGAGAGTTCTTCTGATGGCCAAAATTTGCTTTCCCATAGCTTGTTCTTCCCTCCCCTGAGCCTTGTTCTTTCCTCTGAAACACAGAGTGAGCCTACTCTTCTATACTGTGGCCACTCAGTCCCAAGTGGGCATGCCCAGTTGTAGTGTGTGCAGGTGGGAGGCCCTGGGAAAGGATCTCCCTTCTCTCCTTGGGACACCCCTTCTCAATGTGGCTACCATTTTGTTAATGTGGTAACCAGGGGGATCCTCTGCACAGATTAAAAACAGAGGAAAGCAGTTGCTTTGTGACCCTGAAGTTAATGATGTCCCTTCTTCCCTCCCACCCCCCAATACACTTTTCCCTTACCTCAAGTGTGCTTTCTCCTTGGAGACCAGAACTAGTTTGCCATCATGGTAATCTCACATGCTGGCTCCTGATTTCTAACTCCTGTTGTCTTTCTCATCCTTGGCTATCAATTCTTTGGGTCTGTTTGGTTTCCCTTCTGGATGAATCTTAACTCTCTGACTGAGTTTCCTTTTTTTTTTTTTTTAAATTTTATTTTTAAGTAAGCTCTACACCCAGTGTGGGGCTCAAACTCACAACCCTGAAAGCAAGAATCATGTGCTCTACAGACTGAGCTAGCCAGGCACCCCCCCCACCAACTGGGTTTCCTTAATCTTTGTTTCCTTTCCCAAACTGACCCTTCCCCAGAAAAATGTTCCTAGCTTCCAATTCAGCAATGTCTTTATTTCTCTAACCATCATTTAAAAATATATATATATTTATTTATTTTTGGGAGCACACAAGCAGGGGAAGGGCACAGACAGGGGGACAAAGGATCCGAAGTGGGCTCTGCACTGACAGTCTGACAGCAGTGAGCCCGATATGGGGCTCCAACTCACCACGAGATCATGACCTGAGCTGAAGTCAGACATTCAACCGACTGAGCCAACCAGGTACCACCCCAACTATCATTTTTAAAGAGAGCCCAAGCCTGGGTACTGATGGGTCATTTGTTTCCTCTTCTCAGCCTCTTAGAACCCCGAAACCTATCTGCTGTGCAGGGTGTTTTCATGCTGGGCTGTCCCATTATATTCTACTTTTTCCTGGATTTCCTTTTGGAATGAGATTTAAACAGTGGCTGTGGTTTCTGGCTCCTTGTTTCCCATCCTTCTTTGTTTTAAAGAAGCCCAGACATCTTTCATCAAAGTCCTCTCTTGTCCTATAGGTCTTACTCCCAGCTCAGAACTCTTCCCCTGGAGGGAGAGCAGGGGAGGAGGAATTTAAAAATAGAGGTAGGGAAAGTCTTGCTAGCATTCCCTCCTTTACACCCTGGCATACCAACAGCAACCAGGCCAATAAAACTTCCCTCCCAGGACTGCATCCGTGGCCTTGACCACAGCAACCAGAGTCCCATCTTGGCTCTGCTTCCCAACAAGCCACCCTGCCTCCTTTCTCTAGCAGTCCCTGCCAGCTCACTCTACCATCAGCCTTCCTGTCATCTGTTAAGGCCAGCCTCCTTTACCAAGAACCTTTCATTTGCCTGTCCCTGTGTGACGGGTACATTGATCTGATGCTGGAAGAAGTGTATGGAGAAATGGCAGTCACAAACTCCAGGGTGGCAAAGTAATGACAGGGGAGCATGCTTCCTGCTTCATCTTCATGGAATAACCCAGTAGTTTAAGATATGGATGATGTGCAATTTGGGCTCCATATGTAGAAAGAGATACAACCACAATTGGAGTAACTTTAGAGGAAAACAACCCAAATCTTTAACAGATAGAAAATGGGTCCCTTGGACAAAAGAATTAGAGCTGTTCACTCACTCATTTAAACAAATATTTATTTAGCACATACCTCGAGCAACGCATTGTGCTAGGTCGCTTAGATATAATGATGACTAGATTATGGTTTCTGCCCTCTCAACAGCTGTCTCTCTAGGGAGAGTTCAGGTGCATATATAAAAATAATCGTAATATGAAACAATCATTAAGTTTTACAAATATAGAATCTAGATGTTGCTGTGACACTTCTGGAAATGGGATGTGGCGCTTTCAGCTAATACTTCATGCAAGTGGTGGCATTGCAGGAGATCTTGAGGAGTTGGTAAGATTTTAATGGATATGGAAAGAGAAGGCCATTCCAGGCAGAAAGCAGGGTAAACAAAGACCAAGGAAAAGTTAATGTTCGGGAATGTTGAGCATCTGGGTTTGATGAAGCAGAGAGTAGGAGGGAGAATATAGGATGGTGCTATATTATGAAAGACTTTGAATAACAACCTCAAAGACTGGTATTTTTTCAGTAGATACGAAAAAGCAGTTGAAAGTTTTAGAATAGGGTAGGTAGCATTATAGGATGGAACCGGCAAGGGTAAAACAGTGTTATGATACTTTAGTATGGATGATGCGTGAACAAACAGGGTACTGAAGGTCCCTTGCTGTGGCTGGCATTAACCCTTTAGCTGCTGAGTCACGAAGCTCTCCTGGGGACAGGTTAGGGTGGTAGTGGGACATTCAGAGGGCTTGGGGCACTCACTGTATACCAACATGTTCATAAGTATTTCTGAATTTTGGGGCACCTGGGTGGCTCAGTGGGTTGGGTGTCCGACGTCAGCTCAGGTCATGATCTCACTGCTCGTGGGTGTGAGCCCCGCGTCGGGGTCTGTGCTGATAGCTCGGAGCCTGGAGCCTGCTTCGGATTCCATGTCTCCCCCTCTCTCTGCCCGTCCCATGCTTATGCTCTGTCTCTCTCTGTCTCTCAATAATGAATAAATGTTAAAAAAATTTAAAAAAAAAAGTATTTCTGAATTTTAATAACTGGTACAGCTGTACTGGTGTGTACCAGCTGAAAAGCAGCCCTGGGAACAGACTATTATTGGAAGTTAAAGACTCTCCATTCTGGCAGGTTTTAACAAGTTATACCCACTTGTTCAGATTGGATTAGCTAAATCCTGCCTGAGGGCAGAGGTCTGGACTAAAATGGTTTCTAGGTTCTTTGCTCTATAATTGACCTACTGCTGGGACTAACTTGTTGCTGGAGCCAAGAGATTGCATTTGGGCACAGAGCCAGGGCAGAATGATAGCATGCACCAGCCTCTTTCTAGATCTCACAAGGCTGGGTCTGGTATGTCTCCGTTTTAGTGCCAGGTTTACCTGCTGAACCCCAAAGTATTCTCAAGCCCAGGAATTAATCGGCTTTTGCTGCCTTAAATCTGCAACATATCTCTCTGGTTGGCCCTTGTGATTTCTGATTGACTTTGAATGGGCTGAAGCAGGCACACCCACAGATGTCAGCTCCTGGGGTCAGGGTTACCACAGTCATTCTGACCTGGAAAGGATACAGACCCTCTAGTAGCAGAGGTAACTCAGGGCTGAACAGTAACCTGAGATGCAGGCAGACAGAGAAGGAGAAGCAAATGAGACCGATGTGTGGGCACAGCGGGGATGGTGTGGCTGAGGGTTGACACTCAGGCAGAGGTAAGTGTTGAAGGGAAGCACAACTGCTTCCTGTCCTCCGGGTGGCCTGGGACTGTGTTTCATGCTGTGCTGGCTGGACTGCCCTTCATTCCCATGGCACCTCTGATTCCTATTCCTGCGTCCTACTTATGTCTCTTTATGCTGCCATCCTGGCCACCTGGCTGTTGTGTGCATCTTGAAATCACTATCCAATTCTGGGCACACACTAGGCACTTGAATAAATACCTCCTGGTTATGGATGGTAAGCTCCGAATTTCCAAGCACCTGATATTTTCCACTGGCAGATACTTTGTTTATCAGTGACCAGTCCAAGAATAGAACCTAGGAATTCTTGTTCCTTGTACCATAATACGTATAAACAACAATAGCCTTTCAACACATATGCAAAGGGTAAGAATTAAGCCATCGATGCTTTTTTACATAAGTGTGTTTTCTTTGGACCCAGTGCGGTCTGTACTTGGAACGCCGTATGTGGCAGTAGGAGACCTTACCCAGACTTGGCCTCTCCTTTCCCTGGTCTCTTCCATTCTCCTTCTGACATGACCAGGCGAATTGCAGCAAAACACCTCGCCACCTCTCCTGCCCACGCCAGCCAGGGACCCTCAGTCCCAAGTTGAAGCGCCATTCACCTGCTCAGGGGTGCTAAGGCTACTTACCACTCCCTGTCCTGGGAGTTGTTCAGATACCCTGCATGGTTATAACTGCTTTGCAGCATGAGGTCTTCTGAAGCAACCACTTCTGTGCTGGTTTTAGGAGCTGCTGGTACTTGCACTGCAGTAATTTTCCAGGCCACAGAGCCTGGTCTTGCCCTCTAGTGCTGAGCTTTATGAAGCAGAGCGGAGCAGCCGCCATAGCAGAGTTTGCTTTGGAAGGGGGCCTAGAGGCTGTTCTTGGAGTCTCGTTCTGTACCAAGTTCCACCAGTCTCAAAACCTACCCTTTTATTTTCCACTAACACTTTTACTTATATCCAAGGATGGTGAGGTCTAAACCAGGCCAACTGTATAGCTGAGCTTTCAGACCCCTTTAATCGTGTGATCCACAATTAATAGATTTATATGTTGCCCAATATAAAAAAAATACTACTGGAAAAGGTGAGAACAGTTTGGATGTTGTATATAAAGGGCGTTGGGCTGAACATGTTATATATTCTGAGCAAACCATGATGGATAGCTCTTGAAATTTTTGCAGACTTTTAGGTTCTAACAAGTGCTGCTTTCAATGTTAGAAGTATCCATGAGACAAGCAAGAATGAATATTATTTTTATCCTTGTGATATTTTTGTATGTAATTTATTTTTTATGCTAAATTTTTAAAAATTTCTTAACTACTAACCAACTTAAAAATTTTTTTTTAAGTTTGAGAGAGAGAGCATGCATGTGAGCACGTGCGGGTGGGGCAGGAGCAGAGAAAGAGAGGGAGGGAGAAAATCCCAAGCAGGCTTTGTCCACACTGTCAGCACAGAGCCTGATTTGGGGCTCAGTCTCATGAACAGCGAGATCACAACCTGAGCCGAAATCAAGAGTTGGACGCTTAACAGACTGAGCCACCCAGGTGCCCTTAAACCAATTTTTTTTAGACAATAAGGATACAAATCGTCCTTGTGGTCCCTGGCTCTGTGTGTGTGTGGGTGTGTGTATGTGTGTGTGTTTTGTTTTGTTTTGTTTTGTTTGTAACTTTTCACTGAAGTATCTTATATGTTCAGGAAAGTGCACATATAAAGAAAGTACACATGTAAGTGTACAGCTTGAATTTTCACAAACTGAACATACCTGTGTAGTGAGCACCCTGATGAAGAAACGGAATATTACCAGTACTTCAGAAGCACTCCTTGAATTCCCTTTCAGTCACTATCACAAGGACAGACTGATTAACTTAGCTTATTTTTATGCTTTGTGTAGAAAAATATGTGCTTTATTTTAAAGTTAATATTTATGATTACAAAAATAATGCATGTTCATCATACCAGATGACAGCTGTGTATCTAGAACACATTAACTCCTGTAAAATTACTTTCTTGTGCTGTAGGTACCCCAGTACAACTGATACAATAACTTAAGGAGTGGCCAATGAAGACCAAGAGCCTAAATGCTATGTGATCTAGCCCTATGAAACTGTCCATTAGGGGGCAGCTGGGTGGCTCAGTCAGTGGAGTATGTGACCCTTGATCTAGGGGTTGTGGGTTTGAGCCCCAGGTTGGGGTGGAGAAATTACTTAAAAGTAAAAAATATACATTTTTAAGTTTATTTATTTATTTATTTTGAGAACGAGAGAAAGGGTGTCAGTGGGGGAGGGATATAGAGAGAGGGAGAGAGAGAGTATCCCAAGCAGGCTCTTTACTGTCAGTGCAGAGGCTGATGCAGGGCTTGAACTCACGAAACATGAGATTATGACCTGAGCTAAAGTCGGACGCTTAACTGACTGAGCACTCAGTCTCCCTAACTCTTTTTTTTTTTTTTTCAATGTTTATTTATCTTTGAGAGAGAGAGCGTGCATGCATTGGTAGGGCAGGGGCAGAGAGCAGAGACAGAGGGTCTGAAGCAGGCTCTGCCACTAACAATAGAGAACCCCACGTGGGGCTCAAACTTGAGAACCGCGGCCAGATCATGACCTGAGCTGAAGTCAGGTGCTGAACTGACTGAGCCACCCAGATGCCCAAAAAATAAAATCTTAAAAAAAGAGAGAGAGAAATAGCTATGTTTCTTTTGAGCAATTTTTTTTATTGTCCATATAAATTGTATAACCACCAGGTATTTTCCTTTGTGTTGGTTACTAGAAGACTTTAGAATTCAATTTTTAGTTCACCTGAAAAAAGTGTAAAAGGCTTTGTGACCTGCCTCTTAGTATCAATTTTATGCCTATACCTTTATTTTTTCTTTTCACCCCACAATGACTTCTAGTTTATGTCATCTTATATTCTATGATCCTTGTAAACCACTTTAACTTTTTCTGAAGCAAAGGCATAAAACAAATCAATATAAGTGCTGTGGTATATATAAAAACATGAAGAAGAAATTAAAAATCACCTGTAATCCCACTACTTTGATCTAGAGATTGTTGAAAAGAAAAAAATAAAGTATAATAAGCTGTGATAACCAGATGCTGGATTCTGGAATACCTTAAACAAGAATTCTAGATAAAAAAGCCAAAAAATAATTTTCCTGATCTTTTTTTATTTTTGTCTTTAGCTTATTTAGGTGCTGAAAAGTTGAATGACATTCAGAAATAAATTCTCACCTCTTTATGAGTATCATTAAAAGCTTAGAATATACTGACAGATGTTGGGGCCTTAGCCAGTGTCAGTGAAAAATAGTGACAGAAATACAAGGAAAATTCAATAAAGCTTGGGGCACCCTATCACTACTGATAAAGCAACTGAGGAGACTGGTCAACAAGGCCAGGAACCTCAAGCTTGTATGCCCACCCTGCTGGACCAATGGTGAGACCATACACATGAAGACCTGTGGCCACTGCCCAGACAGGTGGCTTATGGATGCATAAAGTCACAACCACCAGAGATCCAGCCCTTTTACTAACAGATGAGAAAACAGGCTCAGGGAAGAGATGTTATCTGCTTCCTCTACCAGTTTCATTCATTCATTCATTCATTTATTTTTATTTTTATTTTTGAGAAAGAGTGCGTGCATGCGTGAGCAGGGAAGGGGCAGGGAGAGAGGGAGACACAGAATTTGAAGCAGGCTCCAGGCTCTGTGCTGTCAGCGCAAACCCTGACATGGGGCTCAAACACGAACTGTGAGATCATGACCTGAGCCAAAGTCGGATGCTCAACCAACTGAGCCACCCAGGCACCCCTAATTTCTTCTTTTAAACTGTGTTCTTGTGGTGCTTAGCAGAGGCTATACATGCCTCCTACTCCATAGCAGGTTGAATTGTGCTTTGTGGTATCAAGACCTGGGAAGAGGGCCCAAGGAAGGGAAAAAGAGACAGAAAGGTGGGGTGGTTACAGAGAAATGACATTCCAAACAGACCAAGGATTTGATACGTAAATAACCAGAAATCGAGTGATGTGTATTTTTCAATTTTTTTTGTATTTTTCAATTTTTATTTATTTTCCCAATGTTGAATGGCTGCAGCGGTGATTCATTTTAAAACCTAAAATGTTTATGGAGCATTTACTTTCTTGTAGGGGACTGACTGGGGAAGAAAGCATTGATAGTTCCTGGAAAAAATTATGGACTTTGAAGACGAGGCAGGGCTCAAATCCAAGCTCTGTTACTCACTAGTTGCAGGACTTTGCATAAGGTACTTAGTCCTTTTCAAGCCCCAGATGCTTCATCTGGGCAACGGGGGCAATAATGCCTTCCCTGTAGAGATTTTCTTATGACTAAATAAGATTTAGTGAGCCCAGCGCATATTAGGTGCCCAGTTGGATTTAACATAAGCCTTGTACATATTAAGAGCTCAATGAATGTTTGGTCCCATCACTTCCCCTGAGTGTTTACAGTCAGGTAGGAATTAGAAAATGGCTGGGCAGGCAGGATGGATAGATACATTCCTCAACTAGCCCTTTGCCAGTGTTTCTTCAGCATCTCAGTCCGTGTCCCAGCTGTGCCCAGTCCTCATCAGTCCCCAGGCCATCCATGTTCAGCACCTGCCAGCAAATACATATTTTTTAGTCACCCTTATTTTTCTTCGGCACTGCCTCCATCTTTCTATCCCCATCCCTGGCAAAGATTTGCATTAGGGGGTGGGAGGGGTGGGCTAGAAGTCAAGGATTTTGCTGAGAATGAGAGATCTGTCAGGGATGGTCAGGGCACACAAGCTCTGCAGTTGGCAGTAGTAGCCTGTCACTCTGCTGCATGCCCCTGAGTAGCACGCAGGATTTCTAGGACTGGAAGGCAGGAACATTGGGCAGTTATCATAGTTTAAATCCTGGCTCTGTAACTGACTTATCAAGGGTCCTTGGCCAAGTGCCTTTTCTTTTAGAGGGCTTCAGTTTCAAAGTCTGTGGAAGGAGATGCCTCTTTCAGGAGTAGGTTTGGAACCTCTCTGGTGTCACCAAGGGGTCAAAGGGACATTCTGACCCTGACCTTCCATGACTCAGTTGCCTGAACTAAGAGGTGGCAGCTATCCCAGTGCTACTGGCTACTTGGTCTCCAAGGTCATTTCTGACAACATGGTCTCCACACAAGCAGTTGCCTCAAAGATTAAAGGCCTTTCTGCTGAGATCTTCTTACAAATCCTCTGATCCACTCCTTTCCACCCTGCCTGCCAACCCTGGGTTCAAGTGAATGCATGCAGGCATGTGCACATGCACACCCTCCCCTCACCAAACAGCTGGTCTCCTAACTCCACTCACCACCACCTCTGAGTCAAAGATTAGCAGGAAGAATGAGGACATTGAGGATTCCCTCATGAACCAGGGACAAAGTGTTAATGGAGCATCTCAATTCTTGGTTGTCTTTTTTTGTTTTGGCTGAGTTGAGGGGCTGGAAAAAGGGAGAGGATGATGGGGAGATCTCAGGTGAACAACTTCCAGGGGAAGGCAGGGGAAACCGCACAGGCCCAATGAAGGGTAGAAAATTTGGAAGAGAAATCGAGAGGGAGGCATTACCCCATTTTCTCAGTTGATTCAATGACTATATTTTTCAAAGCTGTAAGTTTTATTTGGTTCTATTTCAAGTTCCTTTTAAAATGCTATTTAAATACTATATTCTTGCAGTTTTAATAACTTAAAACAAAATTTTTTTTAATGTTTATTTATTTTTGACAGAGAGAGAGAGAGAGAGAGAGAGAGAGAGAGCAGAGCATGAGCGGGGGAGGGGCAGAGAGAGAGGGAGACACAGAATCGGAAGCAGGCTCCAGGCTCTGAGCTGTCAGCACAGAGCCCGACGCGGGGCTGGAACTCACAGACTGCGAGATCATGACCTGAGCCGAAGTCAGACACTCAACTGACTGAGCCACCCAGGTGCCCCAAAACAAATTTATTTTTTATAATCTATTATCTAAAGTTGTTGGTTGCTCCAAACTAAGAAGCTGCCAGAGTGTTAGTATCTGCTTGCTGCTCTGATGTTCAGTTCATTTTTTTTTTTTTTTTTTTTTAAGTAAACTCTATGCCCAACATGGGGCTTGAACTCACAACCCGAAGATCAAGAGTCAGATGCTCTACTGACCGGACCAGCCAGGCACCCCTCAGTTCTTCATTTTTTGGCCCCTAGAGATTTCTCTTACTTTATGGGATGCTTCACTATGTAAATAAAAAGAAGTTTGTCATATTTTGTCCACCATTTCTTAGTATTTCACTGTATTTCCCAAAGAGGAGTCCTTTGGCTTGAATTTTTAAGACCATTTCCAGCCCCAATGGCCTGTAATTATTGGGAGTTGTATGTACAAGCAAAGGTAATCCTGTAGCACAGAGGCTCACACGGTAAAAGGAGATGAGGTGGGTACAGCGGTTGTGACATGACTGGAGTCTCATGTGCCAGGCTGCTGAGTTTGGACTTGATGGGGAGCAACATAGATTTTTTTAATTTAATTTTTTTAATGTTTATTTTGAGAGACAGAGCACGAGTAGGGGAAGGGTAGAGAGAGAGAGAGAGAGATACACAATCTGAAGCAGGCTCCAGGCTCTGAGCTGTCAGCACAGGGCACAACGCAGGGCTTGAACTCACAAACTGTGAGATCATGACCTGAGCCGAAGTCGGACGCTCAACTGACTGAGCCACCCAAGCGCCCCTAGATTTTTTAAAGCAGGGATTTGATGTGATGAACACAGTGTTTTATTATTTTCATCCACTGATTTTACTTTGATCCTTCAGACGTTTGTTGAATACCTTTTATGTCCTGGGAACTATGATTATAGGTAGATTAAACTGTTGGAAGTTTGCAGGATGCCTTAGAAATAGAGGGACCACTCAGGTAGTTATCACAGCGACCTAAAGTGTGGGCAGTGAGTGTCTAGTTGAGAAGGGTGACAGAGAATAGTTGAGACCTGTCAAAGAAGTGACGGCATTTGGTGGTAAAATTGATGTAGAAGGTGACAGAATGTTGGGTTGTAGGTTTCACATGAGGTTCTCTGGCTACACTGCCTTGATCATTTTAAGGGTGGCTCTGCACAATCAGTACCTCAAAAGATGTTCTCATGAATAAAAAGTACTTTCATTTCTCCGTACATTCTCCTCTCTGGGGCTATGATATTGTGCTGGTCCTGCAGGAGAATACAGTGGAACAGGAGACATTCATTCCACAGATATTTATTGCACCCTTCATATGTGCCAGACAATGTTCTAGATATTAGAATATTGAAGGGAACCAGAAATTCAAAGCCTTTGCTGTCATCGAGCTTACAATTTCATGAAAAAAAGACAGATAATAAACACATAAATCAACAAAAGAATTTCAGATGGTGATTAGTTCTTGGAAGAAAATGAAACATGGTAATGGCACAAAATTTCTGGGCACAGAGGTGAGAGAAAAGACGAGCTTGGAGAATGAGGGAGTGCTCTGAGAAATGACTTACCTAAAATAGACAACTAGGGGTAGAGGACATGCTTGAGCACAAAATGAGTGAGTACCTCAGGAATTTAGAGAATGGGAACTGGGTTAAAGAGGGAAAAATGTAGAAGGGAGTCATTGCTCATTCTCAGGTTGAGCATCTTCTTCCTACTGCCTCCCATTGTCCTGAAAACAATGTCCTTCTTTCACCTCCCTGGCAGGAATAGAGTCAGCCTTAGACTCAGTTTTCCACTGGGAGTACCTGAGAAAGAGGGGCTAGTCAAAGGCTCTGTCTGGGCCTGAGGAGAAGTAGTAGTGGTTGGTTTTCCTCAGGACAAACTTGGATCCCAAAACCAGGATCTGGGAGAGGATGTCCTATCCACAGTGCAATTGGAATCAACCTCTGTTCCCCTCCTGTTCCCCTTCCCTCATGGCTTTTTTTTTTTTTTACCTCCATTAGTGCACTTATCAAAATCTGCCTTGCATCAGAGTTATTTATGTCTGTGTTTGTCTTCCCCCATGGGATAGTGAATTTCTAGAGTGCTGGACCTGGGCATTTTCCCCCGTTGTCTCCCTAGTGCAGAGTTTTTTAACCTTTTGTGGCTCGCATACCTTGTAGAATCTGATAAAGAAAGTGTGGATCCTCTCCCCAGAAATTTGCCTGCCCCCTCGTATGTTTTGCATGCTATTTTGGGGAGGTACACAGGCCCCTGACACCTATCCATGGGTCCCTAGCCAAGAATTCTGCTTGAGTGCTTTGTCCACTACCTGGTACATGGTAACTTCCCAGAGTTTGATTGATTTGGGGATGTCCTTCCAATTAAATCCCTTCACTGTGGTTACAGGGGACGGATGTTAGGTGGGAGAAAGAGAGTCAGGAAGCAGTCCCACTGGTAAGAGATAGAGAACAGCGTGTATAAACTCTGGAAGTAACCGTCCAGAGAGCAATAGCTTCACTGTCACTTCTTGTCCTTGGAGAACCAGAGTTGGTGTCTCCTCCGTCTTGAGCTGGTCTTCTTCCAGACTCTTGAATGCTGCTGTCCAGTCTCATGATATTCCTTATGCTTGCTTTTTCAAAGCTCTACCCGTGCTTTTAACCCATCTATTCCCTGAAGGCTTTCTTACTTCCGTGCCAGTTGACCTTCACCATTTTTGGAACTTCTCTTGCACTTAAGTTGTCTGAAACTCAAAGTTGATATTTTCTTTGGTTCTTTTAAATATTTTCTTTTATTTCTACTTTATCTGGGTTGGTCTTATGTACTCCCACTAGGGTTGTTAGAGAAGCCAATGATGGCTCCAAAGAATCTGGTCATGGCCATCTGCTTCATCCTGCTCGCAAGCATTAGTGGAGTGCTTGGAAGAGGCAGGTAGTGAACTTGTATTGACTTGGCACAGGCTTCATTGTGCCCATGTTTCCTCCATATGGACACAGCCATCCTTTCTACCTTAACTTTTGAGGTTGCTGTTGTGTCTTCCATGCATCTGCCAGCGTCTTTATTCCTCCTTTTCTTCCTTCACCATAGCATAGTGGTGAAGAGCAACTCTCTGAAGTCAGTCTACTGGAATTTGAATCCTAGCTCCAATTCTCAGTAAGCTGTGCTTTAGTAAACAGGTTACTGAGCCTCAATATGCCCCAGTTACTTATCTGTAAAATGGGAATATTAATTGTTCTACCTCATTGGGATTTTGTTGTGGCAGTTTAGTGAAATAATGCATAGAAAGTACTTAGAACAGTTCTGGATACATAATGTTTAATAAATGTTAGCTTCTAGTGGCACCTGGGTGGCTTACTCTGTTAAGCTTCCAACTCTTGATTTCTGCTCAGGTCGTGATCTCACGGTTCAAGGGTTTGAGCCCTGTGTTGGGCTCTGCGCTGACAGTGTGGAGCCTACATGGGATTCTCTGTGCTCCTCTCTCTCTGCCCCTCCCCAGCTCATGCTCTCTCTCTCTCTCTCTAAATACATACATAAATTTAAAATAATTTCTTATTGTCACTATTTTTTAAATTATTACTTTTAAATCATTTTTATTGTCATTATTTTTTAAATGACTATTTTTAAATCATTTTTTATTGTCATTTTTTAAATTACTATTTTTTAAAATCATTTTGTCAGTTTTATTTTTTTTTTAACGTTTATTTATTTTTGGGACAGAGAGAGACAGAGCATGAATGGGGGAGGGGCAGAGAGAGAGGGAGACACAGAATGGGAAACAGGCTCCAGGCTCTGAGCCATCAGCCCGGAGCCTGACGCGGGGCTCGAACTCACGGACCGCGAGACCGTGACCTGGCTGAAGTCGGACGCTTAACCGACTGCGCCACCCAGGCGCCCCTGATTTTGTCAGTTTTAAAGCCCCTTTGTTTCTCATTTGATTGGTTTTTAGGAGCTATCTTTCACATATCCTAGAGGATTCCAGGACAGGAATGGATCTTGGAGATTTTTAAATTCTGAGATGAAAAATACCTGCATTTCTTTCTTTCTTTCTTTTTTTTAATGTTTTTATTTATCTTTGAGACAGAGAGAGACAGAGCATGAGCAGGGGAGGGGCAGAGAGAGAGGGAGACATAGAATCTGAAGCAGGCTCTGGGATCTGAACTGTCAGCACAGAGCCTGACGCGGGGCTTGAACTCACAGAGTGTGAGATCATGACCTGAGCTGAAGTCAGACACTCAACCCACTGAGCCACCCAGGCGCCCCCTGCATTTCTTATTCCAGGCCAATGGCAGACATTTTGAAGAGAGCATGTAATTCTTCCACTGAGCCAAAATAAGGTCTCAAGATCTTTCTCAACACAGCTCAACAGACAGTCACTATAAAGTGATTTGAGTTGCCTCTTAAAGTGTAACCTGTTTGCCCGACCTCCTTATTTCACCGATGCAGAATTTAAGGCCTGGAGAGTTTTAAGCAACCTGCCTGGAGAGTAGTGCCGGGCCCAGAACCCCTGATGCCCGAGCAGTGCTCTTTACAGCACACACGCCATTACTCATTCCCTTTTTGTTTAAGGAAAGTGCTTTTTGTAATGTTTGAGTTTCATGAGGTCTTTTTTCCTACCTATCCAAGCGATCTGACAGTGTACAAAGCAGGCATATAACTCATTCTCAAGTCTGCTTTAGCTTTTCTTGCCGGTGAATGAGCTGAAGTTATTGTCACCTGGCTGGGGGTGGAGCATGTGCCCAACTCAGCTGCTGTTGGGGGTGACTTGTGGGCTTTCTGAAATTTCTCCAGTGACACCCTGCATCAAGATTGATACCTGAGCGAAGCCTGTAAAGAAGCTCTTGTTGGTGTTGAATTCTCATATTGCAAAGGGCAGGCCAAGATGCTGCATTTCTTAGTCCAGCAGGTTCCTTTATTCCCCATACCCTCTCATCCTCAGATCAGCCCATTCTAGTAAAGAAGTGGAAAGCCTCTTTAAAAAAAAAAAAAAAAAAAAAGCAAGCAGGTGGAGGCACCTGGGTGGCTCAGTCGGTTAAGTGCCTGACTCTGGCTCAGGTCGTGATCTCATGGTTCCTGAGTTTGAGCCCCACATCAGCTCTTTGCTGTTGGTGCAGAACCCACTTCAAATCCTCTGTCCCCCTCTCTCTCTGCCCCTCTGTTGCTCACATGCTTTTTCTCAAAAGTAAATAAACATTAAAATAAATTTAAAAAAAGCAAGTGGAGTTATGATTTCCTATCTTACCCCCTGGAGTTGAGAAGGGATGGAGAATAGGAATAGATGAAGTTGATTTTAAATCAGAAGAGTCTTGAAACACATAAATCGTGACATCTTTTGTTAGCAAAGTACATATTTTTTAAAAAGTCATCTCCTTTATTCTCATCTCTGGAGAAAGATACAAGCTGATGAGGGCTGATGTTTTCATAATCCTAGTTTTAGTTAGCAGATGGAAGTCCACTACTGCAATTCTATGTGGGGGTAAAAGATGAAATGGATGACAAATTGAAGAAAAATTGCAGAGGTAGTAATAAGTGGGTTCAGAACATGTTTGGAAGCCTACAGAGAGGAGGTGAAAAATTAATATTCAAGCTTGATTTAACATGTTGTTTAAGAATTCCATCTTTGCTCTGATGCCTGAAAGTTAGAAAAATATTTGCATAAGGGACATTCTACAATAGTGAAGCTTTAATTACATTTCTCAGGAAATACCACCTGTCTGTCATGGGAAAACACTTGTCAAATTAAGAGGTATTAAGGTGGAAGTCGGTATTTACCACTTTGAGAGATAGAAATGAGCATAAAGTGCCTAAGGGACTTGATACAAAAAATAGGGAGGTTCAATTTCTGGGAAATGGCAATATATTGTAATATTTTTAGGGAAACAATTATAAAAAATTGTAGTTCCCCTTGCAAATCTGAAGTCGTTTTCTGTTAGTTTAATGAGATAAACATATATTGCCCATAACTTGGTTTGCTCAAAATGATTATGCTTGGTATATTTAGAAATTGGAAAGTCTGAGAGGCAGGAGGAAAAAACTCCAAAGTAGTTTCTTCTAAAACCAAAAAAAAAAAAAAAGTCCTCAAGAAAGGGTTGTTTTTTTCTATATTTTTCTGCCCCTTTATATCTCTAATAAGGTTTGGAAAGTTCCAGAGTAGTGAACACTTTCCCCAGCTGGCAGGGTTTTCGTGATCCAGTCATGTAAGGGAAGGAGCAGAAGGCGAAGGGAGAACAATAGTACCTTGTTTTCACAAGGAACTTTTCGCCTGAGAACTTGGAGAAACTTTGGTTGCAGCCACATTTTAGATCAGAGGTTGTTTGCTTCTCCTTGAAGGAAGATTGCTCTTTTTCCAAACTGTCTGGGAAGGTGTCCTCTGCCACAGCCTAAGGATGCATATGGAGTGACGGGGGTGGCAAACTGACACGCACCCAGCATGATGAGTCCTCGAGTTCACTCAGAACACAGAAGGTAGAGCCTGCTACCTACTTTGTATGGGGAGAAACAAAGGCAAGAGGTGGCAAGAAGTACACACAAACCTACTAAGTCCACTGAGGAAGGAAGCTCACTCAGGTGTGCGGGCTCTTGGTTCTAAGTCATGGCTTCGGGATGGCCCAGAAGCTCAGCAGGCCTCGGTATGCAGTCTAGAATCTCTCTTTTAGTAACTTAACTCTTGCAGGGGGTATTTTGTTTCATGGCTATGGCTTTGCCGGTGTCACTGTTCTACCTTGCCCAAGAGCCCTCCCCTGGACCAGCAAGCTGATGTTCCTTGCACTGCCAAAGCTGGAGTAGGGAGAGCAGCCCTGGGGATCTGTCATTAGCAGTGCAAGGAGAGGGTGACAGTTGGCTGCCTACAACTAGTGAGTGAGGGAGAGAAAATGAACAATTAGGGAAATGTGGAGGAGGGGCTCTTTCTTCTAAGGAGTCTTGATAAGGAAAAAGGTGAGCAAATGTGTCAGGTGTAGTTAAAAGGTCCAGAAGAATGAAACCTGAGAGGAACCCAGCATGTTTGGCTAAGGAGCAGGGAGAGTCACTGGTGAGTTGCACGATCAGTTGAGATCTGTTATAACAGAAGGGGGAAAGTAGAAGCCAGGTTATAGAATCATAGAGTGTTTGGGCCAGAAGAGAACTTGGAGGTCTTTTTCTTTTAGGCATATGGTTAGGGCTAAGAGCCCTGGGCTGGGAGTCTGGGGATCTGGATTTCCATCTTGGTTCTGATATGAACTGGTTCTGTGACTTTGAACAAGTCAATTCTGCCCTCTGGGCCATGGTTTTCTCATTTGTAAATGAGAAGGCTTGGTCACTTTGTGCTTGAGGTCCCCTCCGGCTCCAACATTATTCCCAAAGAAAGGTATTTGCACCAGTACTGAGGATTCTGTGCTGGAAGTGGCTAGAGAAAGATTGGAAAAAAGAGATTCAGAGAGATGCCTGGTTTCAAATCCTGGCTCCAGTCTCTTACTAGCTGTGGGACCTTGCTTTCTCATTCAAACAGGACTGGGAGTTGGGCCCTGGGCCCAGCTCTTATCCCAGAGACTGCTGCCCTCTGCCACTTTCCCCCTCCAGCATTCTCTCCTCCCCCACTCACTTGAGAAGGACAGGTTCCATCAATGGGGACAGTGAAGGACAGGTTGAGGTATGAGCCCCCCTGAGTAATGATCATTCTGGGATAATGATCGTTAGGGTCTCAGGGACGCCTTTGATTGGAGAGGCTTAGTGACTTTGGGGGGCATTTCCACAGGCCCTATTGACCATGGACCAATTCCACAGGCCCTATTGACCTATCCTTCCCATAGCCCTCCTACCCACTCTTCCTGTGTACTTCTGAGCTGCTGACCCCCTGCCTCCCCGCCTCAGCCCAGGGGTGGGAGGAACTTGTGCCCAGGAATTGGCCAAAGAGTTGGCTGCTTATTTTGGCAGCTCCAACCACAGGTTTCCTGACCAGACCATCAGAAGCTGAGGAACTACAGATGGGGGTCAGTGAGTCATGGGCTCAGGCTCTGCCTCAGGGAGGCAGCTCTCCCTGGAGGTGCCCCTCTAGGAAGCAGACTTCCCCTCTAAAAGAAGAGAGCTGATACTTCTAGATTCTTCCTCACAGGGTCACTGACTTAGGTCAACTAATTTGATGAGCATCCTTGTGTTCCATATAGTGGGAATAATGATCCTGACCTTACAAGGTTGTTGTGACAAATTGAAAACTTGACATATCTTAAACTCTCAGGAAGTTTGCTTTCCTTTCCTTGGTGCACCTTGAGTTAAGAGTGTACCCCTTAGGTCCAGACATGGAAGAAAAGCAGAAGCAAAGCAAAAAGTCAAGTCCCACATACACAGATGCCCTTGCTTCCCCCATTTTCCCAATTCTAGCCAGAGGCTGACCATGATGGGAAAGCGGGACTTTGCTCTGTGCTGCCTTCCCCTAACCCCTCGTTGTCCTGGGGCAGACAGGCTCCCAGTCATTACCTCACCGCAGGGCCTCGTCTGCCAGAGTGAGTGGTGGAACTGCCTGGGTGGAGAGCTGGAGGCTAATTTTAGACCTGGAGACTCCCTGCCAGCAGCTGTGGCTGGGCAGAGGCAGCTGGGCCTGGCCGCCTGCGGGGAGTTCTAAGTCTCCTTGCAGGGAGCCGTGGGCACAGCCCTCCAGGTCTGCTCCCGGGTACATTCCTGCCTCTGCCTCAGCTGCTGGGAAGGCCTAGGATGAGGCTTTCTCTGCACAGAGGGCAGGGCCTTGAGGCTGCCACTTTCTCCAAGGCCTGTTGTGTTAAGATATTTCTATCTTTTATCCCTTTCCAGATGGCTTTGTAGGCCAGAAACTACTGAGAAAGCACCAATCCAGTGGGTCCGTGGTGTCTGAAAGGGGGCAGCTGGGGGCAACAAGGAGAAGAGAGTATCCCCAACCTGTCCTGGGTTTAGGGACTAAATCCAGCCTCCCACTCAACACCAAATGAGTAATTGGGTTTAGTGCTTCTCAACCTTTTTCCTATTGACACATGTAGAAAATGACAGGAAAAGATATTTGTATCCCATATGGGGATAGAGAGATAAAGGTATTTGTGGTTGAATGCAGCCAGCCCTGGAGTTCTATTGCCCCAGGAACCCAAGGGGTTGATATTCAGCACATCTGTTACCCATCTGAAGCCCACTAGTGGGCCATGGGACATCAGTTGAGAAGCTGACATTCTTCAGCACCGTGCTATAGAATGCCAAGTCCCAGTCCCAGGACACATCTCCTGGGTTAATCGTAGACTTATACTGAAAGGAAACCCAGAAAGCATGGAATCTAACCCTCTTTTTGCAGATAAGGAAACTGAAATTCAGAGGTTCCCTACCCTGTTGCAGATTTTGTGGTGAATAATCTTTGCAGTCAAGTTTGAGCACTCACATCTTAGCCATTACATGCTATGATGCAGTGAGTTGACTTGCACAGAAAGCTGGCCTGTGGGGGTGGGGTAGGGGATGGAAAGGCAGGGAAGTTATGTAATCTCTCTAAACTGCTATTTCCCATCTTTAAAATGGAACTAATTTTACTGCTCCTTCTTGTGTAAATGGTTTGAATAAAAACACTATATCACCATAAAAACCGACATTTATTGAGAGTTAATCCTATGCCAGCTACTTTTCAGGTACTGCCTCTTCTCCTCTTCCCTTGGCCCCATCAAGACAACATGATTCCTGTTTTACAGGGCAGTCTGCCTCCTTGCTCTGAGCATTCATCTATTAACAAATTTCTCTTCTCCCTGCCTTCCCTAGGGTGCTGGCTTAACTTTGTCAGTGGCAGTCATTCCGGAGCTGAGATGCTAGAGATATGAAGCATCTGTCCTTACCCCACCCCTAGTGCAAGCAGTGCCACTGTTGGCACATGCTAAGTTCCATGGTTATCTCCGGGGGCCATCACCTTCATCTGAGAAGGTGGAGGCTTTGAAATCCTTAATCTGTCCTGGTGGTTCTCAGTCTGGCTGCACATTTGAATCGCCTGGGGAGCTTTAAGACCTAGTCATACCAAGACCTCACCTCAAGTCAATCAACTAGATATGAGAAGAGGGGGAACTAAGCATCAGCTTTTCAGGTGATTCTCATGGGTAGCCAAGGTAAAAACCCTTAGGTCTCCACTTTCTCTCCAGATGGGATGAGCTAAGAAATAAAGGATGATGAAAAGATAAGGGAGTACATAGCTAAGCAATGACCAGAATACCCTGGGCCCCAGGCTGGTCCAGGGTTAGGCCAGCAAAGACTGGAAATGAGACAAGTAACAGAGAAGGAAGGAGACAATGAAGTGGAAAGGAAAGAGGAGAAAATGGAGAAAAAAAAATGCGTGGTGTTGGAGGATGCTAAATTGCCCCCTATAATGACCCCATACCTTCCCAATGGTACCTGTCTCATGAGTTTGGTTTCATCCAGTAAATATTTGATCATATGGTATATGTGAACTGCAGGAGATACTCAGAAGTGTGAACTCCCCCCAGTTGGTATTCCAAACGCTATGGTGTTCTTGCAGAGATGGATGTGTATATCAGAAATAACTAATTCCCTTGACAGTGTTTTCCCCAACAACCAGAAGCCCTGTTACCTTGAGTGGAGCTTATTACACTTGTTTAGAGTGTGTTATATAAGGGCAAGAAACATATCTGTTTTGTGTCTTAGTTACCACTCTATTGCCCAGAACCTAGCATTATGTCCACTTCAAAGAAAGCTGTCAGCTGATTCCATATTTAAGTGAATTTGATTATTCAAAACAACTAAAGCAAGGTGAGCTCTGAGGGTATTGGGAGCATGACTATGTCCTCAAGTGCCTGGTAGAAGTAAGAGAAATAAAATCTAGCTAGGGGAGGAAGGCTTTGTGGTGGAGGTAGGATTTGAATTAGGACTTAAATGGTGCAAAGGGCCTTTAGATGGAGATAAGGGAGCTTGAAGACAGGTAACAAGCACGGATGTGCCAAGGGCATGATAAAGAGCCTGGCCTGATAGGAGAAGAGGCTACTACCTTCCTTACAGAGAGAGGAAAGAGGTCCTTACAGTCCAAGGGCAGCTAAAGTTGAGAGAAAGGGAGGAATCAGCTATGGGAAATGATACAGGCTCAATAGATATATGAAGGATAGATAAATTACTTGATTAATTAAATAAAGTTTCTATCTCCATTTTGAGCCCAATTTTATGACATGAGCAGTCAGCAAATTGAGACCCCTGTGGTAGAGTGGTGTTTACAGGTATTCCATTTAGGAACAAAAGATGTGAAGAAACTATGACACAGAAACAGTGGAATAAACTAATTGAGGCAAGGGGTGCCTGGGTGGCTCAGTCAGTGAAGCGTCCAGCTCTTGATTTTGGCTCAGGTCATGATCTTGCGGTTGTGAGATTGAGCCCCGTGTCACACTCTGTGCTGAGCATGCAGCCTGCTTAAGATTCTCTCTCTCTTTCTCTCTCTCTCTCTCTCTCTCTTTCTCTCTCACTCTTTCAAATAAGCAAAACAAAACAAAACAATAATAACTGAGGCAAAATGGTGGAGGTTATACCAGTGTATATATTTGTCAACACTCATGGGACTGTTCACTTAAAATGGGTACATTATGTTGTATACGAATTACACTTAAGTATGGTTAATTTTAAAACAAAACATACTGGAGCAGAAACTTCCATAGGAACCAGTGCCAGCATAGGATAACCTAAACTGTAATTGAGGCTCAATGTGAACAAGTCTGAGACTTAAAAACTTCAGCGGGAGACATAATGCACGATGTAGTGATTATAGCTAACAATACTGTATTATAAACTTCAAAGTTGCTAAGGAGACTAGATCTTAATTGTTATCACCACACACACAAAAAATGATAATTATGTGACATAATAGAGGTGTTAGCTAACTCTATGGTGGTAATCAGATTGCAGCATATAAATATATCAAATCGACAATATTGTAAGTCAATTGTATCTCAATAAAACAAAACAAAAACTTCAGGGGACTCACTTAGAAAGGAGCCCTCCCACATTTGTGTTTTACCTCTAGGAGCTCTACCAAGTCCTCACAGTGAATACTGGAGGAAAATCGCCTTGTGCTTTCATCGAGGGGAAGAGAAGGGAACCACTGTGAAAAATTCCAGAGCAGTCTATTCTTCTTAACAAGGCCTGCCCTAAGGAGAAACTATTTTACCAGGGCCTAACCTCCCTGGAGGAAGGAAGATACCCAACTCCAGCCAGCTCTAGTCATACTGTCCTACTTAAGGGCAGGGAATGGGAATTGAGAAGCACCAGTGAGGGTTATAGACCAGATAGACAAGCTCACCAAAAGATTGAGACCTAATCATAGGACTGTGGAATACTTCCCCCACACCTTACTGTCACATCCCCAAAGACCTATTTACTGCAGTCCCCCTAACCCAGTATATTGTGTCTACCTTTCAATTAAAAATAACAAGGCATACTAAATGGCAAAAACACAGTTTGAAGAGATTAAACAAACATCAAAACCAGAGTCAGATATGTGGAGATGTCAAAAGTATCAGATCAGGACTTTTAAAAATCTATGTTTGGGGTACCTGGGTGGCTGTCAGCACAGAGCCCGATGTGGGGCTTGACCCCACAAACCATGAGGTCATGACCTGAAGTTGGTTGCTTGACTGAGCAACCCAGGCACCTGAAAAGAAATTTTTTTTAAATAAATAAAAAATCTATAATTAATATGCTAAGGGCTTTAGTGGAAAAAGTAGACAACATGCAAAAACAGATGGATAATGTAGGCAAAGAAATGGAAATTCTAAGACAAAATGAAAAAGAAATTATAGAGCTCAAAAACACCATAGCAGAAATGAAGAGTGCCTTTGATGGGCCAATTAGTTGGACATGGCCAAAGAAAGAATCTCTGAGCTTGTGGACATGACGAAAGAAACTTACAAAACTGAAAAGCAAACAAACAAAAAGAGTGAAAAAAAAATAGAACAGATTATCAAGAACTGAGACAACTATAGAAGGTGCAACATATGCATAATGTTCACCATATGTTCTTCATAACAAATGAGAGAAAGGAACAGAAGAGATATTTCAAATAATAATGAGTGATAATTTCCCCAAATTAATCAAACTACAGATGCAGGAAGCTCAGAGAATCATACTCAAACTTCAGAAAATCAAAGATAAAGAAAAAAAAACAAAAACAAAAACACCATGAAAGAAGCGAGAGGAAAGAAGTTTCACCTATAGAGGAGCAAAGATAAAAATGATGTTCGTCATCTTGGAAACGATGCAAGCAAGAAGAGAATGAAGTATTTAAATTATTAAGGGAAAAAACCTACCAACCTAAAATTCTTTACCCTGTGAAATCATCCTTCGAAAAGTGAAGGAGACACACTTTTTCAGACAAACAAAAATTGAGGGAATTTATTGCCAGTAGACCTGCCTTGCAAGAAATGTTTTTAAAAAGTTCTCCAGACAGGGTCTCCTAGCTGGCTCAGTCGGTATAGCATGCGACTCTTGATCTTGGAGTTGTAGGTTTGAGCCCCACGTTGGGTGTAGAGATTATTTAAAAATAAAATCTTTTGGGGCGCCTGGGTGGCTCAGTCAGTTAGGCGTCCGACTTCAGCCAGGTCACGATCTCGCGGTCTGGGAGTTCGAGCCCCGCGTCGGGCTCTGGGCTGATGGCTCAGAGCCTGGAGCCTGTTTCCGATTCCGTGTCTCCCTCTCTCTCTGCCCCTCCCCCGTTAATGCTCTGTCTCTCTCTGTCCCAAAAAAAAAAATAAAATCTTTTAAAAAAAGTTCTCAAGAGAGAAGGAAAATGATATAGGTCAGAAACTCAGATTTATATAAAGAAAGGAAGAGCACTGAAGAATGAGTATGTGAAGGTAAAATTACTTTTATCTTATTTTTCATATTCATTAATTTAACAACAGTTCAAAATAATAGCAGCAATGTATTTGATTATGTATGCTTATCTATTTCTTATGTATGCTTTATGGTCTATGTATGTCAATGGTCTAAGTACATCAATTAGAAGACAGATTATCAGATGGACTGAAAAACAAGACCCAACTATATGTTGTCTATAGAAAACCCACTTTAAGTATAAAGATACATATAGATTAAAAGTAGGGGTGCCTGAGTAGCTCAGTCAGTTAAGCATCTGACTCTTGATTTTGCTTCAGGTCATGATCTCATGGTTGTGCTAGGCATGGAGCCTTCTTAAGATTCTCTCTCTCCCTCTCCTTCTGACCCACCTCCCACCCACTAGACCACATACTCTCAAAAAAACAAAACAAAACAAAAGTAAAGGAATGGAGGACAATACACCATGCTAACATTAATCAAAAGAAAGGAGGAGTAGCTCTGTTAATTTCAGACAGAGTGGATTTCAGAGCAAAGAAAGTTATCAGGGATAAAGAGGGGGCATTATGCACTGATAAAATACACTAAGAGGATATAACAATCCTTAATGTGTAATAGAGCATCAAATATTTGAGGCAAAAAATGATGGAATTGCAAGAAGAAATAGATGAATCCACTATGATAGTTGAAGACTATAATACCCCTCTATCAGAAATAGATCCAGCAGGCAGAAAATCAGTAAGGACATAGTTAAACTTAACAGCACCATTAATCAACTGGATGTAATTGACATTTATAGATTATTTCACCCAACAACAGCATATTACACATTCTTCTCAAGCTCACATGGAACATTCAGCAAGATAGAGCACACTCTCGGCCATAAAGCACCCTTTGGCTAATTTAAAAGAGTAGAAATCATACAGTGTCTGTTTTCAGAACACAATATAATTGAACTACAAATTAATGACAAAGATAGCTGGGAAAATCTCAAAATATGTGAAGGTTAAACAACACACTTATAAATAACACAGGAATCAAAGAAATTTCAAGAGAAACTTAAAAATGTTTTGAACTAAATGAAAATGAAAAAACAACTTACCAAAACTTGTGGGATGCAGTGAAAGCAGTCCTTAGAGGGAAATTTATTGCATTAATTGAGTGCATTTATTAGAAAAGAAGAGAGATATGAAATCATTAAGCTTCCACCTTAGTATACTAGAAAAAGAGCAAATTAAGTCCAAAGTAAGCAAGAAAAGAAATAATAAAAATTTCATTAGAAATCAATGCCATTGAATGGGGCACCTGGGTGGCTCAGTTGGTTAAGTGTCCGACTTCAGCTCAGGTCATAATGTCACGGTTCATGAGTTCAAGCCCAGCATTGGGCTCTGTGCTGACAGTTCAGAGCTTGGGGTCGCTTTGGATTCTGTGTCTCCCTCTCTCTCTGCCCTTTCCCTGCTCACACTGTCTCTCTCTCTCTCAAAATAAATAAACATTAAAAAAAATTTTTAAAAAGAAGAAATCAATGTCATTGAAAATAAGAAATCAGTAGAGAAAATGCAGTAAACCAAAAGCTAGTTGATCTTTGGAAAGATCAATAAAGTTGATAAGCCTCTAGTCAGACTAAGAAAAAAAAACAGAAGACACAAATTACTATTGTCAGAAATGTAAGGGAATATCACTATGAAATCACTAGATTTCATAGACATTAAGAAGATATTAAGGAACAGCATAATTCTGCCTGCAAATTTCATAATCTAGGTGAAATAAACCAATTCTTTGAGAGATACAATCCGATAGAATTTATATAAGAAGAAATGAACAATCTGAATAAGTCTACATCTATTAAAGAAATTGAATCAATAATTAATAACCTTCCAAAACAGAAAGCACCAGACCCAGATGGCTTTACTGGCAAATTCTACTAAATATTTAAGGACAAAAGCATACCAATTTTCAACAGTCTCTTTTAGAGGATAGAAGCAAGGAGACTACTTCTAATTCATTCTATGAGGCCAGCGTTACCCTAATACCAAAACTAGACAAAAAAAAAAATTACAAGAAAACTGCAGATCATTGTCTCATGAACATAGGTACAAAAATCCTTAACAAAATATTAGCAAATCAAATCCAACAATGAATAAAAATAATTACATAACAGCCATTGGGATTTATTTCAAGTCTGCAAGGCTGGTTCAACATTAAAAAATCAATTAATTGGGGCGCCTGGGTGACTCAGTTGGTTAAGCATCTGACTTTGGCTCAGGTCATGATCTTGCAGTTTGTGAGTTCGAGCCCCATGTCGGGCTCTATGCTGACAGCCCAGAGCCTGGAGCCTGCTTCAGATTCTGTGTCTCCCTCTCTCTCTGCCCCTCCCTGCTCATGCTCTGTCTCTCCCTGTCTTTCAAAAATGAATAAACATTAAACAAAATTTTTTAAATCAATTAATTTAATCTACTGTGTCAACTGACTAATGAAGAAAAATCACATGATTATATCAATACATACAGGAAAAGCATTTCGTAAAATCCAACATCTATTCATGATAAAAACTCAGCAAACTAGGAATAGTGGTGAACTTCCTCAACTTGATAAAGGACATCTACAAACACTTATAGCTAACATTTTTTTTTTTTTTAGTCTATTTATTTTGAGAGAGAGAGAGAGAGAGAGAGAGAGAGAGAGAGAGAGGGAAGGAGGGAGGGGTAGAGAGAGGGAGAGAGAGAGAATTCCAAGTGCTCTGCACTGTCAGCACAAAGCCTGATGTGGAGCTCAAACCCATGAACCATGAGATCATGACCTGAGCCAAAGTCTGATGCTTAACCACTGCCCCATCTGTAGGTAACATTCTATTTAATGGTGAGAAGCTGAAAGGTTTTTTTTGCCAAGTTCAGGAAGAAGGCAAGGATGTCTCACCACTACTAAGTCCTAGCTAATGCAATAAGACAAGAAAGGGAAATAAAAGGTATACAGATTGTAAAGGAAAGAACATCTTTTTATATACTACACCAAAGACACAATCCATGAAAGAAACAATTGATAAAACAGACTCTATTACAATTAAAAACTTCTGCTCTGAAAAAATCAATGTCAAGACAATGGGAAGACAAGCCACAGACTGGAAGAAAATATTCCCAAGAGACACATCTGATACTGGATTGTTACCCAGAATACTCAAGAACTCTTAAATTCAACATGAAAAAGAATGGCCTGATTAAAAAATATACAAAAGTCACGAATAGATAACTCACTAAAGATATCCAGATGACAAGTAAGCATCTGAAAAACATTTTCAACATCATATGCTATTAGGGAATTGCAAGTTAAAACAGCAATGAGATATCATTGCACACTTGTAAGAATACCCCAAATCCAAAATGTGGAGAACACCAAGTGCTGACAAGGATATGGAGCAGCAGAAACTCATTCATTGCTGGTGGAAATGCAAAATGGTATAGTCACTTTGGAAGACAGTTTGGCTGTTCCTTTCAAACCTAGACATACTCTTACCATATGATCCAGCAATCATGCCCCTTGGTATTTACTCAAAAGAGTTTAAGAATTATGCCCCCACAAAAACCTGCACACAGATGTTTATAGCAGCTTTATTCATAGTTACCAACACTTGGAAGCAATCAAGATGTCCTTCCATAGGTGAATGGCTCAATAAACTGGTCCATTCAGACAATATACTAAAAAGAAATGAGCCATCAAGCTCTATAAAGACATGGAAAAACCTTAAATGCACATTACTAAGTGAAAGAAGCCAATCTGAAAAGGCCACATGTTGTGTGATAACAACATTCTCGGGAAAAGAATGGAGACAGTAAAACTATGGAGACAGTAAAAAACTATGTAAAAAAAAAAAAGTCAGTGATTGCTAGGGGGTGGGGCTGCATGAATAGGCAGAGCAAAGAAGAGTTTTAGAGCAATAATACTATTCTGTATGATACTACGGTGGATACATGTGATTAAATGTTTGTCAAAACTCATAGAATGTATAACTCCGAGAGTGACACTAGTAACGCTAACAAACTATGGGCTTTGGGTGACAGTGATGTGTCAATGTTAAGTTCATTGATTGCAACTAATGTACCGTTCTGATCAGAAGGTTGATAGTTGGGAAGTTGGTGGGTTTTTTGGACAGGGTGTATATAGGAACTCTGTACTTTTTGCTCAGTTTTGCTGTGAACCTAAAATTGCTCTTAAAAATTAAGTTTATTAATTTAAAAAACTGTGGGAGGGGTCTGTGGGGCATGTGCCCCTGAGTCTAGAGTTATGAGCAAACAACAAAAGGGGCGCCTGGATGGCTCCGTTGGTTGAGCATCCAACTTCGGCTCAGGTCATGATCTCACGGTTTGTGAGTTCAAGCCCCGAGTTGAGCTCTGTGCTGACAGCTCAGAGCCTGGAGCCTGCTTCAGATTCTGTGTCTCCTTCTCTCTCTGCCCCTTCCCCACTCGCGCTCTGTCTCTTTCTTTCTCTCTCAAAAATAAATAAACATTAAAAAATTTTTTTTTAATTTTTTTTTAACGTTTATTTATTTTTGAGACAGAGAGAGACAGAGCATGAACGGGGGAGGGTCAGAGAGAGGGAGACACAGAATCTGAAACAGGTTCCAGTCTCTGAGCTGTCAGCACAGAAGCCCCACGCGGGGCTTGAACTCACAGACTGCGAGATCATGACCTGAGCCGAAGTTGGACGCTTAACCAACTGAGCCACCCAGGCGCCCCAAAAAAATTTTTTTAAAAAGAAACAAAAAATTGATGCTTACCACTCCTCATCCTCCAGATACTTTGATTTATTTAGTCTGGGCAGGACCTGGGCATTGGCATTTTCCAAAAGTTTCCTGGATAATTGTTATCTGCAGACAGGGTTTCCACTTGTAGGTTAAAAATTTTGGAGCAGAAAGAATCTGAAAGATAATCTGGCCGAGTGTACTCATTTTACAAATGTGTAAATGAACTGGCAATGAAGCTTCCTCATGACCAGACCTAATGAGCCATTATCCTCAGCCTCCTTAACTTATTCTCTTATAGGTTTCCTAGGCTGCACCATACCTGAGTTCTCAGATTCTTAGACTAACCTCATCTAAATTCTATTCTCTAAATATGGTAGCTCTTTCTGAAAAAGAGAAGACAAATTCAGTGGTAAGGAATTCAGTCCCATCATGATTTGGAGATTCATGGTACCCTGATCTGATTTATGTATATCTTATGGCCTCATTTTCTTCACAAGGCCTCCACAAAGGTTGTGTGTGTGTTTGTATCTTGTGTTTCCAATAAATTCCTACCCATCAAAAGACCCATTTGTATTTGGTCTCTTGACTCTTCCTGTATATATTTTATGTTTTTTCTTTATTGAGGAATAATTTAAGTGCAGCAATGTGCATATAAATTGCATCTTAATTGCATGCACCGTTCAGTGTATATACCCATGCTACCATTACCCAAATCATAGAGTATTATCAGCCACCTCAGAATATTCCTCAAAGCCCCTTTTTAATCAATTCCTTCCTGAGGCAACACTGTTCTGATTTTGTAATAGGTTTGCTTTGCCTGTTTTTGAACTTCGTATATAAATAGAGTCATACAGTATGTACTTTTCATCTAGGACTTTCACTAGAAGTGGTTTTGAGATTTATCTATGTTGTTTATATCAGTAGTTCTTTTTTTTTAATTTTTTTTTTTTTACATTTATTTATTTTTGAGAGACAGAGAGAGACAGAGCTTAAGTAGGGGAGGGGCAGAGAGAGAAGGAGACACGGAATCTGAAGCAGGCTCCAGGCCCCGAGCTGACAGCACAGAGCCTGACGCGGGGCTCAAACTCATAGACCTTGAGATCATGACCTGAAGCCGAAGTCGGATGCTTAACCGACTGAGCCACCCAGGAGCCCCTATTCTTTTTTTTTTTTTTTTAATTGATGAATAGTACTCCATATTTTGGCTAAACCACAATTTGTTTATCCATTGTTCTCTTAATAGGAATTTGAGGTTTTTTTCCAGTATGGCTATTATGAATAAAACTGCTGTAAACTTTCTTATACAAGGTTTGTGTAGACATATGCTTTGTTTTTATTTATTTATTTATTTATTTATTTATTTATAACATTTATTTATTTTTGAGACAGAGAGAGAGCATGAACAGGGGAGGGTCAGAGAAAGAGGGAGACACAGAATCTAAAACAGGCTCCAGGCTCTGAGCTGTGAGCACAGAGCCCGACGCGGGGCTCAAACCCACGGACCGTGAGATCATGACCTGAGCCGAAGTCGGATGCTTAACCCACTGAGCCACCCAGGCGCCCCAGACATATGCTTTTTAAATTTTTTTTTTTTCAACGTTTATTTATTTTTGGGACAGAGAGAGACAGAGCATGAACGGGGGAGGGGCAGAGAGAGAGGGAGACACAGAATCGGAAACAGGCTCCAGGCTCTGAGCCATCAGCCCAGAGCCTGACGCGGGGCTCGAACTCCCGGACCGCGAGATCGTGTCCTGGCTGAAGTCGGACGCTTAACCGACTGCGCCACCCAGGCGCCCCGACATATGCTTTTTATAAATTTTTTTTCAACGTTTATTTATTTTTTTTTGGGACAGAGAGAGACAGAGCATGAACGGGGGAGGGGCAGAGAGAGAGGGAGACACAGAATCAGAAACAGGCTCCAGGCTCTGAGCCATCAGCCCAGAGCCCGACGCGGGGCTCGAACTCACGGACCGTGAGATCGTGACCTGGCTGAAGTCGGACGTTTAACCGACTGTGCCATCCAGGCGCCCCGTCATATGCTTTTTAAAGTAGCCTGTTTTAGGGGTGGCTGGCTGGCTCAGTTGGTGGAGCATGTGACTCTTGGTCTCAGGGTTGTGAGTTTGATCCCCACGTTGAGTGTGAAGATTACTTACAGAAAAATAGTCGGTTTTAATTTATTAAAATTTATCATGCATACAAAGAATTTATAAAATGTGTACACTGTAAAGAACAATAATAAGATAATTACCAAAATATTCACCAACCAGGTTAAGAATTACATCAAATTAGACTTTAGAAGCTGTGGGCCACTTTTTTGATTGTATCTCCTCCCTTGACCCCACAGATAATCGGCATCATTAGTTGTGTCAATGATGCCCTTGTCTTTCTGTATTGTTATACTATTTATATGTGCATTCCTAAAAAATATATACAGCTTGGTTGTGCCTGATTTTGAATTTAATATAATGGAATATTGTACGCTTTCTTTTTTGACTAAATACTGTGCTTTTGAGATTCATTTATGTTGATGCCTTTAGTTATGGTTTATTTTCAGTGCTCTGTGGTATATACTTGTATGAAGCTACCAGTTTATCCATTCTATTGTTTCCAGTTTTTAAAAATTATATAAAATGCTGCTATAAGCATATTTTTAACACGTCTCCTGTTGCATATGTGAAAGAGTTTCTCTATTAAACATAGGAAAGTGGAATTGTTGGAACACATGGGTATGTGCTTGGTAAATTTTATAAATACTATAAACTGTACTCAGGAGTTGTGCCAATTTAAATCTTAACCAGCAGTGGATGACAGAGAACTTTGTACTATAACCTATCCAGTCTTTATTTTTTTAATTTATTTATTTTTAGTATTTGCTAGTAGACATATGCCTTTATTTCCCTTGGATATATGAGTAGAATTGCTGAGTCATAGGGTAGATATATGTTTAATTTTTGTAAGAAACTGCCAAACTTTTTTTTTTTTTTACAGTATTTATATTATTTTATACTCTCACTACCAAGGTATAAGCATTCCAGTTGGTCCACATCCTTGGCAACATTCGGCATTATCAGTCTTTTAAATTTAGTAATTCAGGGCACCTGGGTGGCTCAGTGGGTTAAGTGTCCAACTTCGGCTCAGATCATGATCTCGAGGTTCATGAGTTCGAGCCCTGTGTCGGAACAGCTCAGAGCCTAGAACCTGCTTCAAGTTTCTGTGTCTCCCTTTCTCTCTGCCCGTCCTTCACTCTCTTTGTCTCTCTCTGTCTCTCAAGAATAAATAAACGTTGGAAAATTAAAAAAAAAAAATAAACAAATGTTAGTAATTCACGTGGGTGTTGAAGTGGTATCTCGGTATGGTTTTACTTCGTATTTTCTAAATGGCCAATAAGGTTGAGGACCTTGCCATTTGTTTGTTTGTTGGCCATTACTGTATCTTTCATGAAGTATTAAATCTTTAGTTCATGTCTTTTTATTGGATTGTCTTCTTATTGATTTGTAGGAGTTTTTTTTATATTCCGATATAACTCTTTCATCAGATATGTTTTATACATTTTCCCCACTTTGAAGCCTTTTCATTTTCTTTGTCTTTTAGTGAGCAGTTTTTAGTTTTGATGTGCTCCAATTACTTTTTTTGCTTTTATCATTAGTGCCTTTTATAGCCTGTCTAATATTCATTACCTATACCAAGATTACTAAGATATTCTTTTCCCGAAACATTTTCTTTGAGAAACATTATAGTTTTACCTTTTGTGTTTAGGTTTGTGATCTATTTTGAATTGAATTTTGTGTGGGGTGTGAGGTATGGATCAAGGTTAATTTTTTCCATACAAATATTGAGATGTTCCAACTCTGTTAGAAAGATTTTCCTATTTTCCTTTTTACATTTAATCGTATTGAAATTCTTTCTTTTTAATTTATTTTTTAAATTTACATCCAAGTTAGTTAGCATATAGTGCAACAATGATTTCAGGAGTAGATTCCTTAGTGCCCCTTACCCATTTAGCCCATCCCCCCCTCCCACAACCCCTCCAGTAACCCTCTGTTTGTTCTCCATATTTAAGAGTCTCTTATGTTTTGTCCCCCTCCCTGTTTTTATATTATTTTTGCTTCCCTTCCCTTATGGTCATCTGTTTTGTATCTTAAGGTCCTCATATGAGTGAAGTCCTATGATATTTGTCTTTCTCTGACTAATTTCGCTTAGCATAATACCCTGTAGTTCCATCCACGTAATTGCAAATGGCAAGATTTCATTCTTTTTGATTGCCAAGTAATACTCCATTGTATATATGTATACCACATCTTCTTTATCCATTCATCCACCAATGGACATTTGGGCTCTTTCTGTACTTTGGCTATTGTTGATAGTACTACTATCAACATTGAGGTCCATGTGTGCCTTTGAAACAGCACACCTGTATCCCTTGGATAAATACCTAGTAGTGCAGTTGCTGGGTTGTAGGGTAGTTGTATTTTTAATTTTTTGAGGAACCTCCATACTGTTTTCCAGAGTGGCTGCACCATCTTGCATTGCCTCCAACAATGCAAAAGAGATCCTCTTTCTCTGCATCCTCGCCAACATTTGTTGTTGCCTGAGTTGTTAATGTTAGCCATTCTGACAGGTGTGAGGTGGTATCTCATTGTGGTTTTGATTTGTATTTCCCTGGTGATGAGTGATGTTGAGCATTTTTTCATGTGTCAGTTGGCCATCTGGATGTCTTCTTTGGAGAAGTGTCTATTCATGTCTTTTTCCCATTTCTTCACTGGGTTATTTGTTTTTTGGGTGTTGTGTTTGATAAGTTCTTTATAGATTTTGGACACTAACCCTTTATCTGCTATGTTGTTTGCAAATATCTTCTCCCATTCTGTTGGTTGCCTCTTAGTTTTGCTGATTGTTTCCTTCGCTGTGCAGAAGCTTTTTATTTTGATGAGGTCCCAATAGTTCATTTCTGCTTTTGTTTCCCTTGCCTCTGGAGATGTGTTGAATAAGATGTTGCTGCGGCCAAGATCAAAGAGGTTTTTCCCTGTTTTCTTCTTGAGGATTTTGATGGCTTCCTGTCTTACATTTAGGTCTTTCATCCATTTTTAGTTTATTTTTGTGTATGGTGTAAGAAAGTGGCCCAGGTTCATTTTTCTGCATGTCGCTCTCCAGTTTTCCCAGCACCACTTACTGAAGAGACTGTCTTTATTCCACTGAATATTCTTTCCTGCTTTGTCAAAGATTAGTTGGCCATGTGTTTGTGGGTAATTATATTGAAATTCTTATTGAAAATCATTTGTGTGTGTGTGTGTGTGTGTGTGTGTGTGTGTGTGTATTTGGACTCTCTATTGGGCTATTGAAACAGTCCAGATTTGGCACCAGTATCACACTGTCTTAATCGCTATTGCTTAATTGTAAGTTATGAAATCTTGTAGTGTAAGTCTTCAAACTTTATTCTTTTTCTTTATGATTGTCAGGGTTATTTATGGACCTTTAGCTTTCCGTTACATTTTATAAGTTCTAGAAAAAGTCTGCTGGGATTTTGAATGGAATGAAATTGGGGGAGAATGAATATCTTAGTAAAACTGAGTCTTCCAATCCATAAAAATGGAATATTTCTCTACTTATGTAGGTTTTCTTTCTTTCTTTCTTTCTTTTTCATGTTTATTTAGTTTTGAGAGAGAGAGAGAGAGACAGAGAGACAGAGCACGAGTTTGGGAGGGGCAGAGAGGGAGGGAGACACAGAATCCAAAGCAGACTCTAGGCTGTCAGCACAGAGCCCGATGTGGGACTCAAACTCACGAGATGTGAGACCATGACCTGAGCTGAAGTCAGATGTGCAACCCACTGAGCCACCCAGGTGCCTCATGTAGATTTTCTTTAATTTCTCTCAGCAGTAGTTTATAGTTTTCAATATCAAGGTTTTATACATCTTCCACTAAATGTATTCCAATATATTTAATGCTTTATGATACTACTATAAATTATATTATTTTAAATACATTTTCAGTTATTTATTAGTAGCATATAAAAAATATAATTGAATTTTGTGTATTGATTCTGTATCTTGCAATCCTCCTAAGTAACTCATTAGTTCAAATAGTTTCTCAATTTCTTTGGGTTTTCAAGGTACATAATCTTTAAATCAAGAATAAATGAGTTTTATTCTTTCTTTTCCAGTCATTGTGCCTTTTATTTTTCTTGTCTTATTGTGATGGCTAAGACCTTCAGTACAATGTTGAAACACTATATTGTTTGATCTTAAACAGGGAAAGCATTCAATAGTTCACCATTATTTCTAGTAAGACTTTAAAAGCTATTTCAGTATCTCAGCCACTTTCCTTAGCAGTTCCCGCCTTTACCCACTTGCTTTTTACTTAGTCTTGGGTATATTTTCCATCTGATTTAAACATGAATCATCAAATAATAGTTTAGAAAAATAATAGTTTAAAAAATAATACAAAGTAACAGTAATCATTGAGGGTGGTAGGTTGTCTGTATATCCTGGAACTGATGGCTCAACATCAGTTGAGTCCTCATAGGTCATAGGTCACTCATCTGGAGGCCTTTGAGTTTCCTCATTCTATCCTGAATTCTTGGGACTTTCTCTCTCCCCTTAGTCACTTTGACTTTCATTGTAAACCTTAATTAAGTTGATCAATGCACCCTTCCCCAGATACATTATCTGAAATAAGAAGCTAAAGAGTCACATAGACGTGAAAAATGCCATAGATGAGAAGTGATTACCTCCAAGATTGCTTCCTATTTTTAGCACTTGGGAGTACCTACTGTATTTCCAGGCCTGTGCTCAGGGCTATTGTGTACGGTTGTGCAGGTTGTATGCTGCATAGGTATTCCTCTACCAGGGTGTGAGTGGGGACCAAAATCTAGCATGAGCTGCACTTACGAAGCTGCATGCTTGGGGGAAAGACACAAAGGCACTAAACAGGCTAATGGTGGCCCTGGCTGTGCTAGAGTGGTTCAGAATTAAGTCTTGCCCTTGGATAGCTATCTTATCTTTACTTAGAATTTTATCCCCATGAAATAATGGAAGCAGGGGCCACTTGGTTTTTAAGAATTACAAGAATATCAATGTTCATGAATGATTTAAAATTTAAAAGTATGCATTTATTATTTAGCATCAGTAAAATGCTAATAGTATATATTTTGTGTTTGTATGTGTATCTATAAATGTAAAAGCAGTTTTACATCCTTGTCTCTCATATGTATTCCAATACCCTCTCTTGAGGGGTAGAGAAAAGGTTGGAATTTGTTAAGTTCTTGAGAGTTGGGAATAACTCTAAATATGCACATCGATAGGTCATGCCATGTCACCTGTCAAGGATCATGGCAGGAAAAGGATTGAGAGCTGTGGAGCTAGAGAACACATGGTAGTATCTCTGTCCCTTGCCCATCTCTGGTTCCTACTTTTCTATTTTTATATCTTTAAGCCTTGTTCCCTAGAACTCCCTTGCTGCCTTCATTCATTCATTCATCCACTCATTTGTTCATTCATTTTTAAAAAATTTAGGTGAGGGTTGTCTGGGTGGCTTAGTTGGCTAAGCAGCTGACTCTTGGTTTTGGCTCAGATCATGATTTCACATTCATGGGATGGAGCTGTGCATCAGGCTCTGCACTAACAGCACAGAGCCTTCTTGGGATTCTCTGTCTCCCTTTCTCTGCCCCTGCCCCTGTCAGGCTGTCTGTCACTCTCAAAAATAAATAAATAAACACTTAAAAATTGAGGTGGAAGTATACAACTCAGTGACATTTATTACATTGACAGTTTTGTGCAACCGTCACTTCTATTTATTTATTTATTTATTTATTTAATTTATTTATTTATTTATTTATTTATGTTTATTTATTATTTAGAGACAGAGGGAGACAGAGCATGAGCAGGGGAGGAAGACACAGAATGTGAAGCAGGCTCCAGGCTCCGAGCTGTCAGCACAGAGCCCGACTCAGGGCCAGAACTCACAAACCGCGAGATCATGACCTGAGCCGAAGTCGGAGGCTCAACTGACTGAGGCACCCAGGCGCGCCCACCCACCCCCCCCGCCGTCACTTCTATTTAGTTCCAACACATTTTCATCATCCCCAAAGGAGACTCTGTACCCATGAAGCAGTCATTCTGCATTCCTTTATCCCCAGCCCCTGACAACCTCTAATCTGCTTTCTGTTTCTATGGATTTACTTATTCTGGATATTTTGTATAAATGAGTTCGTATAATATGTGACTTTTGTGTCTGGCTTCTTTCACTTAACATAATGTTTTCAAGATTCATCCATATCATGGCATGTTATTAGTACTTCATTCCTTTCTATGGATGAATAATATTCCATTGTTTGGGATATATCACATTTTGTTTATCCATCCATCTGTTGATGGACATCTGGGTTGTTTCCACCTTGGCTGTTGCAAGTAGTGCTGCTATGAACATTGATGTGCAAATATTTGTTTGAATACCCATTTTCAAACATCTAGTCCAGATGATTAGATGATAAATCTATGTTTAGCTTTCTGAGGAACTGCCTTCATTCACTCTTGTTGCACGAACCAGGTAGTAGCTTCTTCCCTGTCATGCTTGTTCTCCCCCTCTCCATTCTTAAACCTTACCTCATCTTCAAGTCAGGATGTAGGCATTTTATTTTTCTTGTTTTTGTCACCAACAGCCCCAAACCCAGCGTTCCTAAGCTGTTCTTGCCATCTTCTTGTTGTGCCTCTTGTTCAGTAGCACAGCCATCTTCAGAGTGTTTTGATTTGCTACCCTAAGTGCTTCCTAGCTTGTTTCCAGCCACTGTGATCCTTCAATCCTTGACTGGGTGCAATGCACAGTGGGTTTCTTAGTCTCTTCCCATCCTCACTCCTCCTCTTCCACACCCACCCTAGATTTCCTGTGCAGTGGCTAAACAATAAACAGACCTGTCTCTACTCTTCTAGCTTTATGCCCTCCTCACCCCCACTGTCCTGGCCATTTGCCAAGTCCTCTGTGCTTTCTCCTGGGCTTATTAATAAATACCTTAGCAATGCCCTACAGTTGACCTGAAGAGAGATTGTTTTTCCCTCTTCCTATTTGATGCTGCTTCTGATTGGGTATCATGAAGCCAGCCTTTATGTTTCTTAGAGCTGAGAAGTGGTTTTGAATGAGATGCTAAACTCCCCAGCTCTCACACCACAATTTCCACCCAGGTCCAACTGCCACCCGAAGAATAGACACTTCAGACTGCAGGTCACTACAAGGCTAACCTATGCTGGCTTTGGATGCTCCAAGCCATTGCTTCCTACCACACATCAGAATGATGCTCTCTGACCCATGTTGAATTTGAATAGCTATATCCATAGCCCCATTTAATGTTGACTTCCTGATTTTATTTTGTTCTTTATATGTTCCTTGTATGTTTATATATACCCATGTAGTTAATTTCAGTTAGTTCTCAGGAAGCAAGGATTCTTACATGTATAAGATAATAGGCTTGGGGTAGGTGAGAGAAGCAGGTATGGAGGGTGGTAGCTACAGAAAAAGAAAAATTTCAGATTGGAATAACAAGCCGAGGAAAGCAGATATGTGGGGCTAGGTTAGAAGACCCAGAACGGCAAAGTAGAGGAATTTATATTGATAAGGCAGCATTCATAACTTTGTCTTCGTGGATATTCTCAAGTCCATCCTTAAAGAGGCTTCCTCAGCAAGCTAGACAGCAAGCTTCCTAGCCAAGCTAGAGCATTGCCCTGCCCTGAAAAGAATCTTAGTGATGGTGTCGCCTGGATAGTGGAATTAGAAAATCCAATGATAAATGGCAAGTTGGTGAACTAGGGGCACAGCAATGGAGCTTTGGTGTGAAGAGAAGACCCAAAATCTAGTAGCGGTCTGGGTCAGAGCCCAGAGCCCCCAACAATGTAAAACCTGAGGACAGGACTCTTTTAGGGGACTGGAGAGGCTTCTAGGGACTGATAGTCTCCCTTCAGGAAGCCTGAGCTGGTGCAGGGATAACATCATGAGAGTTGCCTTCCTGGCTTTGGCCATTTTGACCTTTGTATGTTTAGCTCAGAGGGGCAGGGGTCAAAAACTTAAGGTATAAGCAGATGACTTAAGTAAATGAAGCAGGCCATATGTAAGTATAAACACACACTTTGTGTGAATTATATGCACCATAGTGCAATGGAGAACCTATGCTCTCAATACCTAGAATAGGGCCTTGCCTGTGGCAGGCACTCAAAAATTCATTTGTTAAATGGATGAAAAAAGGGATGGCCACTTCTTGGCTCCAACCCTTTATTTCCATTTGGTTATGGGCCCTGTTTTGGCAGTTACCCTACTTTTCAAGAGAAACTAGAAATGTGGACTTTTTGTGAAATCTCCCAAGTTTTAAGTGTTGACTCAAATTTA
This sequence comes from Herpailurus yagouaroundi, assembly GCF_014898765.1. Lineage (NCBI taxonomy): Eukaryota > Metazoa > Chordata > Mammalia > Carnivora > Felidae > Herpailurus > Herpailurus yagouaroundi. Next base: position 6,297,189 of record NW_024412572.1, read on the forward strand.
TTTAAAGCACCCGAAGGAGTGAACCCGAAGGAGTTTGCAACTCCTAACTTACGGCTTTGATCTCTAGCAAATGCATAGGTTATAAGAAGTAAGTCTTTAAAATGTTATCTTGCACCTATCAAGCTGAATCAAGGTTCTTAGAGCAAGTTTCCATGAGGAGACTCATGGGAGGAGGCAAATCTAAGATTCTGACTAAGTTGTACTTGTGGCTTAATTCCTATCATGTCTAAAACTCCGATGGTAGGTGGAGGGGGACAGGATAACTGAACTGGGCAGAATGGTGTAGTGGAAGAAGGCTGGGATTTGGAGCCTGTCCAGCTGGTATACACCAATCCACTTGTGCTGAAATATTGAAATAATTCTGTATTGGGAGGTGAACACATGCTGCCCTGAATCTTCTGGGTGCCCCTCCCCCCCCAAACCCCCACTGCAACCCTCCAGACCTCTATACCATCTAGCAGCCAAAGAGGCAGTGCCTGGCCGTTATTAAGTCCTCAGTACTGTGCTCTGTTGCCAGGGCTGACATCTATTCTCAGTAGTCAGTGCTGGTGCTGTAGCACTGGTCAAGTATTTTGAACTCACCCCTGGGTAAACCTGAGTTTGAATCCTAGCTCCACTTCTTACTTAGCTGAGTATTCCTTGACAAATTACTTAACCTCTTTCGGCTTAAACTTTCTTTATCCTTAAAATGGGGATACTACTACTACTACTGCCCTATTGGTAGGATTGTTGTAAAAATTAACAGAGATCAGGCTACTAATATTATTGTTTTCCATGTTCTAAGCAGGAAACATCATCCTTTCTAACCTTATCTTTACACACAACTTGGAGAAGAAGAGGTCAGAGACGGGCTGGGGTTTGCAAAGTGGAGTGACCAGTTGGGTCTCCAAAGTTGGTGATGCTAATGAATCACCAAGAGGTTGTTAAATATGGATCCCTCATGAAATTCTAATTCTGTAGGTATGGGCGGCAAAGTGGGGGGGGGGGGGTCCAGGAATCATTATTTTTATCAAGTATCCTTAGATCCTGATTGACAGCCAAATCCAGGAATTATCTTATTCTCTCATCTAGGTGAGGAACAGTGTCGTCTCCTGCCTCTCCATCTTCACACAGAACCCAGTGCATCACTCTACCTGCATCAGGTGCTCAGTGTACAGGATGGACTGATGAGCCAATGTGAACTGACTAGTGCTCCTTAACCAGTTGGGTTGCAGGCCTTTTCCCCACCCTTTGTTGCTGCGTCTGTCATAGACCTTGTCCCATCCCCCAGGTGTCCTTAGGTGTCCCCTAAGGCAAAGAACAAGGGGAGAAGAAGCCTAGGCATCTTGTTGGGCTTTAAGACTTACTAGACACACAGGGTGAGGATCGGATTTCCTTCCCAGGAGGGGAGATCCGGTCTAGGCAGATTAGCTTGTTTATGAGTGTTTTCTCCATCACATCCCCTTAGGGCATGGACCCAGTTGGCTGACCTTGGTCAAGCCACCTGTTAACAGGCTTCCTGTGCCCTGAACTGGGCCTCCAGCACCCTCCTGCCCCCTTGTCTTCGTCAGACACTCTGACTTGTAGCAGCTGTCATTGTTGAGTGCCTCTTCTGGCAGCTGCACTCAGTGCCTCATAATTATATCCCTGGGGGGCCTTCCTTGGAGGTAGAAGATTATAGCACCGCCTTGAGGGTTCTGCTCCCGGTGTTGTATTAGTTCCAAATGATCAGGACATGGAAAGCAGCATAGGGATAGAAGGCTGAGAGACAGATGCAATGAGATCAGAAGGAGAAACCAGAGACAGGAAAAAGAGGAAGTGACAGGGGAAAAAAATCTCAGGAAGAGAGGCCAAGAAAGACCTGAGGAAAGAGAGGTTAAAATCTGGGAAGCCAGGGGGCACCTGGGTGGCTCAGTCAGTTAAGTGTGGACTCTTGATTTCGGCTCAGGTCATGATCTCACAGTTCCTGGGTTTGAGGCCCATATCGGGCTCTGTCACAGTGTAGAACCTCTTTGGGATTTTCTCTCTCCTTCTCTCTTTGTTCCTCCTCCATTTGTAATCTCTCTCTCTCTCTCAAAAAAATCTGGGATTTGCAAAGTAGAGTGACCTGTTGGGTCTCCAAAGTTGGTGGTGCTAACCCTTCACCAGTGAAGAGGTGAGTGGTATTCTTAGCACACATGTGGAGAGTGTGAAAATCGTTGCCATTATTTCAGGAGGAGTGGCATCCACAGGCACTATTTTCTTTTTGTTTAAACAAGTTCCTAAGTAGGAACACCTAGACAGATGCAGTGACAGCAGAGGCAATAGGTAGCATGTTTTGGGTTTGCAACCACTGACTAATGTTTCCCAGCATGAGATCCTGGCAATTGTAGGGAGTGTGTGCCGTGACTCATGTGACCACAGGGCCCCGCTGTTTTGGCCTTTGCTCTCTCACCTACACACCTACCACCACCGACTCACCACACCCCTCTATCTCAGATGTCTTCGGCCATGCTTCCTCCACCAGCAGGGCCATGACTGCACTCACAACACTGTCCTCTTCCCTCCAACTGCCGTCTCCCGCAAAGTCAGGAAACTCAGGGCACCTGGGTGGCTCACTGGGTCAAACAAGATCATGACCATGGCTCAGGTCATGATCTTAAGGTTCATGAGTTCAAGCCCCACATGGGGTGGGGGTTCTTCTGTCAGCACAGAGCTGGCCTCGGATCCTGTCCCCCTTTTTCCCCCTCCCCCGCTTGTGCGCTCACGCTCTCTCTCTCTCAAAAATAAACAAACATTAAAAAAAAAAAGGCAAGAAACTTTGAGTTTCCTGGGAGCTATGACTTCTCTTCTATCAGCTGTCAAATCCTTTGCAGGCTCTTGCACCAGCATTCTTCCTGTGTCTCAGATTTCTGACCCGTGAAATGAGCCTCAGGCTCACTGCTAACTCCTCCTTGCTGTGTGGAGCAGTGACTTAATGTCTTTAAGGAGCTTGGAGCTTGTCTGATGAAAGATGCTACAGTCAGCTTCTACTCCTCTCCCTCCCCCACCCCATCTGCACCCCCTGACAACCAAATCCCGCTCTTCCCTTTCTTAGTGTTTACCATGCAGGTGAGCTCTTGATTACGAAAGCAAGTCACCTGAGGTCTGTGAACCTTGGTAGACCCCAATTCTCCAACCTCATCCCACTCACCTCCACAGCACTTGACACTGTTGACCACCTACTTCCTTTTTTTAAGATTACAAAAATAATGCATGCTTGTCATTTAAAAAAGAGAGAAAAAGAAAATCCAACCCTTACAGACTTGAATTTGAGTAAAATATAAAAACTCCTAGTCCTCTCACCTGCCCCATATTGTCATAAAATGTGTCTCCAATTCAGCCCCCTCTCTTCATGCCCTCCTTTTTTTATGTACTTTATTTTTTTAATTTAATTTTTTATTTTTTTAAAATTTATGTCCAAATAGTGCAACAATGATTTCAGGAGTAGATTCCTTAATGTCCCTTACCCATTTAGCCCATCCCCCCTCCCACAACCCCTCCAGTAACCCTGTTTGTTCTCCATATTTATGAGTCTCTTCCATTTTGTCCCCCTCCCTGTTTTTATATTATTTTTGTTTCCCTTCCCTTATGGTCATCTGTTTTGTCTCTTAAAGTCCTCATATGGGTGAAGTCATATGATACTTGTCTTTCTCTGACTAATTTCACTTAGCATAATACCCTCCAGTTCCACCCACGTAGTTGCAAATGGCAAGATTTCATTCTTTTTGATTGCCGAGTAATACTCCATTGTATGTATATACCACATCTTCTTTATCCATTCATCCCTCGATGGACATTCGGGCTCTTTCCATACTTTGGCTATTGTTGATAGTGCTGCTGTAAACATGGGGGTGCGTGTGTCCCTTCGAAACAGCACACCTGTATCCAGTGGATAAATGCCTAGTACTGCAATTGCTAGGTCCTAGGGTAGTTCTATTTTTAGTTTTTTGAGGAAACTCCAACTCTGAGTTTTCCAGAGTGGCTGTACCAGCTTGCATTCCCACCATCCTTTTTTTTTTTAATGTTTATTTATTTTTGAGAGAGAGCGAGCGGGGGAGGGGCAAGTTGGGGACCAAAGATCAGAAGTGAGGTCTGTGTGCTGATAGCAGTAAGCTTGATGCAGGGCTCGAACTCATGAATCGGAACTAGGATATCATAACCTGAGCCGAAATCAGATGCTGAACTGACTGAGCCACCCAGGTGCCCCCCTTCATCCCCCTTTTTAAGCATTTACCAAATTCACGTGTTAAATGCCTGTTACCTCTTACTTGAGGTCAGTGACTATTCATCGGTATGTCTTCATTGTTGGGCACAATGCCTACCGCATAGTAGGCATTCATTAAGTGTCTGTTGAAAGAATAAATGAAGGAATGAATGAGTTAATAATAAGAAAATTGGACCAGCATTCAAATCTCTGCTGTTTCCTTGTTGGGTGGACCTCAGTTTCTTCACCCTTAAAACTGGAATAACCCCACGGTTCTTTTGAAATTAAATATGATGTCAGAAATAGCACCCGCACAGTGCCTGTTGAGTCAGATTCTGAAGGGCCCCAGTTGCCCTTCTCCCTGAGTGAAGCTGGGCCCACCCCCTGGCTATTGAACACTCCCACTGTGTCGAGCCTGTACTGCCAGCTGTTGAGAAAGGATGAGAAGAGCCACGCCCCACCCAGTGGAACTGCGGTCCAGCTGCGGAGCCAAAGGCCTGGTGTTTGGGGAGGGAAAGGGAGGAAGACACAGGAAGAGACCTTCTGGGAGTACGTGTGGGGATGGGAGCTGGGTCGTTAGTTGGGGAAGAATGGATGATTTATAAGGTTCAGACAGGTCACCGGCTACCTCTTGCCCGGATCTCTGCTGATCCTTCCATGTCGGGAACTCAAACTTTTTTGCCATGATCCACCGAAAAAGTACACTTTACATTGCCAGTACAAACATACACACTTACACATTATAGTTATAACTGGAACAAAAATTTAATAATACTTACTCCAACTATGGGTGATACTGTGATATTTTTCATTTTTCATTTTATTTTTATTTATTTACTTTTTTAAAAGTAGGCTTCACGCCCAGCCATGGAGCCCAATGCAAGGCTTGAACTCACAATCCTGAGATCAAGACCTGAGCTGGGGATTGAGAGTCTGACACTTAACTGACTGAGCCACTCAGGTGCCCTGTGTTTTTCATTTTTTAAAGATACTGTTTGCGACCCAGTAAACTGACTTCGTGGACCACTGATGGGTTGTGATCTTCAATTAAAAAAAAAAAAAAAAACTTTCTGGGGGCACCTGGATGGCTCACTCGGTTGAGTGTCCAACTTTGGCTCAGGTCATGATCTCGTGGTTCAGTTCGTGAGTTCGAACCCCGCATTCGGCTCCCTATTGTCAGCGTGAGCAGCTTCAGATTCTCTGTCCCCTTCTCTGTCTGCCCCTCCCCTGCTTGTGTGCTCACTCTCTCTCAAAAATAAATGAAATATCTAAAAAACTAGTGTCTGGTTCAATGATTCCACTTGAGGTTTTCTTTCAGTTCCATTCTGCTGTATCTTAACTCCAGTTTTCAGTTGAACAAACGAAAGCTTCTTGAGGTAAGAATCTGTCTGAGGATGTATACCTGTAAGTGGCAAAGCTGAGAGTCAAATGCAGATCTGTATGACTCTGAAGCCCATTCACTGAGTCCTGTCCCTTTCTCTGGCACTTTCCTGGAGGGTCTGTCTGCCCATCACTGGGTCACTAATCAAGGATCGTTGAATGTGGCCCATTTCTTTGTACCCCAGGATTTTGGCCAAGGTGACCAAAGCTAAGCCTGCCTTGCATTATCAAGTGCTACTAGCCTAAAGCCAAGCAGGCAGCCCTTAGACAAGGAGATTTTATTGCCCTCCTACCAAGCTGCAGAGTTAGTCATATAGAAAAGATACAGTAAGATTAACTTGTTGCATAGCGGCTAAAGATAAGAAGACAAAACCATGTCTCTGCTGCTTACCAGCACTGTCCTCTTCCCCCTCCTTCTCTCCTTTGGGCCTCTTTAGTCAGAAATTGGGGGAGTCTCTTATACCACCCCAGGGAAAGAAGGAAGCTGAGGAAAATCAGGCGTACAGACAGAAAAGGATTTCCAGAGAGGGCTGTTCCTACAGCCAAAGGACTCTAATATCTTTGAAATTCGAAAGCTGCCGGAAGGCAATAGGTTTTATGGGAAGGAGGCAATTAAAAGGTTTACCCAGACGCAGTTGTAAAATTATTGGCAACGACTGAGTGGGAGAGGGGAGGGTTTTCAGGTGTTCTGTTGAGATAAGGGAGAAGCTAGTTGAGACAGCAGAACTGGTGTCTTGCCAAGCTGGTCTTTCCCCATCTTTGTACCAAGTGGTAGGTCATTGGTAGTTCACTATTTTTGTTTTAAGTTTATTTATTTTGAGAGAGAGAGTGAGCACAAGCAGGAGAGATAGAATCCCAAGCAGGCTCTGCAACATAAGTGCAGAGCCCGATGTGGGGCTTGAACCCACAAACGGTGAGATCATGACCTGAGCTGAGATTAAGAGTTGGACGCTTAACCGACTGCACCACCCAGGTGCCCCGATAGATAATTGCTGTATTTGCTGACGTGTGTATGCCGTATGCACAGGCTAGAGCGCAGCATAGGGTGCATAACACAGACCACCGTTCAGTTTGGTTTGCTCTTGAAATCTCTTTTACTTTATATTGGAAACGAATAAGCAGAACTGGTTTGAATTGATCTTAGCACTTTCTTCCCTCCGTGGACCTCCGCACAAATTCTATGTAATAGTTTGGGGTTTTATGGTGGTTGTTGTCGGGGTTTTTTTCGTTTTTTGTTTTTTTGTTTGTTTCATTGATTCTCGTAGCCTCCTGGAAAGGGCAATAGTTGTTATTTTACGACATGAAACCGAAGCAGAAAATGGGCCACCACTCACCAGAGGTGGCAGCACGGGTGAGTGGCAGAACCAGGAAGAAAGGGTAGGTCTGATTTACAGACTCCAAGTTCTGTCTGCCTTGAATGCCAGAATTTCCATTGACCTCAGGGAGGACGCCTGTAAAAATTGACCACTTTCAAGTCGCCTCAGACTAACTCAGTTCAACACTCATCACTCCATTATTCCACGCATAACGTTTACTTACTAGTCTGCACTATATTAACTTATATTTGTTGGTGCTTTTGTAAAAAATTGGTTTCTTTTCCTTTTTAATAGTCTAATATTCTCAAATTTGAGGATAAACTCTTTAAAGTTAGGATAAATTCCTAAATCTTCTATTTCTTTCTTTACGCATCAGCCCACCCCACACCTCCTCTGCCACTTGCATATATGCACATCCCACTGGTCTTACGAAGACTTCGTCATAGGTTTGAACAGATATTCTATACTTTGTCACCAGTGAGTTCACTAGTCATTTGGTAGCTGTGCTTTGAGACAACGCACCGTTTGTTGTCTTTGTAGAATAAATTAATACCAAGTAAAAGAATAGAGGGACGGGTGACCACCATGCTGACTTCACCCAAAGAGACGGCAGCAGTGCCAATGGCTCTCACAATAGCTTTCTTCTCTGTTGATTCCCACGGTAGCCTCTAACCTTGGACTCCTAAGAGTCCAGTCAGGGAAAGGAGGGCACATCCACACTGCCCCCTGCACCCCCTTCCTTCTTGGATTGGAGAATTGCTTTGGATAAACCCCAAATCAGGAGTTGGCTCTTGCTGAAATTTGCCTGGGGGAGAAATTTGCCCCCATCCTTAGGTTTGGCTTTTGTGATTCCTGGCCTTTCTCATGCTTTCTCGTCCCGTTTTCAGAATGTTCCCACTGGATGAGATATTGTCTCCCTGGCACACTTCCTTGTCATGGGGTATGGTGTCCTGAAGACCCTTGTTTCACATCACCAGGTCCAGGATTGCTATCTTCAGAGAGAGAGGGGTCTGAATAGGTCTGCCTCTCACATTGTCCTGCATCTGGAGTGATAGGAGCTGGGGGAGGTGAATGGGGAGCTGGAAACAAAGCTCTGTGGAACCCGCCAAGGATTTTCAACCCTCTCCCATGATGAGCCCCAGATCGGTGACAAGTGGGAGCATTGCCATTTGCAACTCCATCCATCTTTTTTTGTCTTTCTTCATTTGCATAGATTCGAGCCAGTTAAGCATCAGCCAATACTCTTCTTAAAAATCAGTCTGTAACCCAATTTGTCTCTCTCATTTTTTTTAACTTCTGAAACTACAGCGTACCTACAGATATATCCCTGAAAAATTCTATGTGGTTCAGATTTTTTTAGGGGCTGAAATGTTTTGAATGCATGAGGGGAGGCTTATTATTTAAAGGAGAAACCATGATGGCTCTGCTAGCAACTTGAGGCTCTTATTTGTGCTTATCATCAAATCACAGAAGGTAACATTTGGAGTGCCCCTGAATATCATCATTTTAGAGGTAAGAAAATGGAGGTTCTGAGAGGGTCACTGGGATCACAAAGCTAGCAGGAGAACGAGGACCCACATCCTGGGCTCCTGACACCTAGCCCAGTGCTCTTCCTGTCACAGGAACAATGGAGTAGGGCAGAATTTTCCAATTTTGATTCTCCTATATTTTCATTCCTATCTCGACTATTTAAATACATTTTTTAAAAATCCAAAAGCGTGTAATATAAACAGTGTCTTCCCAGAGGTAACCGCCATAAAAAATTTAACATACCTTCCTCTAAGTTTCCTCTGTGCCTATATGATACATGTACACATACAAACCCCTGTATTTGTAGGCATAAGTACATTTTTAAATAAACCTTTTATTTTTGAATAGCTTTATATTCACAAAAAGTTGCAAAAATAGTACGGGGAGTTCTTATTTACCTTATACCCGGTTACCTCTATTATTAAGGTCTTACATTAGTATGGTACATTTGTTACAATTAATAAACTACTATTGATGCATTATTATTAACAAATGTACATACTTTATTCTGATTCCCTTTCAGATGCCCTTTTCCTGTTCCAGGATCCACATCACCACATTATACTCACTTGTCATGTCTCCTTAAGCTCTTGGCTGTGGCAGTTTTAAAAACCTTTTTTTTTTTAGATCACTTCACTTTTGTAACATTATATAGCAACTTTTCCCCCCATAGCTATATTTTTGAACATGTTTCAGGGTGAGTGAGCGAGGCCCTGCCCACCTTTTAATATTGCCGTGGAATGGCTCCCCCGCATCGTTGTCCACTGCCCATGGCAGAGAACACCTGTCTGACAGTGTCACTGAGCCTAGGTGCTGTCTAGAGAATTAGACAGACCCTTCTGCTGTCTCTGAGTTCTGACACTATCAGAGGCAGAGACCTCAGGTGTAAATGGACTGACAGAGCTCGACAACAAACCATGTTACCTGCCCTGTGGTCCTGCTGGCACCCCTCCCCCCCCCCCCACCTCTGCCTCTCCCTCCACACGTGTCTCTGCAGGTGTGAGAGCTGATGCTTCTGGTTGAAGCACTTTCCCACGAGGGTCTTGTTCTCGGAGGCCCTGCACAAAACAAGAATTTGGTTAACAGTGTGAACGAACAGTGGGGCAGAGCATTCCCTGTCACTAGCTATTTCTAGCAGTTTCTGCCTTTTCTCTCCCCCTGCAGTGCAGGCTGGACATCCCATTAATATTAGCTGATGAAGACAGAGCTTACAGATCCTTCACAGATTGTTTCTGTCACCTCAGAAGGGCTAATATATATTTTGAAACAACTTTTATGTTAACATTTTGCCTCAGGTTTAGTTTTCTGCAGACGCCCCTGCGAACATCCTCTGATCTGCCTTAAACCTTCCAACTCACAATTAAGCGCCAGACCTCGGCTCAGGTCACGATCTAGCGGTTTGTGTGCTCGAGCTCCACATCTGGCTCTGTGCTGCCCCCACAGAGCCCACTTTGGATCCTCTGTCTCCCTCTCTTTGCCCCTCTCCTGCTTCCTGTCTGTCTCTCTGTCTCTCTCAAAAAGCAAAACAAGAACAAAAGCAGAAAAGACCCCTCCGACTTAAACATTCATCCCTGCCCAGGCCCTGTGCTCTCCACCTCAGCCCTGGCCTCCTCCATTTTGACCCCTCGTTTACAGGAGAGCTCCAGGGCTGCCCTGCCCTGCCCCAGCCTTACAAACGCACTCCTAGGACTGGCCTTCTCTGACTTGAGACTTAAACCAGAGGAAGGGAAGAAACAGACACTCCCCTTTGTCTTGTTCCGCAAAGCCCCCCAGCGGGCTTCCCACACTGCAAAATAGAATAAATCCTTCCTCAGAAAGGAGCCTGGGAGCCGGAGTTCTTTCCTCCCATGCAGCCTGGGGAGGCCGACAGGAGAGTGTGTGACCCAAGCTTGGGCAGAGGTGCCAGGCTCTGAATGCCTCGTAAGGGAGTCGTTCCACTTGGGAAAGTCGTTCCACACACACTCGGCTGGTTTTTCTCACCCAGCACAGAATCTCTGCCAGGTCCCAGCAGGTATTTGAGACACACTTCAAAGGCCCTGCTTTCCCCGTCGCTGCCTCCTTTCCAACACCTCAGAGATGATGGACAACTTGTCCTGAGGTCGATGGTCTGGGACACCTGCACCTGCAGACCTTCGGCTGTCCCTTCTTGCCCCCTCCTTAATGGAGCTCAGAGCCCATTTAGGAGTGGGTGGATGGGCTTGCTGAGCAAAAGGGCTGACAGCTGACAAGTACTTTGCAAAATGTAATTGCCTAATAATAAGTGAGCATTAGAAGGAGGCCTGGGGCCACAGTGTTTTTAGGAAACTCATCTGCACTTGGAGGACAGGAGACATGGAGGTTTCCAGGGCAGGAGAAACTCGGGAAGCCACGCTGGATGGGAGGACCGGGAGGCTTCTCGGGGGATCTGGATGATACTGAAACCCGGATATGGGATAGGAGAAAAAATAGCAACTTTGCTCTCAGGAGGGCGTCTTTACTCTCCCAAATGCTGATTTCATCGACCCAAATCAGGTCTCTGCTCCTGTTTGCTGGGACCTATTTTAAGAGAGTCTTATAAATATACAAAGGCGGAAATGCCTGGGTGGGGGGTGGCAAGAGGATGTGGTTCCACTCTGGGACAGGATCTGACTCAAATCACACCTCTTGCCTGGATTCCAGGCTGTCAGGAGGGAAGCCTCCGAAGTGGTGTTTTGGAAGGAGGTGTGAGAGCAGAACTGGATTGTTCTAACTGTGGCCTAGAGAAGCCCTTAACGGGCTGGATAGCTGGGGTGTTCCGCCAATGCCCGAGGGTGCAGGGCAGAGGGGGCACTGGGGGTGGGGTGGTGAGAGCAGGGAGGAAAGGACACCAGGAAACCTTTCCTCCACACTCCTGGCGAGACTCATACTCGGCCCTATTTCATCCCTTGCTGCAGGATACCTGCAAAATGACTACTTATGTGTCAGTCCTCCCTTATCTGCTAGGTCCCCGAGTCTTCTCTGAAGATAAGACACCTTGTTGGAACATACCTTTGTTTCCCTCAGGGACCTAAAGAGTTAATCTGTTTGTTGGACTGAAAATTCACACATCTTAGAGCTTGGGGGAAATAGCTTAGGCCCTTACCCGGATTTTTCACCCAAGATGACTGAGGAGTCCAGGGTACTTCAGGCCCTTACCCTGACTTTTCACCCAAGATGACTGAGGGGTCCAGGGTACTTCAGGAGTTTGCTGTATGTCATCTCCAAGGCATTCAACGCAAGCAAGTTTGGGCAGGGATGGAGCACCCAAAGTGGGGCGCCACCGTTTGAGGCTGAGACGAGGCAGCAAAGGGCAGGGCTCCAGATACCCTCCTGGCAAGTCTCTGAAGAACCAGGAGCTCTGCAAACATTCGCCCAGATGCTGACCTGGTTGCCTGCTGGCCTTGTAAGCAATGGAAATGAGAGGACTATTGTGTCAGCTCTTTGAGAGCTTGGTGTGGCCTTTCTGGGGGCTGGGGGAGGTGAGAGATGGGGGGGGTAGCAACCACCCCTGATCCTCCTCAGGTTTCTTCCAGCAGTCAGGAAAGCCGCCTGGTCCTAGGTGGTGGGCAGAGGGTGGGACAGGTAAAGAGAGATAAGCAGGCCCTTTCAAGTGCAAGGCAGACTCTTTTGTGAGCCATTTATCCCGCCTCCTGCCCTAGGGTGCAACGTGAGTCATTTAATCTAATTGGTTTAATAAGTAAACGATCTGGGTACAAAGAACAGGGGGTTGGGTCTGCGAGGGAGGGGCAGTGCTAGCTACAAACCCTACCTAGGCAGCTTTGAAAAGAAACCTGTTGCCTGCTCTCTAGGGATCAAGATAATTAAACGGGGTGGAGATGCTTGGGGGAAAAAGGGAGACTAGAGAGACCCAGGTGTCGGGGTAGAAGGAGAAGTCTGAGGCCTTGAGGGTGTTATTCATTAAAGTATAAAACTCCGTGGTTTTGCAACTGTCCTCATCCTCTAATCTAGAACACTTTTATCATTCCCAAAAGGAACCCAGGACCCATTTAACAGTCACTCCCTATTTCCCTCACCCCCAGCATTGGCAATCTCTAATCTGCTCTGTGGATTTGCCTAGGGTGAACATTTCCTAGAAATAGGATCACACAATATGTGACCGTTTGTGTCTGGCTTCTTTTACTTAGCACAGTGCTTTCGAGGCTCACCCATGTATTGGAACTTCAGTTTTTAAAATCGCTGAATAGGATTCCATAGTGTGAATAGACTACGTTTTGTTTATCCATTCGTCAACTGATGGATGTTTGGGTTGTTTTCACTTTTTGACTATTATGAATAATGCTGCTATGATATTTTCATTTCTCTTATGCATATACCAAGGGGTAGAAATATGGTTAAGTCTATGTTTAACATTCTGAGGAACTGCCAGACCGCTTTCCAAAGAGGTCACGCTAGTTACATTCTCACCATCAGTGTAAGTGGGTTCCAGTTTCTTTCACATCCTTGCCACTTGTTATTGTCTGTCTTTTTGATGATAGCTCTCCTGGTGGGTATGAAGTGATTCTGTATTTGTTTTGAAATAATTTCTACCTTCTCTTGCCAATTCAGGAAGGTCAGCATTGTCATCCCCATTTCATTTAAAGATCAACTGTTCCAGGGAGGAAAGAAATGTGCTCCAGGTCACAGAGGTGAATTATAAGACGTAAACAGCATACTTTTAAAACTATTGAAGAGATGTCCATGATATTATTGTTGAGGGGAAAAAAGCAAGTTACAGGATAAGATGTGTAGTATAAGCCCATCTATGTTTTAAAAAGACAGGGGTGCCTGGGTGGCTCAGTCGGTTAAGGGTCCGACTTTGGCTCAGGTCATGATCTCATGGTTTGTGAGTTCCAGCCCCATGTCCGGCTCTGTGCTGACAGCTCAGAGCCTGGAAACTGCTTCTGATTCTGTGCCTCCCTCTCTCTCTGCCCCTCCCCTGCTCACGCTCTGTCTTTCTCTCAAAACTAAGTAAGCATAAAAAAATTATTTAAAAATGTACATGCCCATCAGATTGGCAAAAATTTTTAAAGATTAATTGTGTTGCTAATGAAGTTGCTTGGAAACAAAGTTTTAAATAATGTTGGTGACCATGTGAAATTGTTTTCAAACCTTTTTAGAAAGTAATACTCAATTACTGACATTTTAAAAATGCACATTACTGGGGCGCCTGGGTGGCTCAGTCCGTTAAGTGTCCAGCTTCAGCTCAGATCACGATCTCGCGGTTCATGGGTTAGAGCCCCACTTTGGGCCCTGTGCTGACAGCTCAGAGTCTGCAGCTTGCTTCAGATTTTCTCTCTCTCTCTCTCTCTCTCTCTCTCTCTCTCTCTCTCTCTCTCTTTCTCTGCCCCCCCCTCAAAAATAAACGTTAAAAAATGTAAAAAAATGCACTTTACTTTGCCATCTCACTTTGGAACTTGATCTGTAGAAATCAGAACAGCCATACATGCTTAAAACATTGTTTGGTAACAGTTGGATGTCTAGCAGGAGGAAACTAGTTTGCTAAATTATGCTATAGCCACACTGTGGAATACTTTTGCAGCTGTTTTAAAAAAAAAAAAGAATTATGTTTTGACCCAGAGAAATGTCCATGGTACTAGTGAGAAGAGCAGTTCCAGAGTAATATGTATGTAACAAGAACCTATTTTTTATTTTTTAAAATTTTTCCAGTATATGAAATTTATTGTCAAATTGGTTTCCACACAAGAACCTATTTTTTAAAACAAAAAACTAATAAATTCTATTAGTGTGTGAGCTAGTAGAGAGATATGGAAGTTTACTTAACTGTTAACATTAGTTATGGTGGGAAGGGGTAGAAGGAGATGAGATACTTTTAAAAAAATATGCTTCTATAGTTCATTTGTGTGAACACTTGGAATTTGTAGGAAACAAAAGGAACTCTGCAATAGAGTTTGTAATCAAAGCAGAATAGTGAATAGTAACGGACACTGGAACCAGAGACCTTGGGTTCAGATCCTGGCTCTGCCACTTTCAGCTATGTGTCCTTGGGCAAATTACTTAACCTCTCTGAATTTCAATTTCCTCAACTGTAAAAGGGAGATAAAAGATAAAAGGTACCTATCTCAAAGGGTTTTTATAAGAATTGAGATAATATTTGTAAAATGTTTAACATGTGCTAACACATAGTGTTATTTAGACACATAGTGCTAAATATATTCGCTCTTTGTATTGTTATCTCCAGTATTGATTAAGCGTTATTATCTCCAGTATTTATTAAGGAGATATGCTATTCTCCTTTGATCTTTAGAATAACCCCAATAAGGTAAATCCTACTAATATCACTGTTTTAGAGAAGGAAACCAAGGTTTAGAGATTAAGGTTACATAGCTAGATAATATTGCATCTGCCTGTAGAGGTCGTGCTTTTTAACCTTTGTGTGAAAGTATATGGATACTATTAACAGTGACAGCATTTATTCTACAAGTGTCTACCCTGTGCTCGGCATAATGGACAAAATACATTTGGGAAGAAGATAGATTTTATACATATGCAGGCATAATATGTCAAGTGGTAGTAAATGCTATTAAGAAAGATAATGCAAGGTAAGAGAGAAAGACTAATGGGCTTGGAGTACGCAGCATCTGTTGTAGGTAGGATGATCAGGAAGGCCTGATATTTGAGCAGAGACTGGAGTGAAGAGAGCTAGCAGGCTATGTAAATACCTGAGGGAGTGTATTTCAGGTAGAGGAAGTGCAAAGACCCTGAGGTACAATGTACCTGGCATGTGGGACAAGGATTTGGAGCAGAATGGTGGTAAAGAGATAGATGAGACCAGGGCAAGGATTTAATCTGTAAGGCATCCTTAGCCAGGTGGCTGTGTCATTTGTTGTCCAAACTGGGACACTTTTGATAGGAAAAGTGGGTGCTGTTAAGAACACTGCGAGGACAACCAGTGTGAACTTGGTCTGTCCCCAGCCAACTTTACTCATAGGTGATCCAAAGGATCTTGGATTATAATGTGAGTTGGGAAGACACTGCAGGATTTTGAGCAGGGAAGTGACAAAGTGACATGGCCTGACTTAACATTTTAGTGGGGTCACTCCTGCTCTAGACTGTAGGGTATGAGGGTGTGAGCTCAGACACTAGACGAGACCCAATGGTAGGACAGGGGCAGTACAAGTAGAGGAGTCAGAAGTAGGCAGATTTGGGGTTGTTTTTGAAGGTTTGCTGTTTGATTGGGATATGGGGAGAGGAATTGAGAATGGTTCAGATTTCCGACCTGGGCAGTTGGAAGGCTGGAGATGCCATTCACTAAGATGAGAACGATAGGGAGGAGCAGGTTTGGCAGAAAAAGTCAAGACCTGTTAAATTTGAAATGCCTCTCAGATCTCCAAGTGGGGAACGGGAGGAAGTAAATCATATACACAAATGTAGAGTTCAGGGAGGGTCGGAGCTAAAGCTAAGGTGTGGTCCAGTTTAGATGGTATTCAAAAGGACCTGAGGAGATTAGCAAGGGTGGGAATGTAGACAGAAAAAAAGAAGTAGTCCACAGACTGAGCCCTGAGGTAAGTTCTGCCCTTTGTGGACGTAGGGCAAATGAGAATGCATCTAGCAAAAGGATGGAGGGGTGGCCTGTAGGGAGGGGAGTGGGGAGCACTGGGGGTCATAACTTTCTGCTCCATAAATGTCTGTACTGTGATATTGGGGGAGGGTGGTGTTCATATGCTACTTTTATTTCAGTAAAAAGCTGCTGGGTTCCAGTCAGGGAACTGGGTGGGGCTTGGAGAGGGCAAATGGAGACAATCCAGGTTGCCCTGTAAAATCGAGGTCTCCTAGGGGCAATGACTTACTTCCATTCCCAGACCCAGCAACTGCACCTGCTTCCCAGAACACTTACTCTGGACCTGACCTCCAGGGTCCTCTTCTCTAAATTCTGGGAGCCTTATTTGGTGCTTCATTTTGGACCATGTCATGTTACCAAACCCACCCTGCATGTGTCAAGCAGAGTTGTGTCACAGAAAAGGTGCAGGAGGGATACAGGCCTGGGTGTGTGAAAGTCCTGCTCAGCCTGCATTAGCAGCGATGGCAGTGCTGTTGGCCGGGACTCCTTGCTCCTGACCTGGGTTCGCTCCTTTGTTTCCATTTCCTCACTGTAAATGGGTCTCCATAACATTCGTTTTTGTAGAGTTGCAGTGAGGATTAACTGGGACTAAGACTGTGGACTAAGGAACCAAAAAGAACCAATTTGAATCCCAGTCCAGCCATTTACAGAATCTTGAGCAAATCATGTAAACTATTAAATAAATTTTTTTAACGTTTTATTGATTTTTGAGAGAGAGAGAGTGCAAGTGGGGGAAGGGCAGAGAGAGGGGGGGGGGACAGAGGATCCTAAGTGGGCTCTGTGCTGACAGCAGTGAGCCCGATGTGAGGCTTGAACTCCCGAACCGTGAGATTATGACCTGAGCCGGAGTCAGACACTCAACCGACTGAGCCACCCAGGCGCCCCTCATGTACTCTTTAAACATCAGTTTTATTATTAGGAGAATGGGGAACGTAATACCTTACAGGCTATTGTCCCTTGGAAATGAACCCATATAAAATGCCTGGCAGAGTCAGTAGTTAGTCCATCGATAACTACTGAGTACCACAAATACTAAAGTTGCCATCTGTTACCCCATCTACATGGAGCAAATGTTTAGTTCATTCATGCACTGAAGTAATCTTTCTAACTGAATGATGGGGGGCAGGGAGATGAGACAACTGAACCTCTGAGAGATTAAGGAACTTGCCCAAGGTCACACAGATAGAAGGTGGCAGGGCTGGGATCCAGTTCTAGATCGTTCTGACTCTGAAAATGGTTATTTTTAATTTATTTAGAGAGGGCACAAGGGGTGGGTGGTGGTGCAGAGAGAGGGAGAGAATCTCAAGCAGGCTTTACACTGCCAGCTAAATCTCATGAACCACAGGATCATGACCTGAGCTGAAATCAAGAGTCAGATGCTTAACTGAGCCACCCAGGCACCCCAACTCTGAAAATGGTTATTAATGCAATACTCGATCACCCTCCCAGAGTCAGGCAAAGCAGCGATGTCAGCATACTAGCTGCTCAGCAAATCTAGTTAACTGGCTTCTCATGCAGCTTCCTCTTTCATTTCCCAGGTCTCTCTTTAAAAAAAAAAAAAAAATTTTTTTTAATCTTTATTTGTGTGAGAGAGAGAGAGATAGAGTGTGAGCAGGGGAGGAACAGAGAGAGAGGGAGACACAATCCAAAGCAGGCTGCACGCTGTGGGCTGTCAGCACAACAGCCCGTTGCGGGGCTGGAACTCGTGAACCAGGAGTTCGTGACCTGAGTCGAAGTCAGATGCTTAACTGACTGAGCCACCCAGGTGCCCCTCCCAGGTGTCTCTTTTAAAGCTTCCTTCCCAATATGAGCTATTTAGTGCACCCATCACAACTCTGATAAACTGATCCAAGAAGCCAATTCAAAATAAATAGCAGACTGTGCAGTCTTTGTGCAAAGCCTGTATCTGTTTTTGTGTGGTGGTGAACTCCAGGGAAACCTAGCTCTTGCCTCAGCCCACTCAAGGGAATATTTGCATCTTACTCTACAACAGACTCTTTGAAAGATGGAAAACATATTCCCCTAAGACCTGGGAATGCTAAACAGTTAATAGATTCCCAAGGGTTTTATGTATTACCGGGATACTGACTGCTATCACAGGTCATTAAATATCAAAGTTTATGCTCAGGAAGCCAAAAAATAATCTAAGTTCTCTGTGTCTCACGTGTCTTGGCCAGTACTCCAAGTAAGCGAAAGTTCCTGAAACCATTTGGTATCACACAGGTAAAATGAGAGTCACACAGATCCGAAAGGTTGAAATATTAAACTGTTAGCGGCACGCGGCTCAGTGGTAATAAGTCTCCCACTTGCTTTTCATCTTTGTAGCTTTCTTATAGCATTGGCTTCTTTTCCAAAGTGCTCTGTTACTTTCTCCTTTATTTGGTAAAGGATTGGAGTAGACTGTCCAATTCCTGGGCAGTTTTAATCAGCTGTCTCTTTAGCTATCCTTGAGTACCTCTTTGGTTCCCACTAGACCTTGTTGATTTGTTTTTTCATCGAGGAACTTTGAGCCAAATCAGGCACACAAATTCAGGTTGAGTGACTGTTGCTTCTCAGCACAGTCTACTCAGCAAAAAGTGGGTAAGTTGAGCTGCTCACTCAACTTTCAGTAGTGCTCGTGGTAATTCTAGGAATGTTTACCCTGTGAGTTTTCTTTGATTTGCCAGGGTGGTCACTTTCAAATTCTTGGCTTCCTCCCGCATCTCCATATGTCCTCTGGGGGGGGGGGGGGACTTCAAAATATTTGGCCTAGCAGTGATTCCGTCCCCACTTCTAGGTATGGTTTGGGCAGTCACTTCTGTCCAGACATGGTGGTAGGCCTGGATTGGCCTGCTGGCTCAGGCAATGAGTGGTGGAAGAAATTGTTGGGGAGTAGGGCCTGAAGGCAGGCAGGGTGTGAGACAGAAGTCCTTGGAATGAATTTTTATCCTCTGTGCATCTTTAGCCAGCCCTCTTGTTAATCTGGCTACAAATGGGCTAGATAGCATTGTATAGATTACTCATGTTTGGCCATTTCACTAGTGAATGTAGCAAAGTTGGTGAGGTTAAGGACAATAGAGATCTGTGAAACTGATAATTTAGTGTAGAATAAACAATGTGACTATTTGGCCTGAGCTTCCAGGAAAGATTAACTGTTTCAAATATTCTGTTGCCTTGGTTACACCACATAGCCTGATTGGGGGTTCAGGAAATTTGGTCACTGACACATCAAATAACCAGTCGACTTAATCAAGTGTTCACTTTCTTATTTATTACACTTTTACCTTTAGACATAGAGCTGGTGCTTTGATTGTGTGGGATATAAAAACCGTATACTGAATAGTTTAATCAGCCATCCTAAGACTCAATGTTTTCTTACATTTGTGAAGTTACGAGCAGACTGGTAGAGATTGTATGGTATTGATGGTATGATCATATGGTGTTATGACCAATAGTGTCTAAGCTAAAGTATAAATTTTAGTAATTACACTGCAGTCCAGGGAGCAGATTCTTATTTTGAAGGTAGAAAACAAATATCAACTCAGCTATTGGTGCTCCTACTTAGCCTTTTTTTTTTTTTTACCAAGTCTAAATTTCTTTCTATTCCCAAATATACTTGTACTTGTCCATTTACTTTAATTTTTTAAGTTTATTTATTTATTTATTTATTTATTTTTATTTAAAAAAATTTTTTTTTTCAATGTTTATTTATTTTTGGGATAGAGAGAGACAGAGCATGAACGGGGGAGGGGCAGAGAGAGAGGGAGACACAGAATCGGAAACAGGCTCCAGGCTCTGAGCCATCAGCCCAGAGCCTGACGCGGGGCTCAAACTCACGGACCGCGAGATCGTGACCTGGCTGAAGTCAGATGCTTAACCGACTGCGCCACCCAGGCGCCCCTTAAGTTTATTTATTTTGAGAGAGAGAGGGAACGTGTGCAAGTGCACGTACACGAGTGGAGGAGGGGCAGAGAAAGCGGGAGAGAGACAATCCCAAGCAGGCTTCTTGCTGTCAGTGCACAGAGCCCAATGTGGGGCTCGATCTCATGAACCATGAGATCATGACCGGAACTGAAACCAAGTGTAGGACACTTAACTGACTGAGCCACCCAGGCTCCCGTTGTCCATTTATTTAAAAAAGTTTTTTTTTAATGTTTATTTACTTTGAGAGAGAGAGAGAGAGAGAGACAGAGTGTGAGTGGGTGAGGGGCAGAGAGAGGGAGACCTAGAATCTGAAGCAGCCTCCAGGCTCTGAGCTGTCAGCACAGATCCTGACGTGGGGCTCAAACTCACAAACTGCAATATCATAACCTGAGCCAGAGTCAGACACCCAACTGACTGAGCCATCTAGGCGCCCCTCCATTATTTTAAAAAGTAGTTGTTAATCTAGAGAAAAGAGCATTTTTTTCCTTCTATGTAGAGTGTTAATAGATAGCATGGCAAAATAGTAGTTAATGTGCTTGTGGATATATCTACATATTTAGGTTAAGTATTTTTCGTAATTAGAGAACAGAATATAATAAAAACAATAAAAAATATTTCATTAAGGGGCACCTGGGTGGCTCAGTTGGTTAAGTGTCCAACTTTAGCTCAGGTCATGATCTCATGGTCTATGAGTTTGAGCCCCGCATCAGGCTCTGCACTGGTGGTGATAACCTGCTTGGGATTCTGTCTCTCTCTCTCTCCCTCTCTCTGTCTGTCCCTTCCCCACTTGTGTGCTCTCTCTCTCTCTCTCTCTCTCTCTCTCTAAGGAAAAAAAAAAGATATTTCAATGAAATCCATTAGTCATTTATTGAACATCTTCCATGTTTAAGCCTGTGCCTACAGGACGGTCAAAGGTGTGACACAGCCTCTGCTTCCAAAGAGCTCAGAAAACCTTCCTTTATACAATCAGATTCTAGATTTAGAACAGCCTGGACCCAAACTAAACTAGCAGGCTCTCAGATACTCAGAGAAACTTGTTCCCCAGGTTGTCTCTTTAGACCACAACCCTGTTTCCACAAGAGGGGCTATGCTCAGTCCTAGGATTCCAAATGACAAAATGCTACATTCCACCTCCTTCCCCCACCCAGTACTGCTTGTGTGTCCGTTCATCAGGTTCATAGCCTGGGGACAGTCTCACACTTTAGCAGGTTAGTTATGTGGTCTGAACTGAAGACTCCTGATCCAGAAGAGAGGAGACCTGGGTTCCAGTCCTGGTTCTGTCTCTAGCTTGGTTTGCGACCTCTGGCAGTGAACCCAGTCTTCAAGCCTTCAATGTCTAAAATGCAGAATGTTGGGACACCTGGGTGGCTCAGTAGGTTAAGTGTCCGATTCTTGATTTCAGCTCGGGTCATGATCTCACAGTTTGTGGCTTTGAGCCCTTCATCAGGCTCTGTGCTGACAGTGCAGAGCCTGCTTGGGATTCTGTCTCTCCGTCTCTCTCTCTCTCTTTCCTCTCTCTCTCTGCTCCTCCCCCTCCCCTGCTCCTGCAAGCCCACACACTCTCTCTCTTTCTCTCAAAATAAATAAACTTAAAAAAATGTAGAATGTTGGGGCTTGCAGTGATGATTTCTAAGCTTCCCCACGCTATAACACTTCTTACATTCATTCTCTCTTTTTTTTTAAACTGAGGTTAAAATGAATTTGATGGAGTATTGCTTTCAAAGGCTCTGACGAATGATTGCTTTACCTCTCATTCCAAGAAATGTGTTTTCAACATTGTCTTTCTGTATGAGTCTGGAACTTTTCCTGAGGATATTCTAAATAATCAACTCTCCCATCTTTTACATATTCTGTAAAGTCTCTTAAGCATTGGAACTAACTCCATGTGTCTGTGTCTCTAATACTTTCAGCTATATCTGCATTTTATGGGCCCCTCCTTTAAAAATATAATGACTCTCAGACAAGTTCCATTTTTGTTTTAGGAATAACAGGCATCTGGCTGGCTCCATCCATATAGAGCATGCGGCTCTTGATCTCAGGGTAGTGAGTTCAAGCCCCACGTTGGGCATGGAGCCAACTTAAAAAAATTTTTTTTAAAGGAATAATAGTCAATTGTTCAGAGTTCAGCTCTTTTCACATGGAAAGTTTGGAAAATCCCCATTATAAGTCTGCCCCCTTCGTCCCACCCTTCCACCACCACGACACCCCTGCCCAAGCTAAAACCACTCAGATTCTCTTTCCTGGGAATTTGAATTCTGAGCAGAGACACAGAGAACTGTTTGGAGCAGTCATGGGTTGGTTACTGAGATTCCAATCACTACCCTGGTTCTTGGCCTTTCTGGGGGCTGGTGGTGTAGTTCTCTCTTTGATTCTGTGAGCTATTCTCCAGTCATTTCCAGAATTACTTTTGGCCTAAGTTAGGAAAGAAGAGAGGCAAGGAAGGAAGATAGGCAGGTCCATGATGCTAACTAGAACACGGTATAGTGAAGGACCAGTTTTTCCCGTTTTTGTTTTTAGTTCCCAGTCTGTCACTGACTGACGTGGTCATACTACATATTGCCAGGATGCAGCATTCAGAACACCCAAAAATGATCTATACCATGTTCAGTGAGATGACTCCACTATCCTATATTGATGTTCCAGCAATGTCAGATTGCACTAAAAGGTTCTAACTGCTTACTCAAAGTTTCTGTACCTATGTCATCGAGGACTAGCATTGGTACTGAACTGGAGTTTCTAAGAGACCAGGGAACTTAACCTCTGTCTGAAGCCAGGAGGTGTTGAAATTGCCCATTTCCACATAGGCAAGTGAACTAGGACAGTTGCTGGGTAAAGCCCTACTGTGGGGCCCACTCAGAAGTTCTGCTTTTGACCCTAACTTGTTGGCTGGGATTGCTCCAACCTGATTCCACCCACCCACCCACCCACCCACCCACCCTTCCTCCTCCTTCCATTCACTGTCCCCAGACTTCTTGTATTCTCTGTCAAACAAGAAGTTTGCTACCATGTTTCTACTGAGAGGATAGCAGCCTGCCCCCCACCCCCTCCTTGGCCTGTCTCTGGAAGAATGGACAAAGGTTTTAGCAGTTTAAAAAAGAGTGCCCTGGAGTGCCTGGGTGGCTCAGTCAGTTAAACGTCTGACTTCAACTCAGGTCGTGATTCCACGGTCGGTGGGTTTGAGCCCTGCGTTAGGCTCTGTACTGACAGCTCAGCCCAGAGCTTGCTTCAGCTTCTATGTCTCTCTCTCTCTCTGCCCCTCCCCCACTCACACTCTGTCTCTCAAAAATGAATAAATGTTAAAAAAAAAAAAAATAAATAAAAGAGAGTGCCATATGAAAAGAAAAGAAAAGAAAGCAGGGACTCAGATACGTGTACATCCATTTTCATTGCAGTATTAGTTACAATAGCCAAAAGGTGGAAACAACCCAAATGTCCATTGACAAATGAATGGAAAAAAACAAAATGTCTGCACATTCAGTGGAATATGGTTCACCCGTAAAAAGGCCGGAAATTCTGTCATGTGTTGCAACATGGATGAACCTTGAAAACAGTATGCTAAGTAAGCCAGACACAAAAGGCCAAATATATGATTCACTTACATGAGGTATCTAGCATAGTCAAATTCACAGAGACAGAAAGTAGAATGATGGTTGCCAGAGACTTGGGGGAGAGAGGAATGGGGAGTTAGTGTTTAAGGGGTACAGCGTTTCAGTCTGGAAAGAGCAAAAAATTTTGGAGTTGATGGTAGTGGTGGTGGTGGTGGTTGCATAACAATGTGAATGCACTTAATGCCCCTAAGCTATACACTTGAACATGGTTAAGATGGTAAATTTTATGTTAATTATGTTTTACCATACACACATGGAAATTTGGAAATTACATTTTTGAAAGAGAGAAAGAGGGCCTAGGAGAGAGCTTTCTTAGAGGTAGCTTTGGGTTCTTGACACATATGACGTTGTGAGTGCCCACAGGTGTTGAGACAGCCTTCGGCTGGTTCGCTTCTTGGAACATCAGGGCCAGTGTCTGTCAGTTCATTCAAGCCCTAGTCCAGAGTTGTCGCCAGAAGACACCTAATTAGTTCTGTGATGATCAACAGGCCAGGCCCCTCCTGTAGCCCTCCTTGTCATTCATTCATTCATTCATTCGTTCGTTCGTTCGTTCATTCCACAGGCATCAAGTGCCTGATCTCTACAATGGGAATATAAAATCAGGCCCAGGTAGTGTAACCCCTCTCTGAAGCTGGGAAACAGCTAATTTCAACTGATTTATACGGAGGGAGTATAATAATGAACAAGACCTAGTTCCTGCCAGCACAGTGCTAATTTTCAGCCCTTTCCTCAACTGGGCTCAGTCAGAGTGCTCCCTGTAGGCCACTGAATGCCAAGCAGCCACAGATGAGCATTGTGCTGTGATGCACAGCCTTGAACAAGAATCAGAGGCCTAGGCTCTAGCCTGGCCTTAGCACTGGCTTCTGTTTGACATTAAACAAATCTGTTAATCTGTCTGTGGTCTCTGTGGCCCCTCAGCAACATGGAGATGCCTCACGGGGTTGGGATAAAAGTAAGAACGAGACCAAGAGTGTGAAAGAGCTCTGATACATAACATTAGATGGGTTGGTTGGGGGTGGGGGATGGGGGTGGGGGGAATGAATAGCTGACGCAGGGGTGGGCAAACACACAACTCAGGCCTCTGCCGTTGGTCGGTCTAACCTGTGAGGTTCCTTGACAATGATGTTTTGTGGAAAGGAGGAAAGTAGGGTCCCCACATTCTTTTCTGGGAGAGCAGAGTTACCGTCACCCATGCCCTCTGTGTCCTATTCTTTGCCTCTTTTTCCCCCAAACAGGTTACAACCAACCTCAGCTTGGCTTTAGTAAGTCACCTTCATCAGCCCTCCCAAATCCAGCAGCTGGCAGTCCTTCAGATCAGATAATGTATCTGATGCATTTTCAGGCCTGGTGCAGAAAAGAGAAGGGGCTCAACAAGGTACATAAAAGAGTGTTATTATTATTATTATTATTTTAGGTTTATTTATTTATTTGAGAAAGACAGAGACAGTGCAAATGGGGGAAGGGCAGAGAGAGAGGGAGACAGAGAATCCCAAGCAGGCTCCAAGCTGCCAGCACAGAGCCTGATGCGGGGCTCAAATTCACGAAAACTGTGATATCATGACCTGAGCCGAAACCAAGAGTCAGACGCTTAACCCACTGAGCCTCCTAACTGCCCACGGCCTCAACCTTCTTATCTGTAAAATGGGAATAATTAATACCTACCTCAAAGGATTGTTACGAAGGTGAAATAATGCATTTCAAGTGCTTAGCACACAGACTGGCCTGAACAAATGCATGGATGTTAGCTATTGTGGTTATCCTCTGTTAAATGCACAGGGTGTACTAACCTGTTCAGTGGGTTGAGTGGGTTAAGGCATGGAGGAGGGCTCTGTAAACAGTGTTATTCCCCTCCCAGCTCCCTTTTGGCATTTATGCAGCAATCTTCATAATTAACATCATTATTATCAAATATTCCCACTTCTCCCCTCTTGTCTCATTAGCTGGCTGGATGGGGCTTGCTCTTCTCTTTTTCAAAGCTCTTCTTCCCTCCCAGTCTTTCTTCCAGGCTTTGTTTTTTTCCTTCTGGTTTCTACTTTTTCTTTCTATAACACTTTCTGTGTGCCGGAAGGTCCTCCAAGACCTTTAACTACGGAAACCACCCCTCCCCTCAAGTAGGGATGGGGCCACCTCCACCCATTCAGGAAAGAGATCTTGGGATCTGGGATCTTGGGCCTCTACTGCTCCCCCCTCCCACCTGAAAAGAAGTAGAAGGAAGAGCTCGGTCTTTTGACTAGCTCCTGGGCTGTTGTCCTCACTGTTGGGGCTTCCATAGGCAATATCAGATCTTCAGGTGCGTCGTGGGGATATTTCTGCTGAAACTACTCCATTGTCTTTTTACAGAACTGGGGTTTTCCTATACCTGTTCTGCTTCTCTTGAACTATTTGGGACCCTGACGGCCATTTCCTTATCCCAGAATAGTTTGCAGAGCATTTCGCCTGAGGTTTCTACAAGTCTGGAAAATCATCAAGCAACGTCATCTCATTCACATCCAGTTAGCCTAGCTGTCTAGTGTGGGTCTGTTTGCATAAAGCAAAACTGGCTTGTGCACGCCCTGCCTGTGCACACAGGTGTGAGCGCCAGGACACAGACATGTTGGTCCTCATGTCTCAGTTTGTACTTTTCTTTTTTTTTCTCTCTTTTTAAAAAAAAATTTTTTTTTTTGAACGTTTATTTATTTTGGGGACAGAGAGAGACAGAGCATGAACGGGGGAGGGGCAGAGAGAGAGGGAGACACAGAATCGGAAACAGGCTCCAGGCTCCGAGCCATCAGCCCAGAGCCCGACGCGGGGCTCGAACTCGCGGACCGCGAGATCGTGACCTGGCTGAAGTCGGACGCTTAACCGACTGCGCCACCCAGGCGCCCCCCCTCTCTCTTTTTTAAAAAAATATTTTATTTATTTTTTCCCCAGCCCCTAAAGATTTTATTAAAAAATTTTTTAAGTTTATTTATTTATTTAGAGAGAGAGCAGGGGAGGGGTAGAGAGAAAGAGAATCCAAAGCAGGTTTGTGCTGTCATTGTGGAGCTCAACACCGAGCTCAGTCTCACAAACTGAGATCACGACCTGAGCTGAAATCAAGAATCAGAGGCTTAACCCACTGAGCCACCCAGGTGCTCCTATAGATTTTATTTTTAAGTAATCTCTACACCCATCATAGGGCTGAAACTTACAACCCCAAGATCAAGAGTCACATGCTCCACCAACCAAGCCAGCCAGGTGCCCCTCAGTTTGTACCTCTCTATGTATTGCAGTAGTTAGCAGAGCTCTGAGTATATAACAAGTGCTCAATACATGCCTGGTGATTTGTTTGTTCACTGATTCATTTATTCACTCTTTCCCAGCCTGCTAATTGCTTACTCTTGAGCACTGCGAACTTCTATGAAATGCAAGCTGGTGCAGCTACTCTGGAAAACAGTATGGGGGTTCCTCAAAAAACTAAAAATAGAACTACCCTATGACCCAGCAATTGTACTACTAGGCATTTATCCATGGGATACAGGTGTGCTGTTTCGAAGGAACACATGCACCCCCATGTTTATAGCAGCACTATCAACAATAGCCAAAATATGGAAAGAGCCCAAATATCCATCGATGAATGAATGGATAAAGAAGATGTGGTATATAGACATACAATGGAGTACTACTCGGCAATCAAAAAGAATGAAATCTTGCCATTTGCAACTGCGTGGATGGAACTGGAGGGTATTATGCTAAATGAAATTAGAGCAAGACAAAAATCATATGACTTCACTCATATGAGGACTTTAAGAGACAAAACAGATGACCATAAGGGAAGGGAAAC
Source organism: Herpailurus yagouaroundi (assembly GCF_014898765.1). Taxonomy (NCBI): domain Eukaryota; kingdom Metazoa; phylum Chordata; class Mammalia; order Carnivora; family Felidae; genus Herpailurus; species Herpailurus yagouaroundi. The sequence continues at coordinate 6,324,508 of NW_024412572.1, forward strand.
AAAAATAATATAAAAACAGGGAGGGGGACAAAACAGAAGAGACTCATAAATATGGAGAACAAACTGAGGGTTATGGGAGGGGTTGTGGGAGGGGGGATGGGCTAAATGGGTAAGGGGCACTAAGGAAATCATTGTTGCACTATATGCTAATTTAGATGTAAATTTTAAAAAATAAAAAATAAAATTAAAAAAACATAAAGTACAGAATCAGAAAAAAAATTAAAAGTTAAAAAAACAAAAATATAACATCAAAATTTTAAAAAATAAATAAATTGAAAAGAAAGGTTAGAAAGAAAGAAAGAAAGAAAGAAAGAAAGAAAGAAAGAAAAGAAAGAATCCAGGAAGGGAAAGGATTGTCCCACATTTTCCTCCACGTTCAGAAGCTTGTCTGTGTCCTCATCCAGAAAGACTGGAAATGACAAGCCTAGTGGCTTCTGTTGTGATCTGAGGGATCCTAAGACTACCTAAGTGGCCCTTGTGTAGGTACACCAGAGGGTGAAAACACCTCTTGAGTTGGCTTGGGCCAGTCTTAGAAGTCCTGGACCCTGTTACCTCTAGGTTTTCCTGAAACCATCCCATTTCATCAAGGGTCTTCAGTCAAAATTCCTCCTGGACAGAAATGTGTTTGTGGCTGTAATTGTCCTGTCGACACTGACTAGCAAATGGGGGCTTAAATGTTGTGGGGGTTTTTGTTTTTGTTTTGTAATAATGATGATGACGGTATCCTAGAGGTGCCTTGGGACCTGGCCAAACCTTCTGGGGCCTCTACTGATCAAACCCATAGCTTGGGGAACGGAAAGTTACGGGCTGGGCTGTGTACAGACAGACTCTACATTCCCAGAGCAGCAGCAGCATAATAGAAAGGGCATTTGCCCTCTCTATCTCCTCTCCTCATCTACCCCCTTAGAGTTTTATGCTTGAATCTGGATGTTTGAGTGAACAGGAAGTACTGGCAGCAGAGCTGAAATATACAAGTACATATTTGGCACAGCTCTGATGCCTTCTTTTGCCCCCCCACTTTAGGTGGCACCCAACAGGGCAGTAGGTACAGTCCCTTGCATCTTGCTGGCAAGCCTCGACCTGCCAGCAGCCAAAACCATTACAGCAGCTCAGGTGCTAGCTTGGCAGGAAGCTTGGGAGCAGCTGGCTGTTCTGGTTCCTAAGCTCGGCTCTAAGCAGCAGCAGCTTGGCAGTGGGGGTACAGGGCAGTGGGGGAAGAGGCTCATCAGGCCCTACCTGTATCTATCTGCTCACCAAAGAGGAGCTAGGGAGACACTGGGACCCCACCTCTCTCCTCTCCTCATTACCTGCCCCTCCCCAGCCCCACCACACACCTGTGCTGTGAGGGAGACTGAGACAGACTGAGCAAACCACTTGTAATCTTCCTCTGGGCCAACCCCTGCTTGCCGACACAAAGCTGGATTGTTTTTCCTCATGTTGGGAAGGAAGAAGCTCAGAAAACAGGAAGAGGGGAGCAGGCTTATGTACAGATACATCTATGTCCAATTCTCAGCTGTTTGGGGATATTTGGGTCTCCACACTCCCTCTTGCTTTTCTTTGGCTTATATGGAGAGGTGTTAGTGGCCAGGTTAGAAAGAGAAAGGAAATAGTCTGGGGAGTGGGGCTTGGCAGGTGGGGGTGGTGAGGCAGAGATAATTAGGGAGGGGATAGTTTGGTGATTAAATGGGTGTCTGACACCAGATGATAATGATGGTGGTGGAGGTGGCTGGAAATTCTCAAGTGTATTCAATAGAGACTAGTGGAATTAAGGACACAGCCTTTTGTCCTCAGTTCAAATACTGGTCTCTTTCACTACCTCTGACTTTCAGCAAGATTTTTAACCTCTAAGCCTTGTTTTCCTGTAGGCTTGTATTAAATGCAATTTTCTATATTTCACTTAATATAAGTATATATATGTATATATGCCTCCCACACAAATGTTGACTGATAAGGTTACATTAATAAGAAGTTCTCTTGCATCATGGTGTCATGGGCTGGAAAGGAAAGATTAAGCCTCACAGCTCTGTCTCTGCCACTGGAGCTTTGTGTTGGCCTTAGAGACTCCCTCCCAGGTGACAGTCCCTGGTTTCATCCCTGATTGTGCTACTGCAAGTTTCTGGTAGGGTCCAAGCCCTGCTGGCTTCTAGCCATAGCAGCTTTGTTCTGCTGAGGACATGTGACTGGCTCTCAAGTGCACTCCAAGGTCAGAGCTACAGTCTTGCTTTTTTTGTCCTAGGACTCAGTGCTGGTTGCTGGCATTTATGGAACTGTGCCCTGGGTGTCATGACCTCTTATTCCCTTGGCAACCTCTTGTTCTCTGGAGTTCATCACCTTTTCTCTGCACAGACACTGGGCATGTAAGCAAAGTTGCTGCACTCACCCTGGACCTTTGGGCCCTTTACATCTGGTGGAGCCTGTGGGACCAGCCCTCTTGGCTCTTCCTTCAGTCCCACCTTCCCACTGGCCTAGAGGGGGGTCAGTCTTCCCCTCTTAAAAAAGTGTTTTAGGGGCACCTGAGTGGCTCAGTCGGTTAAGCGTCGACTTCGCTCAGGTCATGGTCTCACGGTTTGTGGATTCCAACCCCGCGTCGGGCTCTGTGCTGACAGCTCAGAGCCTGGAGCCTGCTTCGGATTCTGTGTCTCCCTCTCTCTCTACCCTCCTCCACTCACACTCTGTCTCTCTCTCTCAAAAATAAAAAAACAAAAAAAAAGTGTTTTAGTTCAGCAAACATGCTAGCCCTTTTCGGCGGAGCCCTGCCCAAGGCTGGAAATGGAGCTTCAGAAATCCTATTTCCATTAGCCCTGCCTCTTTTAGACATTTACTCTCAGCTCCGCCTTTCCTGTTGACACCTAGCCTACGCTCTCCATCTTAGTAAACAGCATCTCCGGCCTTCTAACTGTCCAGGTCCAAAAGCTTCAAGTCATTCTTGATTCCTCACCTCATATCCAATCCATGAGCAAGGCCTGTCAGCTAGACTTTCGAAATCTATCCAAAATCTGCCTGAGCAGCGAGGGACTTCCTTTCTTCCTGGTGTAAATGTCCCTGTTGACCATATGACATATTGCCAAGAGAGGCCAGAGGTCAGGAGAAATGAATGCAAGTTTCAGATCTGCAACATCGTGATGGGTAGTAAAATAATAGGCTGCAACCTGTTCATTGCTTATTATGTTCCAAGTACTAAGTCCTTAAGGTGGATTATCTTATTCACTGTGTGACCATGGACTGATGACTTCACCTCTGTTTCTGTTGTTTCATCTCTAAAATGGAGAGGACAGCAGTCCATGGGGAGGCTGTGAGGATGCAGTGAAATAACATACGTGACAGTCTTTGAAAAAAGCAGCAAGGGATATATGTATCCCATATTTTTCTCAAAGAGCCAACATGATCATCTTCAGGCCTTTGAAGAGTTCACATTGCATAGAAGAGGGATGTTGGCAAAATTCCAGCTGATGGTGAATTTGATAGCCCAGCTTTGTGAGGGCAGAATGTGAGGCCCATGGTGGTGCTTTATCTGTCACCTGAGATCGGGGTGTCTGTCTCCTGGCACAAATGTGACACCTGCTGCAGGGGAAACAGGCCCTGGCAGCTGGCACTCTGGGAGGAGAGGTCTGGCCAGGAGCAGGAGGAGTTCACTTATCAGAAGGCAAGTGACAAGTGTCAATAGTTAAATCAGCACATTCTTTAGATCCAAGTTCCCCCCCAGGGGGCAAATCAATGCCTGGGTATCCACTAGCAGGGTTAATACAGAGGCAAAGGCACGGGAAAAGGGATTGCCAAATGGCCAGCACACAGCCCAATGCCTGCTATGCCCTTGGTGGATATTAATGGAGGGAAGGATGGGCAGTGGGCGGGGAACAGAAGGTAATACCCAGGAAACAGATGCAGTATTATCCGTTGTTCCACTGCCACTGAGTTCCTGCTGGCCCACAGCCTGCTTGCTTCTCTTACAAAATTGTCCAGGGCCTTGAACTTGTATCTGACTTCCCGGTCCCAAACCCCAAACTCATTGAGGAAGGAATGCGTGTTGAGTACTTACAGTGTGTCAGATTACTTGCTCAAGCAGTCAGTCACCATTTATAAGCAGTAGATAGACAATTGGGTCTGACCCTGAAGACTTGCTTCTCTTTCTCCTATACTCTGAGGTCAGCAAAGGGAATTTTCTATTCCTGAGCTTACTAAAGCTTGGGCTGTTGACTGCCCCATCTCTAAGTATCTCAAAGCCATCCCAACACCTGTGACCAGGGGCAGGGCCTGGTTGGCTTTAACCTTACTGATTCATCCCCTTTCCCACAGTTGATTTGTCCTTGCTCACTGAGAGAACCACCTCTTACCTTCTTTTACAGAGACATAGAGCCAGACACTAAAGGTGATAAAGGCAGATTTTATTCAGTACATCACGATATAGGAAAGAGACCTCAGGAGAGAACTGAACTCAATTCCCAATACAGCAAAGGCAGTGGGGGGTTTATAGCCAGCATGCAGAGTGAGGGCGGCAGGAGATGGAAAATTACTAAGGGGGAGACATCAGGGTAGGGGGGTTCTTGCTAAAGGCAGGCTGAGAACTTATATATCAGGGATCGGAGATGAGGAATTGATCAGTTATCAAGGATAATCAGATATCAAAGGTGGGGGAACTTCCGATAAAAAGACTTAATGGGATTCTTGGGGCTCCTGGGTGGCTCAGTCGGTTAAGCGTCTGACTCGATTTCGGCTCAGGTCATGATCTCACGGTCATGAGAGTGAGCCCCAAGTTCAGCTCTGAGCTGGGCATGGAGCCTGCTTGGGATTCTCTCTTTCTCTCTGCCCCTCCCCTGCTCTTGTGTACCCTCTCTTTCTCTCTCTCTCAAAAACAACAACAAAAGACTTCACAGGATTCTTCCTAAACACTGGACTGGGCCAGCAAGGACAGGGCCCAAGGAAGAGGCCTACTCAAAAGGAGGGCTCAGAGGAGCCTGTCCAAAATTTGGTCAAGGAATCTTCATTGCTTCCCAGCAAATGCCAGGACAGGGCATTCTGAAGACCCACAATGATAGTTCACTGATTTCAGGTTAAGTTGTCTCACCTTTGGTGTGACTTCCAAGAGTCAGAGAATTTTTCTGGAACTGAAAACTAGTCTGAGAAAGGATGTGCATTTGAGACATACTGTAACTCACATCACTAGGGGAAGTACTGTTTTTATTAGTATTTCCTCACAACTTTGTCCAGAGGTAGATGGCTTTTCATTCTAAGAACAAAGTCAAGGAAGAGATGACCCAATCATTCAAAGGCAGAAGCAAGGACTGCCCACCCCTCCCCACAGTGTGACTCACTCCCCACCCAGGCACTGAAGCTCCCCAGCCACCAGCCAGCCACTCCTTGGGCTTGGCAAGGGATCGGGCTCTTAGATTAGTTGTGTCTGAGTTGGGATTAACAGATGAACAAACAGCTCTCTCCTGAGCTCATCCAGAAATCTAGGGTGTAGGTCTGGGAGCATTCTTTCTCTTCCTCCCTCTCATAGCCTCACCTCACTTCACTGGCCCCAGAATCCTGCTTCCTCAGAACATCCCCCTGCACTGAACTAGTCTGACCTGTTCCTGACTGCCAGCTAGCCAACCATGGAAACAGGAGAGACCTTGATGGCAGAGGGATAAACCTGCAGAAGTCCCCATAAACATAACATGAGCAGAGGTTTAACGTCTGTGCAGAAACCCCGAGACACAGATCCCCAGCTGAGGCCTCTGTCCCTGGGACTCTTTCAATGTCTGTGCCAAAAATGCCCACAGGAGAAAATGCTGGCTTTTGAGACAGGGAGGCTCTGTGTTCTGATCCTGGCTTTGAAACAACTAATTCTGGGGGCCTCCCAGGTAGCTCAGTCGGTTAAGCGTCTGACTTTAGTTAAGGTCATGTCATGATCTCATGGTTTTGTGGGTTTGAGCCCCGCATTAGGCTCTGCACTGACAGTACAAAGTCTGCTTGGGATTCTCTCTCTCTCTCTCTCTCTCTCTCTCTCTCTCTCTCTCTCTGCCGGTTCCTAACTCTCGGTGTCTGTCTTCTTCAAAATTAACTAATTAAAAACAAAAACTAACTCTGTGACTTTAAGCTCTGAGCTGCTCTTCCCCATCTGTAAAATGGAGGTAATCAGACCTGGCATATCTCACAAGATCCCAAAGGGCCACACCAAACATAACTATAAGAAAAGCATCCCCCCACCCACCGCAATCTCCCTGCTAGAGTCAATTACATAAACACTTATGCAAAATGTTGATGTCCACCTTCTGCCGGCGCCACATTCATAGACTCTGCTCTTTTCTCTCTGTCTGGTTTGCTGTATCTCTACTGGTGCTCACATAGGGGTTCCTATGACACTTCTGCTTTGGGCCAGCTATTGGCTCCCAGTGGTCAGGGACCGTGAGTCTAACTTCTTTTGTGCAGCACCCACTGCAGTGTCTGGGAGCATCTTGATAGAGCTGTTAGAGAGAGAGTAGTAGCCCACTGGGAATCTGAACGCTTGAGTTCCAGGCTTAGCCTTGTTGCTATTTGGTGAGTGAGCCTAGAGAAGTCATTTGACCAGCTGGGGTCCCATTTTCCTCATCTGAAATGATGACCAGATGATCTTGAAAGCCTCTGCTAGCTCTTAATAGTCTATGATTTGGGTTCATGGCCAGCAGTGATTTGGTTTCACATATTCAGAGTCTGATAGTCATGCTCAAGTGGTCTCTGTATCACATGGGGAGGCTCTGACCCCCCCAGTGCTGATCCATTGAACCCTGATTCTTCTACACCCTCTCCCTCAGCACAGCTCTTTGCTCCTTGACTCCTTGCTTGCACCCCCAAAAGTGTCCTGTTCCCCCTCATTCTCACCCAGTTTGGCTTTTAGCCTTCCCAGATGTGTGTTAGCCAACCCGTTGCAGATTCTTCGGGGTGTAGACATCAGCTTCCAGATAAACACAGGAGCAGTGAGGCCTCTAATCTTCTCTCTCCAGCATTTTATAAATTTGTTTGACATGTACCAAGTCCTGGCCCACCCTTTCCTGCCTTCCCACCTCTGGTTCCATCTAGCAGCTCATTGATAATGATGGGCCAGGGGGAGGGCCTCCCCACCAACTAGACAGCACTGCTGTCTCCCTGGGCTTAGAGGAAAGAAAGGGACTGAGCTAGAAAGGGAACCCATGCAGGAGCAAGCTTATTTCCACTACCTTTCACAACCATTTTCCCACAGCGGCCTTTGGGAGAAATCGGCCTCAAGAGGCAACTGGGTAAGAGGCAACCTGTAGCGCTGGACAAACTGCATGGACAAATGGACAGTGTTCCATTTTCACCTGGCCTGGCTCCTTCTCTGATTATGGAAGACAGCAAATTTTAATGCAATAGGAGCTCATTTCCTCTCCCTCTGCCCTACTGACCTTGGCCAAGGTTGTAACTATCTCCTGACCCCTGACCCCCATCCCCTGCCGCAGCCTCCACTTCATGCCCACCACATGAAGAGGTGTGAGGACCAGCAGAAGGGAAGAAGCTTACCTCTTTTATTCCCCCAAGTCTTACATACCTATGAGGTCTTCAAGTTATGTTGACCTTGCTTCTCTCTTCTTTCCCTTCCATAGGATACGGCAGCTGGAGAGAACTGGCCAAGGCTCTGGCCAACAGGAACATTCCAGCTGTGGATCCAAATCTCCAGTTTTATCATCCCCAGAGGCTGGGCTTCAAGGTATGTGGTGGGGCAGCCCATTTTCCCCGCTAGTACATTAACATGAGTTCTCAGCTGTCCCTGCCCTTATAGCCTTAAGGGAAACCTCCACTTTTTGGTGATAAGAGGCCAAGGAGAGGAGTTCCTGGAATTGTAGTCTCACATCACAGGATCGTGTTAGCTGGGTGGGTAGAGATGTCCATCCTACCCTCCTCAGAGCCTTCCTCTCCCGGCTCAAGATACCCAGAATTGAACTGCTCCAGGCATGTGGCCTTTGTCTCCAATAGTGGCAGAGGGCTTAAGGCAGAACCAGCATGTCCTGCCACTCACTGGCATGAGGACTAGGCTGGGGCCTTAGTGACGGTCCCAGACACTCACTGCTAAGAGTCAGAGATGGTGAGGTAGACATATACAGCTGCAAATGGCCAGGGGACAGATGTGTAATGGAGTATTTTTTCTATAGTGTTTCTCAGGGCAGTAATCCTTAGGGAGGCAGGAGTAGCTCTGGGTGGAATTAGGGAAACTGGGGTCTAATTCAGTCTGGAATTCTAAGGTTAGACCTCTGAGCCTAGAAAAGACATGGATCTCCAAGGCTGGACCAGTACCAGACTGAAACCGTGCACCTGCACAGTGGGTAGGGAAGGTCTGGGTTACCCCCAACAGACTTCTACTTGTTAGGACAAATGAGTGACAGACCTGGGCAGAGTCCTGGGGGTGTGGAGAGGAAGACAGAAGTAAGTTCCTGCCCTCAAGAGACTGATCTAGTTAGAAATTTTTTATTCCATATGGGAAGACAGAACATTCAAGAAAATAAAAGAACCTTAGGAGACCAAAGAAGTCTATTTCTGAGAGATATAGTGTGAATAATAAATGGGAGTGTCCCTTATGTTGATAAGCTTCCTAGGAACAGAGACTGTGTCTCCTGGACCTCTGTTTCCCCCTACGCACTTTCAAGGGGCCCCAAATCCCGTTCTTGCCCTACTATTCCCACCAAATTCATTCTTCACTCTTCTGCCAGGACCAAGACTCTGAGCGAGGTGGGAGCGCTAACAGCAGCTACCTGAAGTGGAATAAGCCCGTCCCCTGGCTCTCAGAGGTAAGGGACTCTTTACTGTTCCTGCTCTTGGAGATGGTCAAAAAGTAGTTTTCAATAGGTAATTCCAGCAGAGACCATAGAAAATTTTCTTCTAGTGCTTATTATGAACAATTTTCCTCTAATTTGGACAAAAAAGGAGGAGGAAGCTCCAGTCTCTTTAGTGTTCTTCCTTTAGAGAAGAACATTTGCTTTGAGCCTACTACGTGCTGGTTTTTGCATATCATCGCACATCAGCTTTATAACCCTGTAAGTAGTATCACTATCCTCACTTTACAGGTGAGAAAAACAAGCCTCAGGAAAGCTACATGGCTTTCACACCCACATCAGTCTTAAAGATAGGCTCTCAAACTGTCTTTCTTAGACTAGTAAGTCCTATTAGATATTCCAGGAAGGAAGGAGTCCATTGTTATAAATAAGGCTCAAAAACTATATGCTACATCCACTTCTTGGAAATCACATTAGCACATGAAAGGTTCTGAGAAGTTCCCAGTGATCTGTTTAACTTGGTTTAGCTCTGCAGGTACCAAACTTATTTGTCTCCTGACTTGTTTTTTCCCATGAAGCATGTCTTAATATTCTATGAAACTAGTGTTCTAAGGATCATACTCTAGAAAACTCTGCTTCAGAAAACTTTTTTTTTATTGAGAGAGAGAGAGAGAAAGCACGAGAGGGAGAGGGGCAGAGAGAGAATCTTAAGGAGGTAGGGTTCAATCTCAACACTGAGATCATGAGCTGAGCTGAATCCAAGAGTTGGACGCTTAACCAACGGAGGCACCCAGGTGCCCCTAGAAAACTTCTAGGAAGCAGTTAAATGTGTAAATGAGTTGTCAGGATAACTTACACTTATATAGGATCTGACAGGGTTGGTTTTTTTCTTTTTTTGTAAATAAACTGAGGCTCAGTGAAGTTAATTAACATGCTCAAGACTACCTTAAGAAAATGCTTATGCCAAGACTCCATGGTAACATGGTGCTTTGGGGCTTCGTATTTTGCAACTTGCCCATAACCCAGTACCTTTTAGTCCTGAGACCCACGGACATGGGTTACTTTTCTTGGCTGGGTGGTATTGGCCAGCCCATTGTCTTTATCCATACCTATCACAGATTGATCTCTTCAGTCTGGGTGATTTTATTTACAATCCACCTATTTGCTGTGGGGCAGGAGTGAAGGAGGCAGTATCATGCTAAATGTGATGTTAGGTTTTCCATGCCGTGAAATCACCTCTGTTTAAAGCCCTGAGAGAGGATGGATTACAAAACTGGCACACCTATACTGGGTGACGTCATCAGGTGATTATGCCCTGCCCCACTTGGAGATAGTACTTTGAAAAGAGAGGCCCTTAAAGAGCATTGATCCAATGATCCAGCCTTCAATCCTTTGAGGACAGTTAGGATCATTTTTCTTAATGAACCAATTATTTTTTTTTAATTTTTTAAAAGTGTTTATTTATTTTTTGAGAGAGAGAGAAAGAGAGAGCACGAGTGGGAGAGGAGCAGAGAGAGAAGGAGACACAGAAACTGAAGCAGACTCCAGGCTCTGAGCTGTCAGCACAGAGCCTGACACGGGGCTCAAACTCACGAAACATGAGACCATGACCTGAGCCAAAGTTGGACACTTAACTGACTGAGCCACTCAGGCACCCCAATGAACCAATTATTTTGAAAGATTATGACTATATAACATTCTGCATTTTGTTTTACATGTTTGTTTGTTTGTTTGTTTATTTGAGAGAGACAGAGCAGGCAAGTGGGGGGAGGGACAGAGAGAGAGAACCCCAAGCAGGCTCCATGCTGTCAGTGCAGAGCCTGACTCGGGTTTGATCCCACAAACCATGAGACCATGACCTGAGCCAAAATCAAGAGTCAGAGGCTTAACCAACTGAGCCACCCAAGCACCCCAACATAGATTCTGCATATTTTTTAATTTTCTTTTTTTTTTAAGCTTTCTTTCTTTTTTTTTTATTTATTTTGAGAGCGACAAAAAAGCAGGGAGGGGTAGAGAGAGAGGTAGAGAGAACCCCAAGCAGGCTCCTTGCTGCCAACACAGCTCAACACAGGCTTGAACCCATGAAGCCATGAGATCATGATCTGCACTGAAACCAAGAGTTAGACACTTAACCAAGTGAGCCATCCAGGTGCCCCACATTCTGCATTTATGAATTATTAATGTCCCCAGTTTTTTTGGCCAATCAAGGATGGAGATATACATATATATGTGTATATATATATATGTATATATATATATACACATATATATGTGTATATATATATACACATATATATGTGAAATTAAAACAGTGAACAAATAGTAAATAGTGATGAAAATAGGATTAACTTTTTATTTAATTTTTAAAATTTATTTATTCTTATTTTATTTTATTTTATTTTTTTAATTTTTTTTTCAACGTTTTTTATTTATTTTTGGGACAGAGAGAGACAGAGCATGAACGGGGGAGGGGCAGAGAGAGAGGGAGGGAGACACAGAATTGGAAACAGGCTCCAGGCTCCGAGCCATCAGCCCAGAGCCTGACGCGGGGCTGGAACTCCCGGACCGCGAGATCGTGACCTGGCTGAAGTCGGACGCTTAACCGACTGCGCCACCCAGGCGCCCCATATTCTTATTTTAAAGAGAGATTGAGCATGAGCAGGAAAGAGGGGCACAGAGAGAGACAGTGAATCTCAAGCAGGCTCCACACTCAGTGCAGAGCCTGATGTGGGGCTTGATCCCATGACCCTGGGACCATGACCGGAGCCAAAATCAAAAGCTAGATGCCCAACTGACTAAGCCACCCAGGTGCCCCTAGGATTAACTTTTTAAAGAAACAGTTGATCTTTTACTAAGTGTATGGCCTTTTGGTGGTAAATGCCAGAGGTCCATGGACTTTTTTTTTTTTTTTTAATATTAAAAGTAGCTTTACCAAAACAAAAAATTACCTTGCAAAATCCTCATTACAGTTTTCATGAATTTTCAGGGAATCACTGATCCAATCATCTTATTTTACCAACGAGGAAAACAAGGCCTTTGTTAAAAGGTTAAACAACTAGGACGCCTGGGTAGCTCAGTTAGTTAAGTATCCAACTCTTGATTTACAGTTAGGCCATGATCTTACGGTTCATGGGTTCGAGCCCCACTTTGGGCTCTGTGCTGGCAGTGTGGAGCCTGCTGGGGATTCTCTCTCTCCCTCTCTCTCTGCCCCTCCCCCGCTCACACTCACATGTGTGCTTGTGTGTTCTCTCTCTCTGTCAAAATAAATAAACTTTAAAAAGAATCCTCAAAAAAAAAAAAAGGGTTAAGTAACTGGGGCACCTGGGTAAATCAGTTGCTTAAGCCATCCAACTCTTGATTTCTGCTCAGGGCATGATCTCACAGTTGTGGGATCGAGCCCCACATCAGGTTCCATGCTGAGCTTGGAGCATGCTTAATATTCCCTCTCACTCTCCTTCTGCCCCTACCCCCAGCTCACACTTGCTCTTGCTTTCTCTCAAAAAAAGAAAAGGTTCAACAACTAACATCTGCAGTTAGTCACACAGCTGCACGGTGGTTCCAGCTCTTTTCCAGTTCACCACAGGGACTTCTTTGTTACCATCTCCTTTCCTGTCACCTGCCTTTTGACATACGGTTTCAGCAGGAAATGCTCAGGTTAATGATAATATATGTCATAGCTGTCATGAGCTGTCAGGTTGTACTATTATCCGCCTTTTGCAAGTAATGACTCAGAGAGGGGTTAACTCACTCACTCACTCAACGTGGCATCGCTAGGACACAGCCCTGCTCGGAAGGTGAGCAAGGACAGAGTGTAACAAGGCTGACGGTGGTCTCTTTGTCTCCCCACCCCAGTCTTTAGCTAGCAGCACAGGGTCTCTGAGGCCAGAAGTCACTTTTGAAAGCAAAGCAGCCTTAGACATTCTATTTGGTGTGTGTCAGAGAGAACGTCAGAGTGGCCGGTGTGGGGCTGGGCTTCACGGGGTAACTGCCCTCAAAAACTTATTCATGTCAACCTGAATCCTAAGACTAGTTAACAAACCCCGCTAATGAACAAACCTCAATGCCAATTTATTCATTTACATCAGTAGATGGTTCCATTGATCAAAACACTGTCTGATACTTAAGATGCTCCATCTGGTAAACCAAAATAGTTACAAGAAAGAAATTTGGTGAATACAAAATAAGATCAAAGGAAGTCAGTGTTTTTCCTGGGGTCATGCCATGCTGGCTTTGGTGAGGTGGTGTCTCTTGAGGAGAGGGCAGAGACCCAGAATCCTCTTCTCAGGCTTACTTTTTTTGTTTTTGTAAGTTTTATTGACATACAAATTAAATACCATGTAATTCACCCATTTGAAGTGTGTAATTCAATAGATTTTAGTATATTCATAGAGCGCATCACTATGCATCGTCCATCACTATCAATTTAGAGCATTTTCATTACCACAGAAAGAAACTCCATACCCGTTAACCATCACCCCTCACCACCCTCACCCCATCCAGAACTAGGTGAACAAGAATTTACTTTCTGTCTCTCTACGTTTGCCTGTTCTGGACATTTCATATACATGGAATCATGTGATGTGACCATTTATGTCTGGCTTCTTTTACTTGGCGTGACATTTTCAAGCTCATCTGTGCTGTAGCATGTATCAGTACTTCATTTCTTTTTATTGCTGAATATTATTGCATTGTGTCTGTATCACATTTTATTTCTCCATTTCGAGTGTACATCCATGATCAGCTCCTGCCTCGCCTGGCGGTAGAGGTGACCACTCCTGCCTTCGTGCCATGTGCCTCTGACACCTCTGTAATAGCCCCTGACACAGGTGACACCATTTGTTAACACATCTCTCTCCTTGGAGGACCACATCTCTTTTCATCTCTAACTGCTGCAAAGCAGCCATTCACTGCTTACAGAATAAATGAGGGAGCATATGGTTCTGGGCTTAGCTTCTCCAAGCAGTTGTTCATTCAAATAGTTAAGATGTTCTGGGAACACTCAGGAGGGAAGCTATTAACTCTGCCTCAAAAAGTCAGAGAAGGATGAGCCAGAGTTTGCCAGGTGGGGGAGATAGGAAAAGGCCTTCCAACCAGGAAATAGTATTTGTAAAGACATGGAGAGGTGAAGGGGCATGGCAGAGACGGGGAGTTGGGTGTGGGTGGAAGTAGGTGTGTGACAGGGAGTGGCATGAGGTGAGGCTGGGAAGATAGGTCAGTGGGAAAGATCTCGCATGCCAGGGTGAGGTTCTGTTCTGGAGCCTTTTGGGAACCTTCTGAGGTTTGAAGCACTGGAGTGACATGATCGGATCTGTGCTCTGAAAGACACAGTCATGCAGGCAGTGTGCAGAATCAGAGGGAGAGAAGCTTCCATCCCATTAGGAGGCTCTGCTGCAGGCCTGGCAAGCCCAGTGAGGCCTGGCAGAGGCAGTGTTGTGGGAACGGAAGACAGCAGACGTGTCTGTGGGAGGGCCCAGCAGGCTGGCCTTACCCTCCTGCATCCATACCCCCAGACGCCCTCCCCGCTTCCACAGGGCTAATTGCTGTGTGTTTGGGGGGAGTCAGTTTACCTCGTGTGGCCTCAATATTCTCACCTCTAAAACAAGAAGGTTCCAACAAATATTTTCTTCAACTGCTTCTAACTGGAAGTTCTGAATCCGTCATTAGCTGTGGACACACTGTGGTGATCGAGGGTAACCAGTGTCCTTCCCTGGGCCTAAGCCCCTGCTGGAGAGTGGAGAGAGTGGGCAAAGGGCAGTGCTGATGAGCTGGAGTCCCTCATCCCTGCCAGATACAAAGTCTCCAAAACTCGGAGAGACACAAATCCTGGTGGGGTTGCCAGGCTGGGCCTGGGGAGAAAGATGGTGCCCACTGGTCCCTCAGAGGCCCCCACCTACAGCCTGAGAGTGGGTGAAGCAGGGCTTGAGGGCTGCCTTCATGCCGAGTGAGGGCCTAGACCTCAGGGAGAGGTCCAGTCCTCTTCCTACACCCCCACCTGCCCCACCTTCCATTGCCTGCAGCATCCCAGGCTACTTTGCTGTACTGCAAGCCAAGGCCCTGGGGGAGGGTGGCGGTGGCCAGCCCAAATCCTTCCTTTTTCCCTCCTTCCCCTGCCCAATCCTCCTGTGGCCTCTGGCCCCTGGCTGAGCACAACAGATTACTCTGGTGGCATGCCCTCCCTCTGCAGTTTGCTGTGGGTCTGAGCACGCTGCCCTGAAAGTCTCCCAGGGAGGGGCCGAGAGGAGGTCATTGGTAGGAGACAACTGAGTCTTGTAAACTGGACTTAAGGAATTTCCCCAGAAGTAGCACAATGTCCTCATTCTTTCCTTCCAAGAAGCCTTAACCCGCCCCCCACCTACCCAGCCCACATTCTCTCTCCCACCCATCCCAGCCCCCCACTCCTATTCCCCGGAGTGATGGCTGCTTCCCAAGGCCCTGCACTCCTGGCTTTGACCAGGCCAGTGTGCCCGGGAAGGGCCAGGCTGCTGACCGGACAGGGAGCTCTCTTGGGTCCCTTCTGGGTCTGGCTGTGGAGTAGCGTTTCCTCAGAGCCCGCACCTCAGATCTTTGGCATTGGCATGCAGGAGTTCTCTCCCCACCATCCCTCCCTCCAGATCGCTTGCCGAAGACCATGTGCCACTTCCTTTTATCTGGCTTCCAGTCTGGGTGTCCCTTCCTCCTCTGTTTTCCTAAGGGCAGCTCAGATTTTGATATCTGATGGGCCACAGTGGGGAGGGAAGGGCAGGGCCTGTTTGTGTAGAGTAATTGAGGCCCCACCTCCCACAACCTGGAGATTAAGTTCTGGGGGAGGGGGAGGAGAAAATTGCTGAGATGGGGTAATCTGAAACTCTTTGTCAGGATAAATTGGGACATGATCCCCATGCTTCCCCTCCCCACTCAAACTCCCAGCCCTTCTTCCACCCACTCAGAGCACTGGCTCTAAGGCCCTCTCTTCTGAAGGGGGCCCTCTGCTGCTGGCCTCCAGGCCCAATCTCTACCCCTCCACCGATGCCACTGCCAAGGAGGAGAGAGCATACATCCTCTGCTCCTACCTTTCCAGGGCTGCCCAGGTCCGGGCACCCGGGTAGTTATGCCAGGAGAGGCTGGGCAGGGCGAGAGGCTTCCAGCTCCTGAGGGAGCAGTTGGAGGCAGAGGCGTCCTGCCGGATGGGGCCCCCAAAGACCTCCTGCAGCGTTTTCCCAGCTGCTTCTCCACAAGGGGAGCCAGAAGCGTGGAGACTACTGGGTAGATAAGGTTTCACCGGCAGACAGCTGTGGAGCTTACTATTAGGCAGAAGGGAAAGGGGAGGGGAGGAGAGCAAGTCTTTAGCTGAAACCCCAGGTTGGCGCCTCCTTCCAGTTCTTTCTGTCATCTATGCCTTTCTGTCATGGCTATTACTCCCCCTTGCCTGGGGAATGCAAACCAGCCCCCTTCCTGCATGGAAAGAGCTGGGACTCTGTGTGTGTGTGTGTGTGTGTGTGTGTGTGTGGCCACAAGCATGGCCAGAAAAACAGACCCAGGCCTCAGGGCTAGGCAATGGGGATGGAGGTTCGAGAAAGAAGCTGCAGGGTCGAGGATGGGATGGAACTGAAATGGACCGTGACCTTCAGTAGTGAGAGGAAAACAGGCTGGGGCTGTGGTGGCTAGTGCCTCCTCAAGCTGCAGAGCCGGACGGGTTTGGGGGTGCTCACACTCACCCGCTTGCTTCTCTGCCCCATACAGTTCCAGGGCCGCGCCAACCTGCATGTGTTTGAAGACTGGTGTGGCAGTTCTATTCAGCAGCTCAGGAGGAACCTTCACTTCCCACTGTACCCCCATGTGAGTGTTTGCTGGATGTGCCTCTTTTCCCTCCCTCCACACCCTTCTCCTCTCCCCTCCCTCTGCCCCGCTTCTGTCTCTCATCTCCCCCTATCTTCTGTCTCCATCTTTCCTGGCTTCTTTTCTGGTTCACTTTCTTTCCTTTATATCTTGGGTCCTCTTTTCTCCTGTCCAGTTATTACCCTTGCTCTCATCCCACGGATTCCTTTGATTTCTCTCTGCCATCTTCTGCATCTTTTCAGCTTTAGGCTCTCGTTATGGCTGTGATGTGGTTTAGCCAGAGCTACCGCATACAGTTGGGCTGGTTGTGCACTGTACAAGGTCACATGCTCAAAGAAGCAAGTAGGAGTGGAAATCTTGCCTATACTCTACTCACCAAGTCACACTCCAGTACCTCCTGTCTCCTTCCCTTCTGGTCTTCCCACCAGCCCTGAGTGGCCCGATTTCTTCAGTTTCCTCTTCTCTCGTCTAAGTAACAGTTCCCCCCCCCCCCCGCCCCTTTCTTGGTATAGATTCGCACAACCCTGAGGAAGCTGGCTGTGTCCCCCAAATGGACCAACTATGGCCTTCGCATCTTTGGCTACCTGCACCCCTTCACCGATGGTGAGGCCAGCCCCAAAGTCCCCTCCTCCTGCTCCCTGCCCCAGGTTCTTTATGGTACCCAGAGAACATAAGTCTGTAGCTGAGAAGTAAGTCCACACTAGGCTGCCTGGACCCTGTTAGTCTATCACTGGGGAGAGGGGGGGAATTTAGTCCCCATGAGGTATCATCCAGTTGCCACTTGTCTCCCTAATTTGTAGAGTCTAGAATAGCTTGTCTCTCCCTGTGAGTCTTCTCCATCCTCATGGGGTGTCCTAGGATGAGGAACCCCCACTTCAAGTCCCCTGAAGAGAATGTAATCGCTAAGACATAAAATAGGCTTTCAGGCCTTTATGCCAATGCCCTTCTTGCTCTCATCTGGAACTCTCTCCCCCACTGCCCAGGGAAGATCCAGTTTGCCATTGCTGCAGATGACAACGCAGAGTTCTGGCTCAGCCGTGATGACCAGGTGTCAGGCCTTCAGCTGCTGGCCAGTGTGGGCAAGGTAGGGTCAGCCCAGCCCCAGAGCTCTCCCATTGGGCCCAGGAGCCAGGTCATGGAAGAGACACCTGCCTGCATCAGGAAACCCTCATTACCATTAGTCTTTCTGGTGTGACAGCCAGGGAAGAAGGTGTGGGAAGGAAGCCTCTTCCCTCTCACCGCTGCCCCATTTTACAAAGGGATAAACTGAGGTGTAAACTGGGGAGGAGTAAGGAGTTAGTCTGGGGCCGCAGAAAGTCCTCAGGAAGGTTCATCTCTCGGCAGGGACTAGGCTACCCCCTGCTGGGTTCCAGCATCCTTAGCATGGTGACAAGGAGGCACACCTGGGGCCTGATTGCTCTGGACCCTCTAGGAAGGGTGGAGGTGCTTTTGCCCGTGTCATCTGTCACTTCCCTTACCTCTCCTGTTTTCTCTCCCCTCGCCCCCCTTCTTTCCTCTCCTGTCTACTTTCTCCCCATTCCTTCCTTGTCTCTTCACTCACTGCCTCCCTTTCTTCATATTTTTTGTCTTCTTCCTTCCTTCTCTTTCCACTCTCCCCACACCTCTAGACTGGAAAAGAGTGGACTGCCCCTGGAGAGTTTGGGAAATTTCGGAGTCAAATTTCCAAGCCAGTGAGGTGAGTAGGGAGTCTCATGACGTTCCTGTGAGCAGGAGAAAAAAAACCCAGCCTACCTCAAGCGCTGAGGCCAAATCAGAGTCAAGGAGCCCAGTCACCCCCTCCCACTATCCAGCCTTCCTTATTCCAGAGTTCAGTGTGCCCAGGCACTCCTGCATTCTGATAGATGAAGTCTTTGACTGAGAAGCCATTTGGTCCATCCTTCCTCATTTTACAGATGGGGAAACTGAAGCTCTGAGAGGGGTGTCACTTAATGAAAGTCACACAGCTATCTAGTGACACTCAGGACTAGAAAACAAAATAGGTCTCTCTTCTCCCAGTCCTTGACCTTCCCTTTTGCTCCATCCCTGGGAATGTCCGCAGCGGTACAGCCTGGACACCAGCTGCTCTGCCTGTGCTGCAGAAAGTTCCTCGTCACAGTGATCCCTTGGTAGACTGGAGGGAAACAAGGCCTTTCCCAGCTGTAGTGGCTGGAATTGCTTTAACATGCCGGCAGGGGGACTTAGCCCAACTTCACAGTGCCACCTGGTGGCCTGCCCACACAGGCGAGAACACGAATGGGCTTGACGGTGATAATAGCGAGGCTGATAACAGTAAGACAGTCTAGCTTGCCAAGAGCGCTTGCTATGTGCCAGTCTCTGTGGTGAGCACTTTACATGTAACTGAGTGAAGCAGCTAGCATCATGGACCCCAAAGCAAGACTGCCTGAGTCCAAATCCCAGCTCCACCACTTACCACCTCAGTGACTTTTGGCAATTACCCAACATTTCTGTGCCTCAGTGTTCTCATCTGTAAACAAGAATTAAGTGAGTTAGTATACATGAAGCACTCAGAATGTGTCTAGCACACAGTATCAACTCTATTATTACAGATGGCCAGACCTACGTTTGTTCAACTTTACGATGTTGCAGAAGTGATATGTGTTCAGTGGACACGGTACTACAGATTTTGAATTTGGGTCTTTATTCGGGCTAGTGATACAGGGCACAGCAGTGTCTTGTGATGCTGGGCAGTGGCTGTGAGCCTCAGCTCCCAGTCAGCCATGTGTTCGCAGGGTCAACAACAAATACACGCATAACCTGAACCCTTACAGCCATGCTGTTTTTTACTTCCATTCAGTAACTTACATGGGATATTCAGCACTTCATTATAAATAGGCTTTGTGTCAGATGATCTTGCCCAACTGTAGGCTAATGAAAGTGTTCTGAGTGTGTTCAAGGTGGGCTATATTGTTCGGTAGGTTAGGTGTATTAAATTCATTTTTGACTTCCAATATTTTCAACTTACAATGGGTTTATTAGGATGTAACCCTATCATAAGTTGAGGGAGATGTCTATGTCCTTTGATTCTCATGATTATCCTGTGAAGTGTGTACTGTTATTACCGCCATCTTAGAGAAGAGAAAAGTAAGGTCACACTGTGGGTAAGCAGTAGGGTGGGGACTCCAGGCCAGCATTAAAAGCAAAGCTCCTGGGATTCTGTGAACAAAGAGAAGACAACGCGCCGCTATGCGCGCGCCCCCCCCCCCCGGGCGCAAGGTGGGAGCTGGTGTTGGTATGGCAGAAGAGTGGGTCAGAGGGGTGACAACACGGCCCGAGAAGATAGCCTTTTGTTTCTCTGCTCTCTCCTGCCAGCCTGGCAGCCTCCCAGAGGTACTACTTCGAGGTGCTGCACAAGCAGAATGACGAGGGCACCGATCATGTGGAAGTCGCGGTGAGGGCTCCGCCGCTCCTGCCCTCCTAGCTCAGCTCTGAGCCACTCCTCGCCCCTTGTCCCTTGAACCCTTTCCGAAATCCAGCTACCTCTAGCCCTCTGCATCTGCCCTCTCTCCTCTTCCAGTGGCGACGGAATGACCCTGGAGCCAAGTTCAGCATTATTGACTCCCCTTCCCTGTCCCTCTTCACAAGTGAGTAGGCTCTGCTCCTCGCCTGGACACAGAGGCGAGCTGGCACCAACACGTGGGGCTCAGTCCACAGGGGGCTTCGGTCAGGGGAGGGGTGCAGACTAAAGCTCAAGATGCTTGGAATGTGGGTGTGAAGGGGGCTCAGAACAAGGAACAGAGCTTAAAGGGACCCTAAGGTCAGAGGTCCTTAACTCTCAGGGGTCAGGGAATCTGAGAACCTGCTGGAAGCTCTCTGCGACCTCACCCCAGAAAAATGCCCTTACCCATCCATACACAATATTTTGTGTATGATTTCAAGGGCATCCAGAGACCATGAGGCTCACTCCAGATGAGAAAGCTCTGAGACAGTTTCCTATTTCACAGATGAGGGAACCATGGTTCTTTGCAAAGCTATGACCAGAGCTAAAGAAACTTTCTCACCTGCCTTAAATTCACAGTAAATGAACTCTTCAGTTGTACTGTGAATTGTTCATGATTTCCTCAGCAAGACTCCTATCTGCAGGCCCCACTGAGAAATCACTGGGCCTGGGTGTAGGAAGAGCAGGCAGGGCCAGAACCCTAAGGGGAGAAGGACAAGCCAAGTGCTGGGAGGAGACTGGGAAGGCAGTGGGAAGTGTGTGAGAGAGAAGGAGGACAGGATGGGGACAGGCCGGGGAGGCCTGGGTTCCCAGACGGTGATGGGCGGGGGAGGGGAGGCAGTATGGAATGGGCAAGGCAGGTGGGAGGAGGTTGCTGGTGAGTAAAGCAGGAGGCCACAAGGTCAAGGCAGAGGGGCAGGTTGTGAGCTGCTGAATTGGTGCAAGAGGAAGAAGGGAGAGCTAGAATCCATAGATGCAATGTGAAATGAGAAGAAAGAGGCCCATACCAAAGTTTAGGGGAGAAACTAGTGAGATGAGCCAGAGGCACCCAGCCTTGGGTACAGAAGGAGAGCTCTACCTGGGGCTGTAGACAAATGAGTCCAGGAGGCAGGGAGCAAGGACAAGCAACCCGTCCCCAGGGCAGTGAGAAAAGGGAAGGAGTAAGCCTGGCCCACTTGGAGATGAGAATACCAGGAGGATGGACCGCCTGGGTGGCTCAGTCGTTTAAGCGTCCGACTCTTGGTTTCGGCTGAGGTCGTGATCTCATGGTTTTGTGAGTTCAAGCCCCTAGTCGGGCTCTGTGCTGACAGCATGGAACCTCCTTGGGATTGTCTCTCTCTCCCTCATTTTCTGCCCCTCCTGTGTGTATTCTCTGTCTGTCTTTTTCTCTCAAAATTAAAACAAAAGAGAGAAAATACCAGGAGATGATGAGCGAGCTGTGCAGAATGCCGGGGGCGGGGGTGGGGGGGCGCCCTGCCCGTGGGGGGCATGGCTGACCTGTCTGCGGCAGGGACGACATAGCCTACGTTCAAATTCAGCTTTGCCACTTAATCAGTTGTGTGATCTCTGGCAAATGCTTTAGATTCTCTTTCCCAAAGTTCTTTGTCTATAAAATAGGAATAATTAAGAAGTACATAAGTCTTATGGTGCTTATAAAGATTGAATGGTTTGATATTTATAAGATGCTTAGAACGGTGCCTGTTTTGTTATTTAGTAAATGCTATAGATGCATTTGTTAAATAAATGAGGCATACTTATAGTGACAAATTTCCAGCAGAAAGCTGTCTTTTTCCCATATACACTGTGGTATGTGCTAGCCATGGGGCTGGTGGGGTGGCTCTAAGGGAGATCAGTAGCTGAACCCACAACTTGTGAGGGAGCAGGGCTAACAAGGGAGAGGGATCGCGCACACCCCATACTATCCCTGGGGGATACAGAAGCCTGCACTCAGCCCCTCAGAGGGGCAGGGGCCTGGCTTTGGTTTGCCCCAGGACTCACAGCTGCTTTCTGTTCTTTTCTCCCTGGGCCCAGACGAGACAGTCCTAAGGATGGATGACGTGGGCCACATCCCTCAGACAGCAGCCAGCCATGTAGGGTCCCCAGACTCTCTTCCTAGAGATGAGCAGCCCCTTGCAGACATGCTGCGACCGGACCCTCGGGACACCCTCTATCGAGGTAAGGCCTCGGCCGCATTCTTGTCATCCAGTCTGGGGACGGTACTCTGCCAGGTTTAGTGGGAGGCAACTTGGGAGACTTGTCACTTCTAGCGCAGTATCCCAAAAGTCAAAGAGTCATTTTTTCCCCTTATGTAGTATAAAATATAACATGGGTACAGAGAAGCACAAAAAATATATATGTACAATTTTATAATTATACAAATCATTATAGAACCGACATTGTGTAACCACCTCCCAGGACAGGAAATAGAACCAGAGCCCAGAAATCCCCTGTGCATGCCTCCACAATTCCATACGTCATAGTTTCTTAGGGGATCACAGCTCTTTGAATCCAGTGAGAGAAATCTGTTCCCTCCGAGGTGCTGGAGTTGTCAACTCTTGGGAGAATTTACATTTTTAAAGATGACCAAGTCCCATAACAACTGGGAGGAAATTCAGTTATTGGCACTACACTAGGGTGAGACTTTGGCCTCTTGGATGTTTCTAAACCTTTAGTGAGGTTAGCCCAGTATAGCATTCCCAGTACTGTGCTGTATCTTGAACCAGGGACCGTGTCTGAATCCTTGGCCTCCAAGGTGCTCCTTGAATGCACCCACCCCAGAAAGTGGTGCCAGCCTTGGTTTGGCAACCTCAGCTGATGGGCGTGGTCTCTGCCCACTGCTGCCACGAGCAAATACAAAAAGGTGTTTTCTCAGAGCAGAGGCCTTCGGCCCTCCTCCTCAGCCGAGTGCCTTCCTGGCTCTAAGCCAGCCCATTCCAGGCTCCCGTCCCCACCCTCACCCCTCTTCCCTTACTGTCCTCAGTGCCTCTGATTCCCAAGGCTCATCTCCGCCATGTCCTGCCTGATTGTCCCTACAAACCCAGCTACCTGGTGGATGGGCTCCCCCTGCAGCGCTACCAGGGACTCCGCTTTGTAAGTCTTGGGGCTGGCCAGTGGGGGCAGGATCCAGAGGGCTTGCTGCCTGTGGCTGAGATGGAGGGGTGCCGGGGCTGACTCTTCCTCCTCCCTATGCCACATAGCAGCAGACGGGATGTCCTCACAGGTCCCTGGGCTGGGAGCGCTTGCGTTCCCGGTTGCCTCTCTCACCCACAGGACCACCCTGTAAGGCTCTGCCTTGGGAAGCCCCCACACCAACTCGGCAACAGTGATGATGACATGAGGTGGGGTGGCCCGATGCCTCCTATATTCTCTGCTCCTTGGGCCATACAGTCCTGCCCGGGTCTGACCTACTGGGCTATGAGCCAGCAGTAGTTAATAAACTCATAGACAAGGCACTGGGGGAAAGTGAGCTGTGGATGGGAGGTTAGCTCTAGAGAGCCTGTAGCCCTAGTAGAAACTGTAGAGGCAGAATGCACACTACTTATCCAGATCTAGAGATGATTAGAAGTCCTCCCCAAGGTCAGAGAATGAGTGGGGTTGAACTGAGATGTTTGTGGGTGACATTGCCTTAAGCTATTTAAGAGGACCAAAAGCAATGGAATGAATGACAAAAGGGGACTGTGGGACATTGCAGGTAAAGGTTAGAGGTTGTAGGAGAGGATAAGATGGCAAAAGGAGGAGAGGATGGTCCTGGCTGTAGCTGGGGAGAAGGAGCTGAGATAGGAGATGAGGTATGTGTGCACCAGGAAGCTTGAATTGGGGCTTATGCTTGGTCCAGAGAGCCCAGGAGAGGAGGCCTAAAGAGTGGAATGGAATCCCGGTCTGCATAACAAATTCAGAGCTCAGAGCAGCCCGTCTTCCCCTCGCCAGTCCCTAGGAGCCCTAGGTGGTCCTGGCCAGGGGCAGGCTTAACCCTGGTTAGCTGATTTCTTACCAGGATCCTGGGCTCTTATTCCTGCTGCTTCTTTCTCTGCCTCCAGGTTCATCTGTCCTTCGTTTACCCCAATGACTACACCCGCTTGAGCCACATGGAGACCCACAATAAATGCTTCTACCAGGAAAACTCATACTACCAGGACAGGTGAGTGACACTGAATGGAGTAAGGAAATGACCTTATGGATGGGTTCTGCAAAAGCCAGTAGAGCTTCATGGACCAGAGGGGACACAAGTGTTCTTCCAGGCCAAGGAGACTTGGCCCTTCCTGGGCGCGCCACACACTCACACACACACACACACACACACACACACACACACTCTCTTGCCCAGCCTAGTCCCCGGCACCCTAGTCCCCGGCATGACTCCATATTGCTGTGGGGGCTTCAGGCAGAGCCTCACTCACGAGCCTGCAGGGCACCGGGGGCCAGTCTACCTCTGCCTTCCTCCTACAGGTTCAGCTTTCAGGAGTACATCAAGATGGACCAGCCTGAGAAGCAGAAGCCGGAGCAGCCAGGTACAGAGTGACAGCTGAGGCTTCCAGGTCAGGTCGGGAGGGGTGACCATGGTCTATTTCTAGGGGAAGTTCAGACCATGCCAGCCCTGCCCCTGAGGAGCTTAAAATCCAAACCACACAGCCCCTCCTCCAACCCAAAGGAGTAGAGAGTGGTACTCCTACCTTCTCCATACCGGTAGAAAATGACACTGTTTTTAACAGCATGCTGCAGTCAGCTGGAGGAGATTTAGAGCCCTGGAGGAGATTCCTTGGACTGCTTGAGGGCATCGCTGTCCCTGGCACCTCACTGGAGAAGTCCGCTATAGAGAAGCACTGTCTCTCTGTGGCCCTCCTTCCTGAGGGATTAGGGCACATCCAGGGCCATTTGTTGGGTCCTACAAGTGTCAGGCACCTGCTAGGCACTTTGTGTATTTTATGTCACTCCATCTTCATAACAACCCTATGGAAGATGGGCTATTATTCCCTTTACACGAAGGAAGAAATGAGTTAGTTGAGGTTAGTAACTCACCCCAGGTCACACAATAAATAAGTGAGTGAATAGCAGAGCCCAGATGCCGTCCCCATCTGAAACTCCTTGTATCAATAGCTATCTTGTATATCTCGTTTGGGAAAGGTTAGCAACTCCAATGTGAGGAATGGTTGTTATTAACGACAGGTTTCAAGGAAGGCCTTCTAGAAGAATCCCAATATGGAGAAGCAGTGGAGGAGACCCTTGACTCCAATGACCAGAATGCCAGGATGCCAAAGGGAAAACCAGTGCCCACCTTTACCCCTGGGCAGGATGTCACTGACTACCGCCTCCGAAGCCTGCGGAAACTCCTGGCTCAGCCCTGGGAGGGTCCACTGACACCCTTTTCCAAGAGGAACTCCACAGCTCCCTTCCCTGTGAGGACCAGTGATGTCCCAGTCCAGCCCCCAGAGAAGCAGGGGAGAAGACCCAGCCCTGGGCCCAGCCAAGATCCCCCTCCCTCTGAGAAGTGGCCTCCGGGGCATCTGGCAGGGAACCTGCCTCAAGTCAAGGGGCCCAGGCCCACTGGTGACAGCCCCAGGAAGACGCTAGGGCAATCCCAGTGGCTGAATCAAGTTGAGACATACATTGCAGAGCAGAGAAGGGGGGACAGGATGGAGCTTCCAGCCCCCAGGAGGGATTGGCCCGGGGAGGGAGAGGTGGTGGTAGCTGCAGGCCAGGAAGGACAGGCGGAGGGAGAAGAAGAGGGGGAGGAAGAGGAAGAGGAAGAGGATGTGAGTGAGGTGTTCGAATACATGCCCATGTTTGACCCCGTGGTAAGCTGGGACCAGACCTTCAGTGCTCGGAACCTGGACTTCCAAGCCCTGCGGACTGACTGGATCGATCTGAACTGTAACACATCTGGCAACTTGCTGCTTCCAGAGCAGGAGGCTCTCGAGGTCACACGCGTCTTCCTGAAGAAGCTCAACCAGAGGAGCCGGGGGTAAGGTAAAGGGCTCTTCTGGGACCGGGGCTGGGGCTCGCGCAGCCAGCTGGCCTGGGGGCAGGGACCTGGGGGCTGTAGCATGGTCCCCTGCGGCAGGCTCCGTGGAAGATCAAGCACCTGGGACCCCCCGTCCCTGAGAATGAGGTGTACCCGTCAGGTCTTTGTCCCACCATCAGGCAAAACTGAGGCTAAAAGAGACAAGACCCCAGGTATGGGCTACAAGGGCTAGGGCAGCAAGCATGGCCTTACTTCTTTGTTTGTTCATTTGTTCATTTAACCAATCAGCATTCTTTTAATTGAGATAGAATTCACGTACTATTTAATGTACCGTTTTACAGTGTAGTTTTAGAGTGTACAATTTGGTGGTTTTTAGGTATGTTCATAATGCTATGCAACCATCACCACTATGATTCCTATCATTTTCATCCCTTGTAAAAGACACTCTGTACCTGTTAGCATGACTTCCGTTTCTCCCTCCTCTCAGTCCCTGGCAACCACTACTCGACTCTCTTCTGCTACAGATTTACCTATAATAGTCATTTCATGTAAATGGAACTGTGTAATATGTGGCCTTTTGTTTCTGGTTTCTTGCACTTAGCTTATTCATATTGTAGAATGTATCGAGTACTTCATTCTTTTGTACAGCTGCATAATATTCCGCTGCGTGACTATGCCATGGATTGTGTGTCCATTTGTCAGTTGATTGACATTTGGGTTGCTTCCACTGTGGGACTATTATGAATACATTGGTGGGCAAATTTTTGTGTCAGCATGTTTTCAGTTCTCTTGGGGATATACCTAGGAGTAGAACTGCTGACTTTTACAGTAACTCTGTTTAACATTTTGAGAAACTGCCAATCTCTTTTCCAAATCAGCTGCACCATTTTTCATTCCCATCAGTGGTTTCAATTTCTCTACATCTTTGTCAATGCTTGTTATCTTCCTTTCTTTAAAATAGCCATTGAGGTGGGGGGCGCCTGGGTAGCTCAGTCGGTTGAGTCACCGACTCTTGATCTTGGCTCATGTGTTGGTCTCACGGTTTGTGGGATTGAGCCACGCATTAGGCTTTGCCATTCTCTCTCTCTCTCTCTCTCTCTCTCTCTCTCTCTCCTTCTCTCTCTGTCCCTCCCCTGCTTGTGTGCTCTGTCTCTCTCAAAATAAATAAATAGGGGCGACTGTGTGGCTCAGTCAGTTAAGTATCCAACTTTGGCCCAGGTCATAATCTCACAGTTTGTGAGTTTGAGCCCCGCCTCAGGCTCTATGCTGACAGCTCAGAGCCTGTAGCCTGATTTGGATTCTGTGTCTCCGTCTCTCTCTGCCCCTCCCCTGCTCACTCTCTGTCTCTCTCACTCTCTTTCAAAACTAAACATTTTAATTAAGAAATTAATTCATTAACAATCCTAAAGTGTGTGAAATGGTATCGCTTTATGGTTTGGATTTGCATTTCCCTAGTGACTAATGATATTGAGCTAACCAATCAACATTTATCTGATAATCCATATGTCTTATGTACTCTGAGCAGAGTATTTTATTAATGAGGGTCAGTTTCTGAAGGACACACATTCACCTTACATACTTAGGATCTTAGAGGTATAACAGACTTTAGAGATCATCCAAGGTCAATTAGGTACATTTTTAAAGATGGAGGCAGTGAACACTAGAGATTAAGCATCTGGTGTAAGTTTGTTCTTTCTTTCTCTCTGTCCCTCTCTTTCTTTCTTTTCTTATTTCTTAAGTTCTACACCCAGCCTGGGCCTTGAACTCATGACCCTGAGATCAAGTTGCATGCTCTACTGGCACCCCCTGGTATAAGCATCTTAGCCAAAGGCATCGCCAGGACAAAAACCAGGGTCTCCTGACCTCCTTACAGGCTTCTACCACACCATGTTACCCCCACAGTAGGGGAAGGAATTACTCAAGCTGCCCGCCCTTTCTGCCATAGGAAGTACCAGCTGCAGCGAATTGTGAACGTGGAGAAGCGCCAGGACCAGCTACGTGGAGGTCGCTACCTCCTGGAGCTTGAGCTGCTGGAACAAGGCCAGCGCCCAGTGCGGCTCTCCGAGTATGTGTCTACACGAGGCTGGCAGGGCATCGATCCAGCTGGTGGGGAAGAGGTCGAGGCCCGGAACCTGCAGGGCCTGGTTTGGGGCTCACACAACCGCCGGAGACATGTCTTGAATGTCCGGGCCCCAGAGCCCAAGCTGTGTTGGCCCCAGGGCTTCTCCTGGAATCACCGAGCCGTGGTCCACTTCGTTGTGCCTGGTGAGCCTCAAGCTGAGCCCGGCCATTATCAGCAGAGTGGGGATCCTAAAAGTAACCGTGAGCCACCCAGGTCTCTGCTCACTGATTTGATCTCATAAGAACCTGTGGGAGAGGCCACCTTACAGTTGAGGACCCAAGATCACATGACTGAGTGTTGGCGTTGGAAAAGATGCTGACTCTCGGGCCAGTTGCTCTCCTATTATAACAGGTTTCGGGGTTGGGTGCAGTCATGGCCAGATTGTTGTACTGGGGTTTGCAACTACTCTGGGGAATAAGACATAGAGGGGGTTACCTGGTTTTTATAGTGGAAAAGGGGAGCACGTAACAGACATGTGCAACTGTGGGCTAGGGTGATAATAGGATGGGCAGATAACAGTGAGACAGCATGATGGGGTGACTAGGAGAGCTGAGGACAAGCCCCGTCCAAGGCTTTCCCATGGGGCCCTGCCTGGAGGCTCTGTAGGCAGCAGGGTATAGAGCCCCCTTTCACCGGTGAGCTCTCCCTCCGCCTTCCGCCTCCCTGCAGCATTGCTGGTGGTTTCCATAGTTGTATTACCCCTAAGCGGAGGTCCTGATAGGGTCCTGACTCATGTAGGAGCTGGCAGTGGGGATGCCTTTCTTTGCATTATCACTTCTTTCTCTCTGTTGCCCACTATGGCAGTAAAGAACCAGGCGCGCTGGGTACAGCAATTCATTGGAGACATGGAAAAGCTGTTCCAGGTCACCGGTGACCCACACTTCAATATCATCATCACGGACTATAGCAGTGAGGACATGGACGTCGAGATGGCCCTAAAGAGGTCCAAGCTGCGGAGGTGAGGAGGTTCCCTGGCCAGCACACGGCCTTAGCCACCTGCTTTCTGAAGTCTCGGGACTGCTGGGTCCTAGGCAGAGCCCAAAGTCCCACCTGGCTTTCCCGAGTCCCAGTCTCTGGCTTTCTCCAGAGGACTCACCTGCCCATAATCCCATCTCAGGAGCACGCATCATCCCTCCTCCATGCCTGCTGGCTTCCTCCAGGGACCATCGCTGCTGAGCCCTGATACTCTGCCCTTCCCTCCTCTCTTCTCCCTGCAGCTACCAGTACATGAAGCTAAGTGGAAACTTTGAGCGTTCAGCTGGGCTTCAGGCTGGCATAGACCTGGTGAAGGTAATAACCTGGGAGGGGCTCTGGAGATGTGGTTACAGATTGGTTAAGAGGAGGAGACATTTGGGATATGTGCGGTGGTCAGCTCCTCACAGCGGGAGGGAATGAGGACACGGACGTTCCACTCTGCTATGGGGCAGGGCCAGTGCCAGGGTGGGACTGAACAAATGACACTGGAGCATTTGTCCTGAGTCCTTGCAGTTCATACATTGTGTAGGGAAGGCATCAGAACTCATTCTCTGACTCTGAGAATTGCACTCTGGTGCCCAGTACTATGGAAATCTGCCCAAAAGTTTGTATTATGGAAGTTTGTCCATTATTCAAATGGGAAGGACCTAAGGATCGTTCTAGGGAGTGGCCTGACCTCTGAGCCCTGGTCCGCAGGGTCTACTGACCCTCCCCAATTTGTCCCCAGGACCCACACAGCATCATCTTCCTATGTGACCTCCACATCCACTTCCCAGCTGGAATCATCGATACCATCCGGAAGCACTGTGTGGAGGGCAAGATGGCCTTTGCCCCCATGGTGATGAGGCTGCACTGCGGGGCCACCCCCCAGTGGCCTGAGGGTGAGCTCTGCCCTGGGCTGGGGAGGGTAGGAAAGTCCTCTCTGGCCTTGGTTCTTCATCCCAGAGCTGGAAACAACCACGTCTGCCATGACAGCATCCCCACCCCCTGCCTGCTGCTTCTGCCCATTGGATGGTCCACCAGAGAGGTGCCTGAGGGCTGTGCTCATGGCCACAGCAGCGGCAACGATGAACATTTCCTCCCCATCTTCCTTTCTCCCTTCACCAGACGTTTACTGTGTGCCAGACTCTATGCCCTGTGCAGATGGAAAAAAAATGGAAAGACAGGCTCCCTGCCTCTGGAGAGGGAAACAAATAAGGAAGGTGCACTGGGCTGTGCCTCCAGTGACTGCTGCTGTCAGATCCTGTTGTAGAGCCCATGGTCCTTCCCTTTTAGGACCGCTGCTTCCATTGGCCCCTGAACGTTAGCGTCGGGGGGCTTCCCCCCAGAACAGGCAAGGGACTTGTTCAAACGAGACAGCTTTCAGCCTCAGGCACCCCATCCTCTGTCTTTCAGAGAAGGCTCTGGGAATGCAGCCCAGAAGCCTTCATTGCTTCCTCCTGGCCCCTGGCTCATCTCACCGGGGGATTCTCGTCTGTCCACAGGCTACTGGGAGGTGAATGGGTTTGGACTGCTCGGCATCTACAAGTCAGACCTGGACAGAATCGGGGGCATGAACACCAAGGAGTTCCGAGATCGCTGGGGTGGGGAAGACTGGGAGCTGCTGGACAGGTGACTGGGAAAGGAGGGCATCTGAGGGACGTGCTGGGATCCCATCCCATCAGGTGCTCTGGGGAGGGAAGAGGGCTAGACGGATGGTGTCCCGGCCCCCTGGGCTGCAGACTCCTGAGATGCAGGTAAAGAGCACTGTACTCAAAGGAAGCCCCACCACTTACTGGGGGTCACATTACCTGCCTGGCCGAGACTCAGTTCTGTATGTATTAGAAGGGGGATGATACCGCCTCTGCCTGTGTCACAGGGTTGGCATGGAAATTAAAGCACATGGTATGCTGTCAGGGTAAAGCACAGCAAGGTGCTGTGGGAGAATATGGCTGCATTCTCCCGAATTGGAGCTCTCTTCCCCTCTGCCATTGCCTGGCTGGGAAGGCTGAGGCTGTGGGAATCGATAAGAGAGACAGGTGAAGGGGCAGGAAAGACTTGGGGGCTGACAAAAGAGGCAGTGTGGATCATTAAAGGGCAGCAAGATATCCAGGAGGTCCTGGTCCCTGGAAGCCCTGGGAGAAGGGAGTTTCAGGGAGGAGGAAAGAGTGGAAAGAAGGAGAAAGAAGAACCCCAGACAAGCTGCAGCCTTGGCAAGCAGGCGAGAAGAGGGTGCTGAAGCAGGAGCAGGCAGGCCGGGACCCCAAGTTGCAGGGGATCGTGGAGCGTGCTGGTGGTGAGGGAGTGGAGGCTGTATCAGTATGAGGTTCCTCTGTCAAGAAATTTGCTTTAAAAAGAAAGAAAGAAAGAAGGAAAGAAAGAAAGAAAGAAAGAAAGAAGGAAAGAAAAATTTGTTGCCAAGAGAGGCTACTAGACAGTAGCTTAGTAGAGCATGCGGCTCTCGATCTCAGGGTTGTGAGTTCAGTCCCCATGTTGGGGGTAGAGATTATTTAATAAGTAAAAGTTTAAAAAGAAAAGAAAGAAATTTGTTGCCAAGGGAAGGGGAGGGAAAGAGGATGATACCTTGAGGTTTGGGCTGAAGGGGCAGGGGGCAGAGGAGGGAAAGGGGAGACAGCAAAGAAAGAAGGGACCAGTGTCTAGTGGATGTCACAGACAAAGTCAGGAGCCCTGGAAGGGTGGGGACACTTCTAAGAGACAGCCAGCCATCACTGGAGGCCTGTCTTTGGCAGGTGATTTACATCAGTCCCTTGTTTGTTTGTCCCCAAACTTCTGTGAGGGGGTGTGGTTATCTCCATTTTCCAAACAAGAAAACAGCTTGAGGAGAAGTTAGTACCTGTCCTAAATCCCACAGCTAGGGAGTGTCCGGGGCTTAAAACTGGGTCTGTGTATGTTTTTTTTTCCCTCGAGGGAGAAAAGAAAAGGGAGATATGCTGTATATACAGAAGTTGCAAAGGAGGTAGTTTGAGGGAGCTCATATTAGGTAACCCAGCTCTCACAAAACTAGGCCAAAGCAGATCCCAAAGTGGATGGAAGACTAGTCTAGTGGTTACCTCCACCCTTGATCTCTCTGCCGGGCTGGGCAGATGCAGACTTCAGTACAGCCTTGCTGGAAGGACAGTCTCTCTGTGAGAGGGACCCCATGGGCTAAGCATACAGAAAAGCAATGGGGGAATCTGCTCCCTCTGCCTCCGTCACATACGTAATGTGTCCCCTGTAGGCTGAGCTCCTGGTGGTGGGCACAGGGTGTGTACCAGGAGCTGTACTGAGCCCTTCTTCCCATCAGCTCTAGCCTTTACCACCAGCCTCCAATGTGTGTGTGTGTGTGTGTGTGTGTGTGTGTATGTATTGTATTTATCAGAAAAAAACCTGCACAATATGAAATTGTGTTGTTCAAGAGTTGAGTGTATATTCTCCTCTTTTTTTTTTCTCTAATGTTTATTAATTTATTTTTGAGAGAGAGAAAGAGCGCAAGCAGGGGAGCGGCAGAGAGAAAGAATGAGGGAGAGGGAGACAGAATCCAAAGCAGGCTCCAGGCTCTGAGTTGTCAGCTCAGAGCCCAACGTGGGGCTCGAACTCACAAACCATGAGATCATGACCTGAGCCGAGGTTGGAAGCTAACGGATTGAGCCACCTAGGTGCCTCATCATCCTCCTCTTTCTAGAGATTGGCAAACTGGGACTCTGGAAGGTGACGAATTTTACGGGCTTTCCATAGTAAGGAGCTGGAATTCAAACCCAGGCTGGCTGGCTCCAAAGCCCATGCTGTGTGCCTGCCCTGTGGGGAGTAAACAGAGAGAGACAGAGACAGGGTCTGACATAGATGTATAGATGCGGGAGGGCGGGATCTTCAGGGGCCTGGGCCTCTCCCCAGCTGCCTCTTGCGCTTCTGTTGCTCACCCTGCCCCTCCCCTACTCAGGATCCTCCAAGCAGGCCTGGAAGTGGAACGTCTCTCCCTCAGGAATTTCTTCCATCACTTCCATTCCAAGCGAGGCATGTGGAACCGCCGCCAGATGAAGATGCCGTGATCCCGAAGGGTGGCCCACTGGACTGACTGCTTCCTGCTCCTTGACTTGTGCTCGCTCCCCAATGCCCCTACTCACTGTTGAGAAGGAGAGGGAAGGGGAGCAGAAGCCATGGCCGGGCCCCAAGAGG
Organism: Herpailurus yagouaroundi; assembly: GCF_014898765.1. Taxonomy (NCBI): domain Eukaryota; kingdom Metazoa; phylum Chordata; class Mammalia; order Carnivora; family Felidae; genus Herpailurus; species Herpailurus yagouaroundi. The sequence goes on from NW_024412572.1 coordinate 6,357,732, forward strand.
CCTCAGAGCTAACACCCTCACTCCCCTGAGAGCTGTCGCCTCACACAGACAGCTGCTGAGGCCTGTCTCTCTACCCTCGGGGCCTCTGAAGGGAGGACCTTGAGAGAGGGACCAGGAGGGGCCGTGCACTCAGTTGACAGAGATGGACCGGCTCCCGGGGAAGGCAGCACAGTTAAGGAAGGAAAGACCTGTTGGAGCAATGCCAACCTATCTGTGAGGTGCATTCCAGCATCCACCCACGCTCCTCCCAGGGAGTAGTGACCGTGCCCTGGAAACTCTTCTCTTGGACATACTTCATTGGGGTTTTTATTTTTCTAACATAAAACCAAAACTAACTGTCCAGACCCAGCACTGACTGTGAGAGAGGGATGGAGTCGTGCATTTAGGGTACATTCCCCACTTGCATACCTCAGACCCACTCCTGTGTAGCGATGTGTCCCTTGGTCCTTGACCCGGCAGCTGATTTATAACCAGAGGAGTTCTCAGCTCTACCCCAGGCTCGTGCCTTCCAGAGACACGCACATCTCTCCCAGGTAGCCACTGAACAGCTGGCCACTGATTAGGGCATTAACCTTACCCCCCAGGCGGTGCTAACTTCAGACTGACAAGAACACAGAAGTGGCATCATCCTCGCGGTGCCCCAGTGGGGTTGGGATTCTGAGAACGGGTGGACAGCGGGCTTTCATTCCTCGGCATCTGGCATACAGGCCGTGCAGGACGGGCAAGGTGGGTGGAGAAGGCAGGAAGAGAAGCCCCTTTCCCGACCCGCCTGTAAGCATAAGCCTTGGAGAGACCATGAGCAGAGAGGAAAGAGGATGGGAATGTAAGCCGTGGACTCAGATGCGAAGAGGAGGTGGGCATCCAGCAGGATGGGAGGAAAAGGAAGTGGAAATCCTGAGTCCCCACAGCTCTGCTCCCCCACAGCCTTGCCCTCCTGCAGGCGGATCCCCAGCCCTGGCCTTGCTTAGAAGAGGAAGGGGTGTGGGCAAGACAGAGGAACAGGGATCAGGGTAGTAAGGGGCAAGGCCACGGGTTGGGGGAGGTAAGGGCATCACCCTGTGATCTCTTCCCCAGTTGGAGGGGAGTGGGGCCCAGAGGAACCGAAAAGTGAAGCGACCCTTTCTGGCACCTGATGATCACACACTTCTCTTGCACTAAAAATCCCCTGGGGCCTTTGGGGCTGGGTTTTTTTTTTTGCCGCCGCTGCTGCCTCTGCCGCTGCTGCTGAATTGATGAACAGTGTGTGGGTGTGTCGGACACTTGCTGTGGAACTTCAGTGTCTGCTTAGGGAGGGGAACGCAGAGCTTGCCGCTGCTGGGAGGAAGCACTCCTAGCTGGTGCAACAGGGCCCAGGATGCCAGTCAGCGGAGCCCCACAGAGCTGTGCTGTGATAGAGTCCAAGTCACAGCATTTGGAGTTGCAGGGTCTACCCGGTGGGCCTTGCATTCACCAAGGGCACATGCTTGGCATCTAGGAGATTGGGGCCCGTTGAGAACCTTCTGGAGGTTGAAGAGAATTCCCTGCCCCTCTCTAAGAAATCAGGAAGAACAAAGAGTTTCCAATTAATAGGCTGTGGCTGTTGGATGCCATAGCTGCCCCCTGGGCTATGGGTTTTCTCAGAGCCCGCTCAGGCTTACTGCCTTTGGGAAAGGACTTCAGGGAGTCGGTGAGAGCTATGGTTGGCTGGCTGGGGTGCCAGCTTTCTCTCTGGGGCCAGGGTCACCCTTGGGCATGGCACTGGAAGGCCTGAGCCAACCCAAAGAGCTCTCCAACTTCCATTCTTTTGATGACGGGAGCGAGCCTAGCCTCCTAGGCCCTGCTCGCACACCTCTCTGACCCTGGCCAGTGCCTTGTGTTTGACTTTGTTACCTCCACACCATCTGCCTTAAGTGGGGGGGCCTGGTAGGCCCCTGCTCTGTAGGGAAATGTGTTGGGTGGGGGGAGGGAGTGGGATGGGGGGAAGGAAATTGTTAAATACAGCATCTTCTTAGAAAACGAAGTGGCTCGTGTGTTTTTCCCCTTGCCCATCAAGATGGGAGAGGGGTGGGCTAAGAGGCCCGGGGTTCACGTCTCTGTCCCTTAGTAGTCAGGCCTCTGATGGATGTGCCAAGGACCCTCCACACCACCCTCCATCCTTTACCATTAGTTGGGTGCCTGCTGTGTGGGGAACTGCATGGTTTACTCTGGAAGGGGCCGGCACTCTTCCTGCCTGCAGAGTTCACGGTCTGATAGCAGACTGGGCATTTTCTGCTCAGCAGATTTGTGGAGATTGTGGTTTCAGTGGGGAAACGCTGATGGACACCCTGGGTGAAGAAGGCTAGACATAGGGCCAGAATGGTTTGGTCAGCAGCAGAGAGAAGCCAAGATGTGACTTATTTTAAAGTAGCAGACAATCTAAAAATCATTTCTGTTTGAGCTACGGATGCCCTGTTGGCATTTTATGGGTGCAAATTTACCTTTCTAGTTCTGTTTTGCATAGGCAAAGATCAAAATGAGTTTGTATGCCTTAAGTACATGCCTAAGAGAAAGTGCTAATTTGAAAGCTATGATAGGTTTATAACAAGTTCCCAAAAAGGATTGCGCATACATGGATCAATCCAGAATTGACTAATCTGCCACTGATGTAGCAGGTGGTAATTAGCCCAAGGCAGGCGGGGCCAGGAAAGTTGACTCAGCAGAACCCAGAGAAGAGGGAGTGATTTAAAAGATTTTTCTCCCTCCGGACTTAGGTTTGCTCCTTCAAGCTCTTTCCAGTTGCTGGAGAGGGCATCCAGAGACCAGCCCAATGCATCAAGACTGACTCATAGTGGATTTGCAGAAAACTTTATAGAAATCATTCCATTTTACAGAAAGGGAAAACTGAGGCCTGGAGCAGAGGAAATGGATGGGGCAGAGGGGAAGGAATGAGGTGGAGTAAGAACCAGAGTCCTGAAGCTGGGCGGGCTTGACCTTAGATAGACATGTCTTAGGTTCTGGAGATGCTACTAGAAAGACTGGCAGTACCCCAGTCTGAGTTCAGGACTCCAGACCAAGATGGGATTCACTTAGACCAGTAAAATAGTACATCTTATTTCAGATGCTGTGGGTAGGGATCGAGGGCATCTACACAGCCCTTTTTGGAGCTCTCCCAGGGGCTGTGGAAAGTGCCCGTCAGCCTAACAGATCAGGGAGGAAAGGTGGAAGCAGTTCCAGACCCAGGACCTGTAGGGGAAGCAGAGAAGAGGCAGTGAGGAGGGCAGGCCAGACCAATGGCCCTCAGGCTTTAATGCACACACAATTCCCCTGGCAGCCTTTTGAAAATGTAGATGCCCATTCAGTAGATCTGGAGTGGGGCCGGACAGTCTACATTTCCTGCAAGCTTCGGTGTTTTTGCTGCTGGTCCAGGGACTACAGTTTGAGTAGCAAGGACTGCTGGGCAGCGCCAAGGAGGAATCCCTACTGCATCTTCCCTCTTGCCAGAGGGGCAGAGCCAAGCACTAACCACACTGGCTATAGAAAAACCCATCCCAGGCTATAGAAAAGCTCAAGCTTAATTGCCGAGGAAGAGTCACCTGTTTAACAGCACGTGGGGACTTTCTGGGCCCAGATCCAAGCTCTTCTCTAAGATCCCCTCCTTGCCTCAGATCTCTTTCCCCTTTTGCTTGCAAAGATGTCACTTTACCCCAAAAGCCCAGAGCTGAGAAAAGGGTCATTTGGCGACCTTCCATCCTCCCTCACCTGGGTCGCAGGCTGTGTTCAGAGGGGATTCCTTGAGGTCCTGGCGGCCAGGAAGCCTGTCTTCTGTGCCCCGAAGGCTGTAATGAAGACGTTGATGATGACAGTGATGAAGACCAGGGTGGTGGCGGCGTTGTTGAGCTGGTTGAGCTGCCATTGCTTTTCTACTTCATTGAGGTTCAGCCGCGCTGTGGACAAGGGTGGGGGGAGTGGGAAGGGAGGGTCAGGGTGGGGCCACAGCCCCAAACTTCCCTCACCGCATCCACTAGAGGTCAGAGAAAGTCTGGCACCTCAGAGACCTGCGTGGCAGAAAGCAAGGGAGGTGGTAGTCATTGCATTAAGCTGCCTTCTCCCTCACTGCCCAGTGCATGGGGCATCCACACGGTACTTAATGGAATAGGGATTTGGGAAATTATCCTGGGTCATAAGAGTGGGGATGGGTGCTCACACAAAAGGCAGTAGGGAACCTCTGCTACAAGTAAGTGAAGGTATTGTGGAGTGACCCCAATGTGTGATACCAGGAGGTAGGATAGGGAGCCTGCTCTCACTGTGGAGGAGTTGTTACTTGGGCGGTTGTCATGCGGAGGGCTACCACCAGGTTAGTGTAAGGCTGAGAAACTGGCGCGTGCAAATGCGGGGGTGGCTCCGGGAAGCCAGTGAGGCTTTTCTTTCCACTAGGGGGCGCCAAGGCCGAGTCCAGGCCTGGGCTCCTCACCGATGACCACAAGCAGGATGCCAATGACCACGAGCAGGAGCAGAGAGATGCTGATGAGGGTGACGAGGGTGGTGTAGTAGTGGGCGGACGGCCCCTGCTCCAGCACCGCTTTCAGTCGCGTGGCGTTGGACACGAAGAGGGCCACGTCCAGCATGCTCTCAGCCACGCTCTTCTTGGTGGCATAGTGGTTCAGGTTGATGGGCTGGCTGCCCCTGGGGTTGGGGTTCCCAGGCTGTAAGGGAGAAAGCACAGGCTTACCTTGAAGGCTCCCGAAAGGGAAGCAGTTGAGAGACTGGAAAGAGGTTTTAAAGCTCTCCTGTAACCTGGTGGTAAACCCAGAGCAAGCAGCACCCTTCTCAGTTTTATGGCCTGAAAGAATAAAGAGTTGGACTAGAAAGCCCTTACGGACCTTTGAACTTGGAAATGATGGAATGTTGTCATTTATGTTTCCCCAGGGTCACGTTCCCTCACACGGCAGGGGGAGGGGAGGGCCTCAGCCCCTTGTGAGATGCATCAACCTCATTTCATTCTCTGTGTTGCCTGGGCCCAGCCTGGCCTTGGGCCGCTCTCTTTTCCTCTGAAAGGAAAGCATCTCAGAACACAATAGGAGGAGCTCTGAGACTTGGGGGGAATAGGAAGGGCACCTCATCTCCCAGAATGATGTGGTCCTGAGGCGGGGTGCACAGCTTAGCAAATGTGTCAGGAGCCGTGTTTGGATCCCACTCAACAGAGTGGCCAAGAGCCCTGAGGCCACAGCCATGCACATCAGAATGCATGTCTGTATGCACACAGCGATGCATGCTAGTGTTTTGGGTTTTTTGGCTAGGATTTATTGACATATAATTGACATTTGATTTGATTTTGAAATATAAAACAAAGCTCTTATTCTCAGGAAGTCACTAACTCCGAAAGATGGAGTGGCAACATAGGGCTTAGGGAGCAGGCCTCTGGTTTGGGCCCAGAAATTCAGACTGGATGCTGCAGGCAGAGTCCGCAATCACTCAGGAGAACTTGGGTGTGTTTTAGGGAGATAAATTTAGGAGCGGTGTTTGGAATGCATGGGCCCAGGCGGGTCCAGAAGCAGGGAGATCCACTGAAAGACTATGGTCTGATTTAGGATCAGGGTGACAAGGAACTGTGGGAGAGTAAGTGAGAAAGGAGAGGAAGGCAGAACTTTGAAAGATGTGACAGCCTGGAAGGAGGGTGGACCTAACCCTGCAGATGACCACAGAGGTTTTCTATTGAGTGGGTGGGTGGGCGGATGGAAGGATGGATGGGGCAGGTCTCAGAGGGCTCTGGATGTTCCTTCTGGATGTTGGGCTTATCCAGAGCCAGCTGGCCTGGTTGGTTGGGGCTAGGGATGCCAAGGCCAGTGCCCCACAAAGGCCTCAAAGCTACAGCCCATGGTTCTAGCCCATTTGGTAAAGGTTTGTCCTGGGTACAATGGACACTTATTAAATGACAGAGTCTACGGAGCAGCCCCCAGGCCTCTCCAGGGTTGGAAGGGCTCTGACTAGGGAACAACTGTGAGCAGGGCTTCCCTGCCCGTGGAGTTTCCTGTTGGTCATCCCCACTCCTCCTGTCCTTGTCCCTCCCTCCAGTTTCCCCCATAGCTTGACACTTTCTACTCCCTCCAAACCCAGCTCTCAGTTCAAGATCTAGTAAACCCTGAAATTACTGTGAAAGCATCTAAGGAGACCCCTCTCTTAAAATTTGCATATTAACAGTGGACAAAACCTTAAACCCAAAGCTCTAGTGTTGTGTTCAGAGCATTGCCCAAATACTGTGTGAGGGGCTGGGGGACAGAAGGGGCTGTTTGCTTGGGGACACAAAGATCTTCCCAAGCTTTAACAAAAAATATTGCTATCTATAAGTTTTAATAGAGCCAGCTGGCTTCTGTTGTTCAATGGCTCTAAGAAAGCCATTGTTGGGGCACCTGGGTGGCTCAGCTGGTTAAGTGTTGGACTTTGTCTCAGGTCATAATCTCGAAGTTCGTGGGTTTGAGCCCCTACACTGGGCTCTGTAATGACAGCTCAGAGCCTGGAGCCTGCTTCAGATTCTGTGTCTCCTTCTCTCTCTGCCCTTCCCCTGCTCACGCTCTGTCTCTGTCTCTCTTTTTCTTTCTCAAAAATAAACATCAAAAAATATATATTTACAAAAAAAGGAAGAAAAAAGCCATTGTTTCACAGAGGGTACAGTCCTATCTTTCCCTCTTTGATTTAGGGCCTGCCTCTATTTTGGTTTGTGCTGATTCAGGGCTACTTTCTAGCTAAGGATGTTTTTTCAGTGTCTGGTTTGGTGGCTGTGGGAATGTCTGCAGAGTGCCCCCTCTGAGCCCCAGAAGGCTCCAGATCTCCAGAATGTCCACATGGTGGCACACAAGGTCCAAAGAAATGACTGGGGCAGCCCGGCTGCACGGGCGCCAGGATGGTGTTTCTCCCCCGAGGGATCCATGGGCAGGACAGGATAGGACTGGCCTGAAACCTGGACCCCTCAGAGGCCCAGCACAGGGAGCCGGGTTCACAATCCAACCTAAAACCCACCAAACACGTGTCAAATGAGAGCCAAGAAAAAAACAATACTGACGGGGCCCAGGGTGGGGTGGGGAGAAAATAGAGGGAGGGGCCCTGGGAGAGGGGCCTCAGCCCAGCCTGCAGCCTGGGGGATGGTGTTAGAAGGGAGATGGTTTGAGACTCTGCAAGAAGTTGCTTTGAAAGGGGTCCCCTCACAGAAGCATCTTTAAAAAGCAGGGCAAAGGTTTTCTTAATCCTTCTTGGACAGTTTAGGTGCAGAGGCAGAGGGATGGATGAAACGACCTGAGAGCCCTCCCTTACAGCTTGAAGATTCAATCGGATGGACCCCTAAATCCTGCAGGATGCCACCCTTTTTACCCACAGCCCAGAGACTAGGAGCAACCCAAGGAAGGGCCAGGATTAAAGAGGAGGGTGGGGGTGGGGTGGAGCGGCCCACGCTCAGGCCCTAGGAGCTGGCCCTTTAAGGCCAGGCCCAGGCTGGCTGGGAACAAAGGCCCGGGAATGTGGGCTGGGCTGGCGTGCAGAGCCACCCAGCATGAGTCATTTATATTTCTTGGGACTTGGGAATCACTGGATCTGGTCGGCTCCCTCTGCTGGCCTTGGCGCTGGCCCCCTCCCAGGGCTGCCCCTGCCCCCTGCTGCAGCCTGCAAGGCCAGTCTGCCAGAGCCTCCCCTCTCCTCAAACCCACATGCTCTCCAGCTCCTGGCCCCTTTCATCTGGCTCCCCAGAGCAGGGGCTGCAGGGTTAGGACTCTCAGCCTTTGGGCCCACCTCTGTCTCTGGGCTTGGCACTTTAGGCCTCAGTTTCCAAATCTATGAAAGAGAAGGAAAATCCCATCTCTGGAAGGGTGGAGGCTATGGAGAGACAGAATGAGACTTTGTTTCTCCCCAGAGAAAGAGAACTACTCCAAGCTCTTCTCCTGTTTCCCCTCAGTCAGATCTTTCAGTGACACTGTCTCCCAGTGGCATCTGTCTTATTCCATCCTACCCCCCTCAACCCCTCCACTTTTACTTGAAGAAAGCAGGAAGCCGAACCAGAGATTCCAGAATCCCTATTTAAAATGCATATACCCTGAGCTCCTGGGTGGCTCAGTTTGTTAAAATGCATATACCCATGGGAAAGGTAACCCGTCAAAATCATGCCAGCCAATGGCCCCTGAAACCCAGAAGGGGAATTTGACTGTTATGAAGTTGGAGCAGGGGGGCGTCAGGGCAGATGGGAATACATCCAGAGTCCCATTATGGGGTGTCATGGGGGTTCTGGACAACAAGAGGGGCATGATTGTGTTGGCTGGGGTGGGGTGATGCAGGGGGGTTGGAGATCCATTCCTTGTTTCCCCAGCTTGCCCCACTCCTGGGCCTGCCCCAGTACAATAATTTCCTCTCTCTTCCTTGTCCTTTCCCCTTGTTCCAACTCAGACTTCCCTGTCACCCTGTTTGTCTTGCCAGGTCCCAGCTCCCCAGGCTCTGTGGATTCCATCCCTGGAAGTCATGGATTGCTCCATTGTTCTGCCAGGCAATTATGTATCCCTTCATCCTTGTTGGCGTATATTTTTGTTTCTTTACAAAACTTGAGTTGGATAGGAAAGGAATGCCTCTTTTAACAGAAAAGTAAACACATTTTTACGTTGCTAATTGATATTATGGTCAGTGGGGGCCACAAGGCTCCAAGAGATCATTCTGTCCTTTCATGGAAACCAGATTTCAAAGGGGTAAGTAACTGTCCTACCACAAAGCCATGGAATCTGCCACTCAGAATGTTTAGGACCTGGAGCCTGAGGCAGGGAGTGAGTACCCTGTGGAGAAGGAGCGGCTGAGGGGTAGGGGTTTGTGGCAGCCAGGACAGGATCACAGAAGACACCCTGGACCTGGGTTCAAATCCTGGGTCTGCTACAAGCTCTAGAGGTATGAGCGAGCCTGTAGCCACCACTGGGCTGCTTTTCTTATCTGTGAGATGAGGAGGGTTAGAAAAAGTGATTTCTTGGGTCCCTCTGAACACAGAGTGATACAGGTGTGGGGAAGCCCCTGTGTCTAAGTAGAGAGTCTCAGGGGTTGAGGACATTCGTCTGACAGAAGCAGAGGTCAGGCAGCTGTGGAGCAAGGCCCAGAAGCAGATCCAGTGAGCCACTTTGCCCAAGACAGTTCAAGGGCATTGGTGACCCTGCAGTGAGTCATTACTGTCAGCCCTGAGAAAAGCCATATGGCAGTCTCCCCGTGTATAAACTCAGGCTCAAGGTTACAGACAAAATAGGCCCATGCCTTGTTGGCCTTTCTGTTGGTCTCAAAATGACTGACTATCCAGAAAATCCAGGCCTCTCCCAAAAAGAAAGTGGGGATGAGCCAGGCTGTTGGGAGACTCCTTTGGGAAAAAGGGTGGATCCCAGCTCAGGAAGAATGATTTGCTCAAACATATGGATTTGGGTGACCTACTATGCCAATTTGCCCTTAATTAGGTGCCTGAGATCCCCAATCCTGTCAGAATTAAGTTTGAACGGATGCCTGGGTCTGACTTACTGTGCACAAACTCAGTACCCTGGGAATCATAGGTCCCACTTACAGAGTGCATACTTTGTGCCTGGCCCAGGGTTAAACATGGGACCTGAGTCATCTCAGTGAGTCTTCACAAGAACCCTGTGAAATTGGTAAGGGCATGATCACTGTAGTTGGAAAAGTGGAGGCTCAGAGAACCTAAGTAACTTGTACAAGCTCACACAGCACAGGTTTTTATCCCAATCTTCTTTCTCTTTTTTATTAAAAAATTTTTTTTAACGTTTATTTATTATTGAGAGACAGAACATGAGCATGAGCATGGGAGGGGCAGAGCGAGGAGGAGACACAGAATCCGAAGCAGGATCCAGGCTCTGAGCTGTTAGCACAGAGCCCGATGTGGGGCTCAAACCCACAAATCGTGAGATCGTGACCTGAGCCGAAGTCGGACACTTAACCGACTGAGCCACCCAGGCGCCCCATCCCAATTTTCTATATGCCTGAGCCTACAAGGTTAATCCTTACTCTACCACCTCCCAGAAATTGAAGGCATACTCCCTGCCTCCAAGGAGTTTAGGATGGAAAGATAAACGTATGTGGACTAAGATTAAAGAAGACAATTAGTCCCCAAGGATACATATGCATAACTGCTAAGAGGAGGTAAAACACCTGTAGCAGTGAAACTTGCCTCAGGCTTTCCTGAGTCTACAGTGTCCCTGAGCCCCTGCACCAGGTGGCAGAAAGGGCACTAGTCCTAAAGTCAAAAGGCTTGGGTTCCAACTGGCAAGAGGTGACCCAGGCGGCTGTGAAGATAAGGTTGACAGAGACTTTTATCCATACCTTTTGAATTTTGAACCATTTGAATGTTTGAACTATCTAAATAATAATAATACTAAATTTAAAACAAAAGCAAACACTCACTATAACAAGGCCAATGGCTAAAACAAAGTAGAATATATAACTTCATCATACCCAGGCCTTAGCTTCTCCATCTGTGGAATGGGAGGAGTACCCGCCCCGGTTAGCACAAAACTGCTGTTAAACAGATTGATGAGATAAAGCAGGTGAATGGGCTTTGAAAACTATAAAGTATTCAAACAGATATGAGAGAAGCATCTCTCCCACTCAGGATTAGACTTGGCACCTGTGGGCCTAGGGCATGTTTTAAATAATATGCTGTGACTCAGGGCCTGTCCCAGCCCAGATTTCAAAGGCACCATTAGTCTTTCCAGCAAACCCTGTGGTCATCGAAATACTTCTCTGTCCATTTCGACAACACCTGTTCTCACCCCTGCGAGTCTCACCTTCCAGCTGCACCAGGCCCATTGGCCAGGAAGAGACATTCTTGGGGTACCTGGGTGGCTCTGTCAGCTCAGAGCCTGGGGCCTGCTTAGGATTCTGTGTCTCCCTCTCTCTCTGCCCCTCCTCCACTTGTGCGCACGCTCTCTTGCTCTCTCTCTCAAAAATAAATAAACATTAAAAAAAAAAAAAAAAAAAAAGAAGGGAAATTCTCAGACAAGCCCCCCTACACCGGGCCTGGGGTCTCTGCCAGGCCTCGGTGCTACAGGTGCTCAGCTGGCCTGCATATACCCCTCTCTCTAGCCTGGTGCACTGCTCCTCCTTTCACCCCTGGGAGGGGGCAGAGAGCTAACCCTTACTTATTACCGCTCGGCCTGTGCCAGGCACAGTGATGCTCAGCAGCCCTGGGCCACACCAGATTACTCACTGTTCCCTGAACACACCCCACCCTTCTCGGCCTGCTCCTGCTCAGCTCCAGGACTTAAGGCCTTTCTTTCCCATGCCCTCCCCACCCTCCCAAGCCTCTCATCCCTTCTAGAACCTGTCCCTAGGCACGCTGTGCCCAGACTCTGTGCAAAGGCTGCTGTGCTCCATACTGGCCTCGGGCTTTGCTTAGACCTCTCTAGACGGCTCCTCTGGCTGCCCGTTTTAAGGCAAGGATTGCATCTTCAGTATACCTGGGTCCCCTCGGTACCTGGGTCCCCTGGGTGCCTAGCTTGGTGACTTGCCCATGTTACATGTGCAATAAGCGATGATAACATTGAATTTTTTATTTGAGTTTTTTTCCGAAAAGGCAAAACAAAGCATCTTTGAGGGTGGGATTCATACACAATGACTTCTGGGTGAGGGGAGTAGTGTTTGGACAGTGAATCTGCCTTTAAAATAAAAGTCCCTGGGGACACCTGGGTGGCTCGGTCGGTTAAGGGTCTGACCCTTGATCTTGGCTCAGGTCATAATCTTGTGGTTTGTGAGATCGAGCCCTGTGTTGGGCTGATAGCACAGAGCCTGCTTGGGATTCGCTCTCCCTATCTCTCTGCGCACTGCCCCCCCTCATCCGGTTCAAAATAAATAAACTTAAAAAAAAAAAAAAGCCCCTTATCCAAGGATAGCCCTTTCCCCACTGGTATCCCGCCTCAGGGAGTGAATGACTCAGATTGGAAACTGCCACTGATATTCAGGCCAAAACTTGCAAAGGCCCAGACCCCTGAGGCCCGGTCTGGGGCTAGCACTCTGACTGCCTGCTTCCCGGTGCCAAGAGCAGTGGATCTCTTAAAAATCAACAGTCTCTAAACCACCTCGGGTGGGGTGTATTTTGCGTGCTATTCCGGTAATAGTAATACCCAACTGACCCAGAAATCTTCTCCAAGCCTTGGGCGCAGTCTTGCTGAGAAGCTCCAGCCCTTGGCCCAGGCTGCAGACCCGGGCTTTAGAGCTGGAACACTGGACACGTGGGGAGAAACCTCCCCCTGGGAAGGTCTGCAATGTCACTGTTCTCCACCAGGGGGCCGCTCCGGGGAAACAGCAAGGCAAGCCCGCCTTAGCTCCACCTGCCACGGGTCAGGAACCCAAGTGCTTTTGATCCCATTGTGAGGCAGGAGGTGACAGGGTTGCTTTCTAACAAAAGGGGGCTATATAAAAAAGGAAGAGAGTGTGCAGGGAGGGACAGGAAGATATAGGGGTTGCAATAGGAACCCCATGGGGCCTGTTTGCTTTTTCTTAGGAAGCATTTTCCACCTCCCCTGCAAGAGGTCACCTTGTCAATGGCTTTCAGGAAACACTGTCATCTCAGGTCCAAAGTTAATCATGGATTGGCTACATAGAAATTTCCAAAGAATTCTTCTGCTGTCTCCCAATACCCTAAGCAAGAGTACTTTTTAAATGAGCACTTTGTTCTGAGGCTCCCAGACCCATCTGGCATTTGCTCCATGCCCCACTTTGACCTTGGGGTTCTCAGCAGCATTCCCCAGGCTCACCCCACCCATCTCTACTCATTGTGATCCTCCTCATCTTGCAAAGGCCAACAGATTTGGCTAAAATTGGAACAATAACACTTAATGGTAATACTGTATGCCAGATACAACCCCCACGAAGTGGCTACCAACAGTCCCATTTTACAAGTGAAGTCATTGAGGCTCAAAGAGACCATCTGCCCAAAGTCACCTGATACCACGGGATGGTCTCAATGTCAGAATCCTAAACTATATTCTTCCTTCTATACTGGTGGTTCTTAAAAAAATACTGGTGGTTGTTAGAAATGCAAGTTGTCAGAGTCCACCCCACACCTACTGAATCAGAAACTCAGGGTAGAAACGAGCAATCTTTGTTTTCAAGTGATTCTCATGCAAGCTCAAGTGTGAGGCCCATTGGTCTACACCGTGCTGCCGAATGGCAACGGCTAGTGTTTACTGTCTTCTAGGCTCAGGGCCTGACATTTTCATGTTGATTTTGTCGCTGAATTCTTTTAACAACACCTGTTTTATAGATGAGAACATTGGGATTCAGGACAATTCAGTAATTTTGCCCAGGACCACCCAGCTGTTAAATATCAGAGCTGGGATTTGAACCCAGGCAGGCTCTGGAGCCTGTGCACTTGACCACTACACCATACAGTCCCTAGAAGCATAGGGCATTGCAACCCTCTCAAAAGTGGACACTAGTTTAAAGTATGTATAAGTAGCACGTTTAAATCTTTCCTCTGAATATGAATAAATCAAAATCTGTATTTCACACCGGCAGCCAGCATACTCCACCAGTTCCTTCCTGCCCAGTGTCCAGTGCTGCCTCGCACTACTGATCACGTGCCTGTTTACAGGGCTCTGATACATTTACCCTTAGATTCTCTTTATGGCTTGACTCAGGAACCTTTACTGAGCCTTTCTTGGTCTTGTAGAACCTTCGATTTTGTGGTGGAAACTAAATCCAGATAGGAGGCCTGCACACAGGTAGGTGAAAATGACTTTCAGAACAATTAATCATAAGGTAAAATATCAACATTCCACATGACGGTGCATATGAGTTTTGTATGTCCCCACTAGATCGCACGCTTCCAAAAGGCGGGGATGGTTTCCTTGGGATTTCAGGCAATTAGACTAAGAAGCAGTGAGAGCTGTGCCCACAGTGTCTGGCGACAGTCCAGGTGAAAAGACCTCATGAAGCAGATCATATCTGACAGTGAGGTGGGAAAAGGGAAGCTGGTGCATTTCCCACCCCACCCAGGCCTATGGAGGGAGCCTGCCAAGATTCCTACTTGATTCAGTTCAACAAACATGTTTTCAGCCCCTACCCTGTCTTCCCCATAGCCCTGTTCTCCTAATCCCCTGAAATGACAAGGTTTAGCAGAGAATACAGTGTATCAAGGGGGAAGCCAGGAGATAAAAAGACTTTTTCAATTCCACCCCAGCAGATAAACGTCATGGGAACAAGGACTTTATCTGTCTTGTTCACTGCTGTGTCCCAGAGCCTGGCACCTAGCCCAGCATGCTGAATGAACTAATGATGCATTTGTCACCCTGTATTCATTTGGATGGGGCTTAAGAGGCAGAACCATGGTGAGCTGTGCTCCACAGGTCTCTTATATAGATAGAGCTCCTTACATGGGCCTGTGACTTCTGACCCCCTCAGTCCTCCCTACAGATTTAGTGTGCACGTGTGTGTGTGTGTGTGTGTGTGTGTACTGTCCCTGTGGTCGCAGGGTCTGGGTCCTGGCATACATGAAACAGGCTGCAGGTGAGGAAGCAATGCTCTTATGCTCACTGCAGCTCCAGAGGGATGTAGGATGGAGATAGAGAGGAGTTCCCGGAGCAGAGTCTCAGGGACCACAGCCAGGGTGGAAACTGCCATCAAGGGTCGGCCAGCCCTGAGTCCCTGCCCCAGTGGCTTCAGCCAATCCAAAGAGGTCTCAGCCTTCTGCCAGCCAGCCTGCCAGGATAGCTGCAAGCTGAGCCCTAAGAGTCCCTCTCTGCCCAGCAGTCCCCACCTGGCTTCTCACACCTGCTCTCTCTTCCTTCTTCAGGATTCAAATGTGGAAGTAAGGTGCACAATCACACATTCTCCCAGGCCAGCTCCTGCACTCTGAGCAACAGATCCGATGCCATGGCCAGGGTCTGGGGAGATGAAGGTTGAGTGAATGGTCGGCATTGTGCTGGGATCTGAACTGAGCCTGGCTGCCATTTCTTCTCTCGGGCAGGTGGTGCAAACTCACTGCTTCTCAGCTTCCTCCTTTGTAAAAGGAGAGGGTACCACCCCTCCCCCTCACAGTGGGGAACTAGTGTTATGGTCCAGGCCACATACATGAAAGGGATGACCGTCTGCCAAACTCTGCCCTCTGCCAAACCGTTGGCAAAAATGTCCAGTGGGTGCAGACCAGTTCTCACCCAGCCCCCAGGTTTTCTCTAGAACTAGATCCACCATGGGTGCTGAACATGTTAAACAGCCCAAACTCTAAATTCTTCCACATGTACAGCTTCTCTTTTAGTAGGTGCATTTATTCAGAACTCGCCCTGTTCTGGGCACTCTTCTAAGTGTTTTCATGAATTTTCTCACTTCTTATAGATACCTTCCAGGAGAAGCACAGGTTCAGAGGGGTTAAGTAACACGTGTGAGGTCACACAGCTAGAGATGGGCGAGTCAAAATTTGAACCCAGCTTTGTCTGAGGCCAGAGCTCAAACTCTTAACAACTGTGTTGTTCTGTAAGCCTCTGTGTAGCTTTTGAAGGCCAGATCTCTGAGGACATCTTTCTTCTAGTGCCTGACACAGTATCTGACCAGTAGTGTGTGCTCAGGAAAGAAAGAAGGAGAGAGGGAGGAGGGAGGGATTGGAGGAGGAAAGAAAGCAGGAAGACCAGGTAGTCCTGCCCTGAGCCTGGCTGGAAGGACCCTTTCTACAGCTTGGGGCAATGCCCCAGGGCAGCGAGGCAGTTGCTGGGTCACTGCTGTGTCCTCACTCCCTTTCTAAAAACACAAAAAACGCAGCCCTTCAAGGCTACTCAACAGATATCTAGTTGCTCTCTGGGGTCAGTCGTATACAGCTCAATCCCGCCACCTGGCACCGGCTCCCTCTGGGCCCCCCTGCCCGACAGCTGACCCCTGGCATCCCTGTGACTGTTTACTGCAAGGCAAAGTCCAGTTTTGCAGAGGTAGGAGCTCTGGAGCAGCAGCCAGGCCCAACCCGGCCTGGCCTCACCCATGTTGGACTATGGGGCACCCAGGAGAATTTTGGGGTCTTTTCCCCTAAGCCCAATCCGAGCAAACAATTCCTACCGCCATCAAATAGAAGCAACCAATCTCTCAGGCCCCTGAGGAGTTTAAGCAGCAGCCTGGTTCCAGATATAGACACTGGCCTAAGAGGACACCTGGAGTCATGCTTTAGCACTACCCACTGTGACCTGGGACCTCTGTTAGCCACCTATTAAAAATGGGAATCACATGATTATGAAACAGTGCTGGAATTATCCTATTTTTTTTTAAGTTTATTTATTTTTGAGACAGAGAGAGACAGAGCATGAACGGGGAGGGGCAGAGAAAGAGGGAGACACAGAATCGGAAGCAGGCTCCAGGCTTTGAGCCATCAGCCCAGAGCCCGACACGGGGTTCAAACTCACAGACCGCGAAATCGTGACCTGAGCTGAAGTCGGACGCCCAACCGACTGAGCCACCCAGGCACCCCTGGAATTATCTTATTTTAAAAAATACATGTTTATACGTGTAGATACATCTGAGGGGCTATGGACTAAAATATTAACGGTATCATCTCTAGGTACTAGAATCTGAGGTATTCTTTTCCTTTTTGCTCAATCTGTATTTTCTTATTTTTCCTCAATGAGCATAACACAGTAAAAGGAAAAATGTTAAAACAAATACATAATTGGTATTTAAGTATTTTTCCTGACTTACAGGACAGTTTGAGAATAATATGTGTAAAAGTGGCTTGCAAACTTTGAGGTGCTTTGCAAGTGTCAGGGGTTCTTAATATAATTGCACCTGAGGGCATTTGAAACTGTGGGGATGGTGGGTAAGGAGTAATTCCTTTCCACCTCCACGCCAGGAAACCCTGTAACTGAGCAGTACCATGCTGGACCTCGTTGGTTCTATGGTTGTACCCTCACGGAGTAGGAAAAGGAGACTGTGATCATCCATGTGACTCCTTAGCTGGGGCAAGGGAAGGCCCATATGGTGCAACTGCCTGGCCTGCTCCCTGAATGAGTCAGCAGCATTGATTGAACACCCACTGTGTGCACTGCCCTGTACTCTGAACTGAGAAGATAGTTCTATTTGCTTTCCAGTCAGTCAACAAACATTTATTGAGCATCTATCTATCTTGGGCAAGTCAAAGCACAGAGGGCATAGTGTGGAGATGAATCCTTCAGACAGGGAATTTGTGATGAATTATAGAAAGGGATGGGTGCCATGTGATAAAGTGGGAAAATAAGTGAGCATCCATTGTGGAGGTCAGAGGAGACTTCATGGTTTCCGTGTCATCTCATCTGGACCTTGAAGGACAAGAAGAATCCTTCAGAATGTTCTTTCTCTGGTAATCACAGAGCCTGTCTTAGGAACCAGTACTCTAAGGGGACAGACTGCTAGAACACATGATAAAAGGTTTCCAAACGGGTATAATGTAACCTCCAGTAATTTGCAGGGCCCACCCAGTACAGAATGGATACGTGGAGTCCCCAGTTCAAAATTATTGAGAATTTCAAGATGGCGATAGCAGATCATTAGACCAAGTGGAGACCCTCCATGGTGCTGGGTCCTCTGAGCAGGTCCTGTGAAGCCAGACCAATCTCCTAGTAAGCATAGGAGAAAAGGATGAGAGATTTCTTGTTGCCATGAGGACCACAGGCCTTGGGAAACCCAGTGACTTCTTCACCGTTTGCATCTTAGGTCAAGGTTGGCTCCTAGAAAGTGAGAGAACCTAGCCTGATCTGGTTCTGTACTTACCTCTTCCCTTTAGTGGCCTCTTAAATAATGGTGCCAAAAAGGCCAAGAACTGTTGGCTCCTTTCCCAAGGGCCAGGACTGGGGAGCAGCAAAGAACACAAATTCAGATGCCTTCAGTGGTAGAAGTGGTGGTAGAGGCTTCTCACTGGGAAGTGCCAGCCCCACCTAAAGGCATTCACCTTCAAACCATGTACATGTCTGTCTGCCAACAGGACATCAGTTCAGCCCTATGGCCAGCCCTCTCATTTTACAAATGGGGAAACCAAGGACCGGAGCAGGCCAGGGATTTGTCCAAGGCCACACAACGAGACAGTGCTGAAAGCAGAACGCAGGTTTCCAAAACTCCCACCAAGTGCTCTTTGCCTAACAGGTGCCTTTCAGTGCCCTGTGCACAGGACTGTAAGATTGCAGGGTGCTGCCCTCTGCAGTGGTCTTCAGACTTCCAGGACCCTGCTGGAACCACTACCACCCAGGGGAAGACACAGTTTCCAGTGGTTTCCAAATGGGCTCTAGTGGTGTGCAGAGGAGCTGAGGTCTGGCTGGAAGATGCTCACCTGCCCCATCTCTAAGCCAGTAACTCTTACCCATGGGCAGATGGCAGAATTGCCAGAGATGGAGAGGGGCCTATACTCATGCCTGGGGAAAACAAGGCCAAAGGGACACAGTAGGTACCCAGGGGGCAAATTCTAATCCTGCTACAAACAACCTGTCAGGGGAGGAGGCTCAGACCTGCCTGTGGAGTATCTTTGCCAGGGTTAAAGGGCATTAGAGTAGAGTCCTGATCTGGGTCAACACAAAGACTAGGAGAGGCAGGAATCAAGACTCAGGAAAGCAGGGCAGGCTGTGAACATGGAGATTGGGATCCAGCTGGAAGCTGTCCCCTCTGCAGGAAGCAGGCGCAAGAGCCCCAGGGAACACAGACAGGCTGAACCCACAGTGAAGCCCCTGAGGCAGGAACAACTCCCATTATTAATTAGCAGCACAAAGTACCCTGAGGGTGTCAAATATGTACATTGTACAGGACAGAATGTTTACACATGTGTGATCTTATAGAATTTCCATAGCTGCCTAAGGGCATAAGCTGAGGCTGTACATTAAGGACAAGGAAAATGAGCCCCAGAGGAGTAAAGCCACTTTCTTAAGGCTATCTGATTAGGAAAGTTCTAGAACTGGGACAGAAAGTCTTAGTCGGATGCTCTGTGATCTGGCCTCTGGCTACTCTCCATCTCACCACCTCTTTCCAATGCTAGAGGATGTCCTCCCTGCCTCTGTTCCTTTGTACAGAGGTAGCAAGAGGATCTGATGCATTGGAGATGGGTACATATTCGTAGAGCAGTGACTGAATGTCTTGTCCCCACTGTTTGGAATGTCCTCGGTTCCCCTCCTTGCTATCCACCCAGTAACATCCATCGGGGATGTTATTTCTACCAAGAGGCCTTTAATGACACCTTCCATCTGATGACTAGTCTGTTCTCTCATTGGACTGTGAACTCCTCCAGGGTAGGGACCTCAGCATGAAGCTGGCACTTCTGACAAGTGGAAGTTATTTAGTTTATGAAGGGGGCAAGGTATGACCTGCCAGGCCCACTCTTTAGACATAAAGCTGCAAGCTAACACAGTCTGTTCCCCAAACCAAGACACCATAAAGGCAACCTGACCTATTCATTGTACACACTCTATTTTATTGATTTTTTTAAAGTTTATTTATTTATTTTGAAATAGGGAGAGTGAGAGAGAGAGCAGGGTAGAGGAAAAAAGAGAGAAGGAGAAAGAATCCCAAGCAGGCTTCACACTGTCAGCACAGAGCCTGATGCGGGGCTCGAAATCACGAGTTGTGACATCATGACCTGAGCTGAAACCAAAAGTCAGACGTTTAACCAACTGAGCCACCCGGGTGCCCCTGCACACACTCTAAATGCAGTAGGTTTCCCCTTTAAAATAATTCCTGAGGGGCACCCGGGTGGCTCAGTCGGTTAAGCGTCCGACTTCAGCTCAGGTCACGATCTCGTGGTCCGTGAGTTCGAGCCCCGCATCAGGCTCTGTGCTGACAGCTCGGAGCCTGGAGCCTGCTTCCGATTCTGTGTCTCCCTCTCTCTCTGCCCCTCCCCCGTTCATGCTCTGTCTCTCTCTGTCTCGAAAATAAATAAACGTTAAAAAAAAAATTAAAATAATTCCTGAGGAGTGACGTCACCAAGATGGCGATATAGGTTGTTCCTGACTTCACTCCCCCTCACAAGAAAAACAACTAACAACTATTCAAGAACAAGACACCACTGAGAGAAATCTAGAACATGGGGTAAGACGGAAGCACCCTGCTATACCACAGAGACCAAGACAGACTGCATTAGTAGGATGGATGTTAGCTGACCCTATTGTGGTAATCGTCTCACAACGTACGTAAATCAAACCGTCATGCCACACGCCTTAAACTTACACAGTGGTGTATGTCTCAATAAAAGTGGTTTATTTCTCAATAAAACTGGGTGGGGGGGGGTAGAAGGAAAAACAGGGGCTTAGACACACAGAGGGAGGATGACCATGCAAAGACAGAAGCAGAGACTGAACTTATGCCATCACAGACCAAAAATGCCAAAGACTGCTGGTGTCCACTAGATGGTAGAAGAAATAAGGAAGGATTCTTTTCTAGAGCTTTTGGGCAGGAGCGGGCCCTGCTGACACCTTGATTTTGGACTTTTAGCCCCCAGAACTGTAAGAGAATAAATTTCTCTTATTTTAAGCAAACTTAAATTAAATTAAATTAAGTAATCTTCCTGGAAGAAAAAAATCCTGATATGTGAACAGCCAAATTATGGGGGAGAGGGGGTGGGGGATTCATATTAACATGGATTCCCACAGACCCCTTTCCATAACACCCTTGGTGAATATTTTTCTAGTCTTAGATGGAAGAATCCCTTTCTAAGCATGACAGGAAATCCAGAAGCCATAGATGATCAATAAATTTGACTGTATAAACTTAAAACTATTTGAATGCATAATAATAATAATAATAATAGCATATACCCCATAGTGCTTATTTCATACAAGGACTACGCCGAGCATTTGATATGCCTCCACTCATTTCATTCCCATTACACTCTCCTGAGCTAAGCACTGTTCTGATTCCTCAGTTTACAGATGGGGAGCCAGAAGCTAAGTAATGAAACTATGGTTATTCAGGTGGTGAATTGGAGACAAAGCCAGAGTCTGCCTTCAAACCCTGTGCTCTCACCACACCATAAATGTCAGAAGAGGAAGACAAATGAGAAAAAAAATTGCAACACATAGGACAAAGGACTGATTTCTCTGATATACATGGAGGTCTTTGAAGTGAACCCAATAGAAAAATAGAGAATAAGAACAAACAAGACACTGAAGAAGCAAGGCTGTAGAGTGCGTGTACGTCCCCTATTACACTGGCGCCAAAAATTTGATTGACTGATAATATCCAATGTTGGTGACAATGTGGATAAACAAGCATTTTCATACACTTGGTAGGAAAGTAAATGTAAGTTACTACCAAATGTACCAAAATCACTGCAATCTTTTCTGAAGGACAATTTGGCAATTATTTATTAAGAGTTAAAATATCGTCATCCGTTTACCTAACAAGTGCACTTCTGAGAATTTCTCTCACAGAAAATGTTCTCCAGAGTACATTTCATCCACACAATGAAATACTATGTATGTCTTGAAAAGGAATGAGTTAGATCTTTATGCACAGATATGGCAAGATTTAGTGGAGGAAAAAGTCATTATGAGTATGATTATGATCCTATATTGATAAAAATTAAAAAATTCAGAGGTCTATTTTAGATTACTACACATTTGTAAAAGCATAGGAAAAAATATATGGAAGGAATTTATATCATGATAAGGACTTTTCCTTTCTAAGTTATCTATTTTCCCAATTTGAATTAAAAAAAATAAAACTTTTTTAAAGTAGTCTCTACACCTAACGTGAGGCTCAAACTCACAAGCCCAAGATCAAGAGTCAGATGCTCTACCGACCGAGCCAGCCAGGCAACCCCCTCAATTTGGACTTTTGACAACCAAAATGTCATTTTTTTTATAATAAAAAAACATAATTAAAGATAAAATTAAATATAGATAATATATTTAGATATATAGGGGCACCTGACTGGCTCAGTTGGTAGAGTGCACAACTCAGGGTTGTGAATTCAAGCACCACGTTGGGTGTAGAGATTACTTAAAAATAAAATTTTACAAAAGTATTTAGATATAAAAAGATAAAATTAATTAAAGGAGGCATTCTCTGTTTTTGGTGGAGTAGCAACCCCTGTGCATTCATAGTGTGGAATATCTTGCCCTCAGTAGAGCTGCCCCAATAGGATTCAGTCTGAGGACAACTTTCCAGGAACCTGGCTCCTGTGTAAAGTGAGGGCACCATTGGCAATCTGCTACACGGATCTATTTGCCCATTACAACAGTCTACCGGGGCCACTGCAACAGGGCATTTGGAAGCCTGTCAGGGGCCACAGTCCTCTCTGACTGATGCTCACTGCTGAGCATAACCTGGGACAATACCTCTTCCAAGCAGGTGGCGAATAGTGCATTAGGATCAAGATTACAGGGAAGCGGTGAGAAAAAAAGGTCATCGTGAGTGATGCCTCTTTTCAAAATAGTGTGATGGGCTCCAGTCATTAGGGTCCCTCACCTTCCTGGGTTTTTGTGAACCAACAGTGAAGGCGGTTTCAGGTTCTGCAGGCTGGTGGAGCCCCAGCTCTCAGCAAGGCTCCAGCGGCACTGTGCCCAGCTCTCAACCCCAGCAGCGGCAGCGTGACCCCTCACCTCCTACCTGCTGACAGCACTGTCCTGGGGCAAAAATAGTCCTGTCACACTCACAGTGCCCAGCCCCACACGCGTCAGCAGTCTGGGGCTGCTGACTCTGGGGAGGCAAGAACCTTTCTTGCTGTCAGTCATCACTGCTGAGGAAGACCCCCCTCCACACTTGGTCAGAAGGCTGGGGGCAATTCTGATTGCAGAAGGCTCTGGAAAGGCAGCATTATCGGAGCTCCATAGAGCTGGTCTTAAACCTCTTGGCTGACCCTGGAGTCCCTGGAGGGACGGTGTCTTTTGTGGACAGACGTCACCAAGGGAGCAGCTGGGTGTCACCAGGCTGGCTTCTTTCCCCAGTCCCTCGGGCGTCTTATCTTATCATAGAGCAGCAGGGCTGGGGGCGCTGCCGGGCTTTGTGAGAGCCGCCTCTGGAGGCCAAGGCTATTTCTCCCGAGGTATTTCTCTGGGATGAGAGGGCAGGGTCTGGGCCTCATGGTAACAGAAGAGCCTTCCAAAAGACTGAAATGGCCGGCGGCAGGTGTAGTATGTGAAATAACTTGTCAATTTAGAGCAAAGAGACCCTCTTTCTTGTCAAGTCTTCCCCTTGCCCCTCCTGCTCTGCCATGGCTCCGACTGTTGCTTAAATCTAAAGGCCAGGCCATAGTCAAACATGTGTCTTGTCTACATTCTTGGTGAACTTTCCATTCATCTGCAACGGATACAAATGTGGACTTTGAAATCAGAGAGGGGTCAAATCTGGTTTTCGTACATGCTAGCCGGGGGACCTCGGACAAACTAAGTTCTCTGAGCCTTGGTTTCCTCAAGCACAGAATAGATAGTCCTTACCTCACTGTGTCACTGGGAAGATGAAAAGAGGTCATACATATGAAGTAACGCAGTGCCTGTAAATAACACAAGGGGATACTATCACCCCTGGAGGTATTCAGAGGTGAGTTTTTAATGTTTCCCCCCTCCACATTTCTAGAAACCCTATCTTGTTATTTTGTTCATCTTTCAACTTTACTTTGATAGTCTCTGTTCCTTTTTCATTCTTTTGATCTTTTTTTTTTTTAATTTTTTTTTTCAACGTTTATTTATTTTTGGGACAGAGAGAGACAGAGCATGAACGGGGGAGGGGCAGAGAGAGAGGGAGACACAGAATCGGAAACAGGCTCCAGGCTCTGAGCCATCAGCCCAGAGCCCGACGCGGGGCTCGAACTCCCGGACCGCGAGATCGTGACCTGGCTGAAGTCGGACGCTTAACCGACTGCGCCACCCAGGCGCCCCATTCTTTTGACCTTTTAAGCACATCAAGAATTCTAAGTCTTTGGAATTCAGAGTATATTTTACTCTTACTGCACATCTCAATTCATGTATTAAATTTTCAAAGGTTAAAGAGAAATGTAGTCTCCCCAATGCAATAAAGTCATGCTTGAAGGTGAACTATCTTACCTGCTTTAGTATTTAAAGATTTTTTAAGTTTATTTATTTATTTTGAGAAAGAGAGTATGGGAGGGGCAGAGAAAGACAGAGAGAGAGAGAATCCCAAGCAGGCTCTGCACCATCAGCACAGATCCTGATGTGGGGCTTGAAACACAAACTGTGAGATCATGACCTGAGCCGAAACCAAGTCAGACACTTAACCAACTGAGCTACCCAGGCGCTCCTACCTGCTTTAGTATTTAAACTTAAATTCATTAAAATCATGTAAAATTAGGGGCACCTGGGTGGCTTAGTCTGTTGAGCGTCCGATTTTGGCTCAGGTTATAATCTCACAGTATGTGAGTTCGAGTCCTGTGTCGTGTTCTGTGCTGACAGCTCAGAGCCTGGAGCCGGCTCCAGATTCTGTGTTGTCCTCTCTCTCTGCCCCTCCCCTGCTAGCGCTCTGTCTCTTTCTCAAAAATACAATAAAAACATTTAAAAAATTAAAAAATAAAAAAATTATGTAAAATTGAAACAATCCACTGCCCATCAACTGGTAAATGGATAAATACAATGTGGTGTATCCCTTCAATGAAAATACTACTCAAAAATAAAAAGGAGTGAAGTATTGACACACTACAGCATGAATGAACCTCAAAAACGTTATGTTAAGTGAAAGAAACCAGATACAAAAGACTGTAGGTTGTGTGATTCTATTTATATGAAATGTTCAGAATAGGCAAATCTATTAAGACAGAAAGATTGCCTGACATGGGTGGTAATGGAAATTGATTGCAATTGGGCATGAGGAAATTCTCGAGGGTGATGAAAATGTTAAATAAAATTTTAAAATTCAGTTCCTCAGTTACATTAGCCACATTGTGAGTTGCTTAACAGTCACATGTGGCTAGTGGTTACCATATTAGATAAGGCAGTTCTAAATATTATAATTCATAAGCCTAATGATTACATACTGAGCTCTGTACCTTATGAAACTCTTATCTTTATTTTTTAATCAAAGTGCAATAAAACTGAATTTTTTAAAATTTTATTTTATTTATTTATTTTTTTTTACTTTTGAGAGAGAGAGAGAGAGAGAGAGAGAGAGAGAAGAGAGGAAGACACAGAATCCAAAGCAGGCTCCAAGCTCTGACCTGTCAGCACAAAGGCCAGTGCAGGGCTCAAACCCATGGACTGTGAGATCATGACCTGAGCCAAAGTCAGATGCTTAACTGATTGAGCCAGCCAGGCACCCCTAAAACTGAATATTAAAGCTTAAAGGTCTAAAAACTTGAATGTTTAAAAATATACTTTCAATTCACTTTTTAAAAAAACGTTTATTTTGAGAAAAAGAGAGAGAGGGCATGTGAGGGGGGAGGGGCAGGGAGAAGAAAAGAGAGAATCCTAAGTAGGCTATGCACCGCCAGCAAAGAGCCTGACACAAGGCTCAATCCCATGAACCATGAGATCATGACTTAGGCTGAAATCAAGAGTCAGACACCCTACTGACTGAGCCATCCAGGTACCCCCCCCCAATACATTTTTATATTCCAAATAATAAATTAAAAATTCAAGTAGGGGTGCCTGGATGGCTCAGTTGGTTAAGTGTCCGACTTTGGCTCAGGTCATGATCTCACGGTTTGTGAGTTCAAGCCCCACATCAGGCTCTGTGCTGACAGCGCAGAGTCTGGAACCTGCTTCAAATTCTGTGTCTCCTTCTCTCTCTGTCCCTCCCCTGCTTTTGTTCTGTCTCTTTCTGTCTCTCAAAAATAAATAAATGTAAAAAAATTTTTTTTTAATTCAAGTATACAATAATCAAGATTGCATAGTACTTGCATAAGGATAGACAATTTTCTTCAATAGAAAAGTGTTGAGAATCCAGAAATAAATGCTCATATGTATGATCAATAGATTTTTAACAAGGATGCCAAGATAATTCAATGAGGAAAGAATAATCTTTTCAGCAAATAACACAGGGACAGCTGGATATTTATATGTAAAAGGATGAAGTGGGATCCTGATTTTACACCATATACAAAAATTAACTCAAAATGGGAAACAAAGGGGATCCTGGCTGGCTCAGTAGGTAGAGTGTGCAACACATTTTTTTTTTTTTAGAGTGTTCAACTCTTGATCTTGGGGTCATGAGTTTGAGTCTCACATTGGTATAGAGATTACTAAAATAAATAAAAACATAATAAATAAATGTTAAATAAATAAATAAATTTAAACAAAAACAAACAAACGTCTCAATATGTATCATACACCTAAACTAAGAAACTAAAACTGTAAAACACTTAGAAGAAAGTGTAGGAGTAAATCTTCATGACCTTGGGTTAGGCAATGGATTTTTAGATACAACACCAAAAACATAAGTGATAAAAGAAAAAATAAATTAACTTCATCAACATTAAAAACTTTTGTGTTTCAGGATATCTGGGTGTTTCAGTCAGTTAAGCATCTGACTTTGTCTTAGGTCATGAGCTTAAGTTCATGAGTTTGATCTTGAGTTCATGAGTTTGAGCCCTGTGTCAAGCTCTGTGACAACAGCTCAGAGCCTGGAGTCTGCTTTGGATTCTGTGTGTGTGTCTCTCTCTCTGCCCCTTCCTGCTTGTGCTCTGTCTCTCTCTCAAAAATAAACATTTAGAGGAAAAAAAAAATTTTGTGTTTCAAATAACACCATCAAGAAAGTGAGAAAAAAAAAACTCATAGAATGAGAGAACATGATTTGCAAATCATGTATCTCATAAGCACTTAGTATCTACAACATATAAAGGACTCATACAAGTCAATAAGGCCAACTAATCCAATTAAAAATGGCCATTTTCTGAAAGAGCTACATGAACGGCCAAAGTACACATGAGAACACGCTCAACATAATCGTCATCATTAGTTATCATTGCAAATAAATGACATATTATTTCACATCTGCTAGAATGGCTACATCAAAAACAAATAAAAAAGCAACTATTGATGAGGATATGAAGAAACTAGAACTCTCATTGCTGGTGGGGATGTAAAATGGTGCAGCCACTTTAGAAAACAGCTTGGCCGTTCTTCAAAAGGTTACACATAGAGTTACCATATGATCTAACAATTCCATTCCCAAATACTACCCAAGAGAAAGGAAAACATATGTCCACACAAAAAGTTGTACATGAATGTTCATAGCAGCATTGTATTCATAATAACCATGGCAGAAATAACCCAAATGTCCATCAGTCAAGGAACATATAAATCAACTGTAGTATGTCCATACAATGGAATGTTATTCAGCCATTAAAAGGAATGGAGTACTGATACATGGGTAACATGGTGAACCTTGAAAACATTTGCTAAGTGGAAGAAGCCAGATACAAAAGGCCACCTATTATATAATTCCATTTATATGAAGTGTCTAGAATAAGTAAATCTATGGCAGTAGAAAGTTGAGTAGTAGTTGCCAGGGACTAGGAGAAGGGAGAAATGAGACGTATTGTTAATAGGTACAGGGTTTCTTTTTCTTTCTCTTTTTTTAAGTTTGTTTATTTAAGTAATGGCTACACCCAAGTGGGGCTGGAATCATGACCTTGAGATCAAGAGTCACATGCTCTTTCATTTGAGCCAATCAGTTGCCCCCAGGGTTTCTTCAAAAAGTGATGAAAATGTTCTGAAGTCAGATGGTGGTGATGCTTGTACAATTCTCTAAATATATTAAAATTTAACTGAACTGTACACTTTTTTCTTTCTTTCTTTCTCCCTTTCTCTCTCTTTCTCTCTTTCTTTCTTTCTTTCTTTCTTTTCTTCTTATAATGAATTCTGGTTTAATAAGTGGCTATTTTCAGAAAATTCTTAAGAACATAAAAAAGCATCCATAAGTATGAATATCTGGGGATTACAGAAGGTCTTATTGATCTATACACATTAAACAGGTGAATATGATGGTAGGTATATATTCCAAAAAATCTGTTTTTTAAAAAATCATTTACAGACTTCATAGTTCATGATGGGAATCAAAACATATTATAGAAGGTAGAAAAAGCTGTGTTAAAGGTAAATGCTGTCACTATAAAACATGATGAAAATAAACAAACTCAGATTTATCTCAGAAAAGTTATGAAAAGAACAATAAAACACTTCTAAGGAAAATAGAAAGAACAAAATTAAGATGATTCCAGAAATTTGTGAGTCACAAAGCCAAATAGCAGTAGACTTAGTAAATAAGTCTCTGGGATTTTTTTTTTAATTTTTAAAAATTTTTAAAAATGTTTATTTATTTATTTTGAGAAAGATTGAGTTCAAAGAAGGGACTGGAAGAGAGAGAGGGAGAGAGAGAATCCCAAGCAGGTTCCATTCTGTAAGCACAGAGACTGACTCTGGGTTTGATCTCACGAACCATCATATCATGACCTGAGCCGAAATCAAGAATCAGGAGCCCCAATTTTTTTAAAAAGGAAAGTATAATAAACCACTCTCTGTAAATGTAATCCAGAAAAAAACAAAAAGTAGCAGGGGAGGAGATTTTTAAAATGGAAAAAATTAGAAATCTGAACATCTTAAATATATCAACTCTTCTTGAATTTACTTGTTAGGTTAACCAACTTGATGCAATAATTCTATTGTTTATTTGACAAAATGTTAAGGCACGATTGCTAATAAAACAAGAACAAATTGGGAAGACTTACCCTACAAAACAACATCTATTAAATAAACAGATCAGTCAACTTTGAAACAGACCTTAGAATAATTAAAAATGTAATGTTAAGGAATATTAAGGAAATATCACAAATTTGTCAGGGAAAAGGAAACATTATTTATCAAATAAATTTCAAATAACATAAATAATTAAAGATAAAAAAGAAACAATAAAGCCAGAAGATAGTGATCCTGTAATGGGGAAGGATTTTCCAAACATAAAAACAGTGACAGAAATTACAAAGGAAAAGATTAACAGAAATCACAATGTTAAACTTCAGCCGTGTGAAAAACTTCTTAAAATTAAAAGGTACATCACAGAAATTACAAATTCATATCCTGAGCAAAGACACACACTTAACGCCTAGTAAGTATATTTATGACCTCAGTTTTCTAAAGTAAAACAAAATGCCTTTAAATACACATGGAAAAAACCAGAATGCTAAACACCAAAATGTTAGTGTTACAGGTTGTCAGCTTATGAATCCTGTTTGGTTCTACTCCTTGTGTGACTTTGGGCAAGTCAGTTAATCTCTCTGTGCCTCAAGTCCCTCACACGTAAAATGAAAATAACAATAGTGTCTTCCTGACAGAGTTGTTGTGAGGACAGAATGAGTTGATACGTGCAAAGTGCTTACGACAGGGACTGGCGCGCAGCCAGCACTCAATAAATATTAGTATTGCTCTTATTATCATATGCTTTCTTACATACAGTTGGGTTTTTGGAGCTTCCATTTTGTTGATCCAGGATGTTAAGGATTGTAACACATTGTCTGCCACTGACAGACTTAAAGGTTATAAGGAATGGACAAGTGAAAATAGGTCCAACAACTCAAAGAATAAAGATAATGCAGGGGCACCAGGGTGGCTTGGTTGGTTAAACGTCTGACTTCAGCTCAAGTCATAATCTCATGGTTCACAGGTTTTAGTCCCAAGTTGGGCTCTGTACTGACAGCTCAGAGCCTGGAGACTTCTTTGGATTCTGTGTCTCCCTCTCTCTCTGCCCCTCCCCCACTCATACTCTGTCTATCTCTCTCAAAAATAAATTAAATTTTTTTAAAAATAGAGATAATGCATATTATTCACATTACATAAAGCCAAGGAGATATTACACACATGTGATGAAGAAGTCGCAAAAAGAATGTACCTTGAGACAAAATAGGCCAAGTAAAATTCTTACTTCTCTTGCCATTGACCAAAAGATTTCATGGAGGAGATAGGATCTTAGCAGCCACAGAAGAGAATTTATTAGTTATAATTACCATTAACAGCATTAAGAAATGTCATGGGAACCTGTATCTCTGAAAGTAGAGCTAACTCTGAATGGAAGGTGTGGATGGGTTGGGGTGTCATCAGTTTGGGAGGAATGTTGGACTGTTAAGGGCCATAGTGCCCAAAGGCCTTTGCTTCGTTATACCCTTCTAGTATACCGTTGAGCCTTTCTAGTATAAGGGACCTTCTGTTACCACCAATAGGGTTTTTCTTTGTAACTCTGAGCTCTTGTGTAGGTGAGAGGTCCCCTCCAGAGATAAATTATATATATATATATATATATATGTGTGTGTGTGTGTGCGCGCGCGCGCGTGTGTGTGTGTTTATGCATATAAACACATTTCACAAACGTCTGCAGGTAAGCTTTCCTCAGAGAACTGAGCTTGTTAAAGGATGTGGAAATAGCTGCTGGCATATAGAATCTAGGCACTGATATTATGTATGAGCCCATAGCTGTTTGTTCCGGGTGTGTGTAGATATGTACCGGTAGTACATATGACCTGTTTCTAGAATGCCCAGGGATGATTCCAGACTTGGCTACATTATGGTGCTTTCACTCATTTTCCCCCAGGCACCCAGGGGGTGAGTGCCAGGACCTACATTTACAACTGCATTCTGGTGCCCCCTTCCTACTCTTCCTCTCCACAGAGAGGAAACCGGTAGTGGATTCCAGAGAGAAGCTGAGATGGCTGCCTGAGCTTGCCCGTGATAACCAGACAAGGCTGTACTGAGAGTGTGAATGGTGTAGACCTGGCCACAGGCCACCTTCAAAGAAGGAGCTCACTAATGACTCAGTCTGGGCTTGTAAGAAATGAAGGAAAAGGGAGGAAGATGTTTAAAATATGGTAATCTTAACAAATCTAAAAGGCAACTGACAGAATGGGAAAAGATATTTGCAAATGACATACCAGGTAAAGGGTTAGTATCCAAAATCTATAAAGAACTTATCAAACTCAACACCCAAAAAACAAGTACTCCAGTGAAGAAATGGGCAGAAGACATGAACAGACACTTTTCAAAAGAAGACATCCAGATGGTGTTAACCATGAAAAGATGAAAAGATGCTTAACATCACTCATCAGCAGGGAAATACAAATTAAAAACCACAATGAGATACTATCTCATACCTGTCAGAATGGCTAAAATTAACAGATGTTGGTGAGGATCAGAGAAAGGAGAACACTTTTGCATTGATGGTGGGATGCAAAATGGTATAGCCACTCTGGAAAACAGTATGGAGTTTCCTCAAAAAATTAAAAATAGAACTACCCTATGACCTAGCAATTGCACTACTAAGAATTTATCCAAAGGATAAAAAAATGCTGATTTAAAGGGGCACATGCACCCCAATGTTTATAGCAGTGCTATTGACAATAGCCAAATTATGGCAAGAGCCCAAATGTCCATCAACTGATGAATGGATAAAGAAGATGTGGTTTACATACACAATGGAATACTACTTGGCAAGGTAAAAGAATGAAATCTTGCCATTTGCAGCAACATGGATGAAACTGGAGGGTATTATGCTAAGCGAAATAAGTAAGTCAGTCAGAAAAAGACAGATATCATAATTTCACTCATATGTGGAATTTGAGAAACTCAACAGATGAATGTAGGGAAAGGGAAAGAAAAATAAGATAAAAAAAAGATAGGAAGGAAAACCATAAGAAACTCTTAAATACAGAGAACAAACTGAGGATTCCTGGAGAGGTATTGGGTGAGGGGATGGGCTTAATGGGTGATGGGCATTAGGACGGCAATTGCTGGGTGTTATATGTAAGTGATGAATCACTAAATTCTATTCCTGAAACCATTATACACTGTATGCTAAGTAACTTGGATTTAAATAAAATTGGGAAAAAAATAAAAAATAAAATCTGGTAATCAACTAAATCTAAGTATCTAATTGGAGTCATTCAAGGTACTCCTAATGTACACCAAATTGTTATTAGCAATTATCTCTGGACAATAAAATTAAGGGAAATTTAAAATCTTTTAAAATATATATTTCTACAATGTTTGTTTTGACAAGAATGTATTCCTTTTATAAGTAGAAAAAGAGAAATATTAAAATAAATAGATAAAACCCAAATTTAAAAATTATTTCCTTTCTAGGTAATTTGTCAGCAGGTCTCAAAAACCTTAAAAATTTGCTTACTATTTGAAGTAGTGTTTCCATTTTAGAAATTTATTTTAGGAAAATAATCAGAAATGTGTGCAAAGATTTAGCTTTAATAATATTGATGGGGGTGAGGTGCCTGGGTGGCTCAGTCAATTAAGACACCAACTTTTGATTTCAGCTCAGGTCACAATCTCACAGTTTGTGAGTTTGAGCCCCTCATCAGGCTCTGTGCTGACACACACAGAGCCTGCTTGGGATTCTCTCTCTCCCTCTCTCTTTGCCCCTCCTGTACTCATGTACTCTCTCTCTCTCAAAGAAAATAAAAGCACTAAAAATAAAAGAATATTCATGGGGGCGCCTAGGTGGCTCAATTGATTAAGTGCCTGACTCTTGATTTGGGCTCAGTCATGATCTGTTTGTGGATCAAGCCCTGAATTGGACTCCATGCTGACAGCACAGAACCTATTTGGGATTCTGTCTCTCTCCTCTCTCTCTCTGCCCCTCCCCTGCTCACATGCGCATGCAAGCTCTCTTTCTCTCACTCTCAAAATAAATAAACTGAAAAAAAAAAAAGAATTGGCTTAAAAAATAGTATTCATGATGATATTCACTTGATAATTAAAAAATAAAAAAAAGAATATTCACGACGGTACTATTTATAATAGTGAGAACCAGATACAACTAACAATAGAGGGTTGGTTGAAGACTCATGGTATAATTATACTGTGGGATGTTATTTTAGTTTAGTTTAGTTTTAGTTTAATTAATTAATTAATTTTTTAAATGTTTATTTATTTTTGAGAGAGAGAGAGAGCATGAGCAGTTGAGGAACAAACAGGGGAAAAGAGAGAATCCCAAGCAGGATCTACACCGTCAGTGCAAGAGCCTAACTCAGGGCTTGATCCCACAAGCCATGAGATCATGACCTGAACTGAAATCAAGAGTTGGATGTTTAATCGACTGAGCCACCTAGGTGCCCCTTATTTATTTGTTTTTAAGTAATCTCTACACCCAATGGGGCGCTCGAACTTAGGACTCCGAGATCGAGTCACATGCTCCCTCTGACTGAGCCAGCCAGGTACCCCAATATTTTAAATGCTAGGTACTTTACAAAAGATAAAAAATAAATAAATGCTAGTTACTTTAAGTGCTATTATAAAAGTGTTATGATGACAGATACTTAGAGTAGAATACAAAGTAGGAACTAAATGTGTATATTCCATGACAACTACATACATAAAACAAAAGACTGGGAGACTCTACATGAAAATGTTAACTGTGGTTATTTCTGAAGGGTCAGATTACAGGCTTATTTTGATTTTGTGTTGCCTTTATGATATGTTCAAAGATGCTATAATAAACATATATTACATTGTAGTCATATTGTTAAATAAAACTTTTTTTTTTAAGTTTATCTATTTTGAGAGAGAGAGAGGCAGAAAGAGAGAGAGATGTGGGGCTTGATCTTACGAATTGTGAGATCATGACCTGAGCTGAAATCAAGAGTTGCAAGTTTAACCAACTGAGCTGCCCGGGCACCTGGTAAAATAAACCTTTTAATATTTAAAAAATTCTGGCAGCTCTTCCTGCTCACAGGTCCTGTCCCCGTGCTGTAATAAGATCACCTTTTTTGCACACACACACACACACACACACACACTCACACACACACAATTCTATTCAGTGAGAGATGAGAATAACAAAGCTGAATCCTAGAAATTTAAGGGGGCTCATAGTCCACAAGAATAAGTAGGTGTCCCAGACATAATGGCAAACTATTCACTGAGAAGCAGGGCTAGGCTTCTTGAGATCTCTAACCCTCACAAGGTTCAGTTCCACAAAGTGAGGATTATTAGCCCCATTTACAGATGAATAAACGGGCTCAGAGAGGTGAAGAGACACATCAAGATCCTACAGCATGTTCTTCACTTTGCTGGCATTTGGGCTGGACTTGCCTCAGCAGGGTTGGGCACTAGGAGTGCTCAGTACCCTCAGAGAGTGGAAACTCAGAGGCCCTCATCGCCCTGCCCGTGGGCTTGCCTGCTGCCTCTCGTCAGCGAGGTCAACAGGGTCAGACTTGCACCCCAGCACACCTGAGTGGGGACTCACATTCCTCCCTAGATGTCCCCCACTGACTTGCTGGTGACAGTGATCGCATTGCCGGTCTCTGAACACAGGATACCTCCAATGCCAAGGCTTGCACACCTCAGGCATTGGCCTCCCTCTTCTGCCCTGATGTTCAGCAGTCCTCTTCTGCCTGGCTTCCGAATCTGGGGGAATGTGCCCAGAAGCAAACTGGTCCTGAGATTTACATCCACTTCTTTGCTCCCCGAACCTCCTGAGCAGCTGGGAGGGGGGTGGGGATCTTGGCTGCCTCCAAGCTCCAACACCTCAGGTCTGAATTTCTCAGAGTGAGTCTTGGGAGGTCCTTTTGAACTGGGTCCTCTAAGAGACATGCAATGGAGGTCGCCAAAGCTAGGGGGAAATGGAGCTAGAATCTTCAAAAATGGGTCGAGTGGAGAAATGGTTTGAAATTGGATCGATGCAGCAGCACTGTTGTTTGGCGTCTTTTCTTTTTTCCCCCCATTTCTGCTAGTGTTGTTCTACTATTTATGTAATTCAAGAAACCCAACTGCGACTGCTCAAAGAAGAAAAAAGATAACGTAGACATTTCCCTGAATCCCTCAACAGTGAAACATCCCCAATTCCTCTGTCATTGGAGATTTAGGACGGACTAGTTTGAGTCCACACTGACCTAAAGGCTTGTTTATTCAGCTCTCTCCTCTCTGCTATTTGTTCACCATTGATTGCATTTGCAGAATCTGGCAGAGTAGCACGTAGTGAGTACTCTGGAAATATTTGTTGAATAAATGAACCAACTGGGTTTATATCCTCATTCAGAACACATGCTGAGGCTTTCAAAAAGGGAGGAGCTTTTTGTATTATTTGCTATTAATAAAAGGAGATAGCTTTTTAAAAATAAAAGAAACTTTTCTGTGGAGTAAGAGTGTCAAGTTAAGCACAATTGATTAATTTGTCTGACTCAATAAACACCATTTTTAGGTACATCCCCTAAGGAAGCCAATAGCAAGCCCTTAAATCACCATTAGTTTGAGAACAAATGTGTCACCTCAGATTTGAGCTCATGTGTTAATAATTGAGGAGCACTGTGCATAAGATAAGCTGAAGACCCTCCACATTCAAGAGTGGTGGCACTGGGACTTGCAGTTAGACCAGGTGGGTTGATCCCAGAAATTCCTTTATAACAGCTTTATTGAGAAATAACTCACATACCATACAATTCCCCTATCTAAAGCGTCTAATTCAGAGGCTTTTAGTATATTCACAGAATTGTGCAGCCATCACCATAATCAATTTTATTTTATTTTTTTAATGTTTATTTATTTGTTTTGAGACAGAGAGAGCACATGCGTGCATGCAAGCAGGGGAGGGGCAGAGAGAGAGAGGGAGAGAGAGAATCCAAAGCAGGCTCTGCACTGTCAGCGCAGAGCCCAATGCAGGGCTTGATCTCATGAACCATGAGATCTCACGGACCATGGGATCGTGACCTGAGCTGAAATCAAGACTCATAGGCTTAACCAACTGAGCCACCCAGGTGTCCCATCACAATCAATTTTAGAATAGTTTTATCACCCTGAAAAAAACCTCCTTCCCCATTTCCTCCCTATCCCCTGGACTCCATCCTAGGCAACCACTGATCTATTTTCTCTCTGTGTAGATTTCCTTATTCTTGACATTTTATGTAAATGGAAGCATTTGTGACTTTGTGACGTTGTGACTTTTGCTAAGCATAACGTTTTCAAAATTCATTCATGTTGTAGCATGTATCAGTACTTCATTTATTTTTATCATTAAATAAAATTCCATTGTATGGATATACCACATTTTATTTATCCATCTTCAACAGATGACCATTTGAATTGTTTTTGCTTTTTGGCTATGATGAATGATGTTGCTTTTGAACATTCACTCATTATGTGAATATATACACCTAAGAGTGGAATTGCTGGATCATGTGGTCTATGTTTAACTTTTTTTTTAATTATTAAGAATTTTTGTTTTTTATTTTTGAGATAGAGAGGTAATGCGAGCAGGAGAGGGAGGTGGAGAGAGAGAGATTGAGACAGAGAGAATCTCAAGCAGGCTCCATGTCCAGTTGCAAAGTCCCATGTAGGGTTCAATCCCTTTACCTCAAGATCACAACCTGAGCCAAAATTAAGAGTCCATCACCAATCAACTGGGTCACCCAGGCTCCCCTACATTTAACTTCTTGAGGAACTGCAAACTGTTTTCCAAAGTGGCTGCACCATTTTACATTCCCATCAGTACAACGTGAGGTTCCAATTTCTCTACATCCTTAGTAACATTTGTTATCATCTGTCTTTGTGATAATAGCCTCCTAGAGAGTATCAAGTGGTATCTCATTGTAGTTTTGAAATTGCATTTCCCTGATGGCTAATGATGTTGAAAATCTTTTCATGTGCTTATTGGCCATTTGTAAATCTTCTTTGGAAAAATGTTATTTAGGTCCTTTGCCCATTTCAAAATTGGATTATTTGCCTTATTACTATAGATTGTAAAAGTTCATTGTATATTCTGGATATAAGTCCCTTATCAGATATATGATTTGAAAATATTTTCTCTCTTATGTAGGTTTTCTTTGCATTTTCTTGATGGTGTCATTTGGAACACAAAAGTTTTTAATTTTCATGAGTCCAATTTATTTTTTCCTTTGTTACTTGTGCTTTTGATGTTATATATAAGAAGTCTTTGCCTCATGAAGATTCACTCTTATATTTTCTTCTAAAGTGTAAAATTTTTAGCTCTTACGTGTAGGTCTATGATCCATTTTGTGTTAATTTGTGTGTGTGATGTGAGGTAGGGGTTTAACTTCATTCTTTGTGTGTGGATCTCCACATGTCTTGGCACCACCTGCTGAAATGACTATTCTTTCCCCCACTGAATTGTCTTGGCATTCTTACCAAAGATCAATTGATCACACATCAGAAGGTTTATTTATGGACTCTCAATTCTATTTCATTGATCTGTATGTCTGTCCTTATGCCAAAATCACACTTGATAACATGTTACTGTAGCTTGGCAGTAAGTTTTAAAATTGGGATATATAAGCCCTCTAAACTTGTTCTTTTTCAAGATTGTTTTGGCTATTCTGGGTGCCTTGAAATTCCATACTTTTTGAATCAATTCTGTGAAGAAGTCAGGATTTTGAAAGGGATTTTTTAAAGTATAAACTGCAAGGACAAAGAGAATGGGAGAAGAAAGTAGAATAAGGAGGGGTAAATGATTTGGCCAAGTAGTAGAAGCTGTGGCCTGATGCCTGCAGAACGGAACCAATCATGGGACATGAGCAATTCAGGAAAGCACTGGGTTTGGAAACCCAGGGTACCAAGGAATGTGGGAATGAAGGGCAGAGCTGAGATGGGGAATGAGCTGAAAGTCTATTTGCAGAGCAGTCCAGCCCTCCAGATTTTCCCCAACACCTTCTCAAAGCCTAGTGACAGCTCCTCCTCAAGGCAAGAGATTAGACTGTTTTTTTCTAGAGCAGTGCTGTTAAATTTGGTTCATGAACTGGTTTAGGCCCATAAACTTTGTTACTGGCCCTAATATGATAAGTACAGAAAGTAAGAGTGTTTAGAATTTTTATAGAAATTTGAAATTGCCTCAACCTTCAAGTGTGTTCTCAGTGGATTCTTCTTTCTGAACAGGATGTAGACCAGTTTGGATGTTTGAACTCCTATTGTGAGTCATGTGTGGTAAGAGATATGTACTAGCCATGTGCGTTAGAACTACATGTGGGTCCCTGACAGATAAGAAATTTAAAAACTGGTCCTTCACCACAGACAGCTTGAGAAGCTTACTCCAGAGGCTGACAGACTCAGTTGTATGTATAGTTAGGAGAGGGTTGAGGTACCTGTTTAAAAAGCTACATTCTCAACAGTGGAATATCCGGCCTTCCTCCAACACTCATTCAACAAAATTGGCAGTTAGGCTTATACCCTCCCCCAACACCTATCCTCAGACAGAAGTCTCGAAGATTCTTATCAGAAAAGACTTAATGGCCCAGAGAGACTTTTAAACACTGACATTTAGAAGTCCCCTCAGAGAAAAAGCTGCTTGACACCTTATCTCAATATCTCTACAGTAAAATTCCTCAATGGACAAGCCATTCCTGTGCACATAAAGCTTAAAATAAATTCTAAAAGGTTTGTTTTGTGTTTTTTTTTTTTGAATAGGCTTTATACTAATGTGGCTCAGAATTTAAAAGACTCAAAAGGTACAATGAAGAGGGCTTCATTAGTTTCTTCTTCTTCTTTTTTTTTTTTAATTTTTTTTTTCAACGTTTATTTATTTTTGGGACAGAGAGAGACAGAGCATGAACGGGAGAGGGGCAGAGAGAGAGGGAGACACAGAATCGGAAACAGGCTCCAGGCTCTGAGCCATCAGCCCAGAGCCCGACGCGGGGCTCGAACTCACGGAGCGCGAGATCGTGACCTGGCTGAAGTCGGACGCTTAACCGACTGCGCCACCCAGGCGCCCCTCATTAGTTTCTTCTTAATTCCTCTTCCGGTAAACTGTTTAATGCCTCCCTCTTTAAAGTGTTTTTTGTTTTGTTTTGTTTTGTTTTTTTTGTTTTTTTGTTTTTTTTTTTTTTTTAGAGTGAGAGCATGAGCAGGGGAGAGAGGCAGAGGAAGAGAGAGAGAATCTCAAGCAGTCTCCATGCTCAGTGTGGAGCCTGACACAGGGCTCACTTCCATGACCCCAGGAACATGACCTGACTTGAAATCAAGGGTCAACTGACTGAGCCATCCAGGCGCCCCTGCCTCACTCTTTAATAGAAACAGAAAGTCTACATGAAAGACAGAGACCAAAATAAAGAAATAAGAAAAGAGAAAGAAAAGAGAAAAGAATGTAGAGAGAAGAAAAGTTCAAAAAAGGACAAGAATAATGTTCCTGGAGACAGAAGAGAGGCTACTACACCCATGAAATAAGAATAGTAGCCTATTAGAAAAAGGAATATTCAGAGAACAGCAAAAGAGAACTCTGAGAAATTAAAAATAGAAATATTTAAAATTCAACTAGCAAAGTTAGAAAAAGTAGTTTATAAAATTTTACAGAAAGTAAAGCAAAGAGATAAAGAGATGGAAAATTAGATACAGAAGGTAAGAAGATCAAGAGATCAGGTCAGAAGATCCAACATCCTAATAACAGGAGCTCCAGATGGACTGAACAAAAAAACAGAGGGGAAGAAATAAGTGAATAACCAGAAGAATTTTTTTTTTTCTACAACAGAAGGATGTAAGTTTCCAGGTCAAAAAGACTCATTAAGTGCCCAGTATAATGAATGAGGAAAGAACCATCCCAAGGCACATCATTGTGAACTTTCAGAATGCTAGGGGTCAGAGAGAAGAATCTAAAACCTTTCAGAATGAGGGACTTCTGGGTGGCTCAGTCAGTTAAGCATCCGACTTCAGCTCAGGTCATGATCTCATGGCTTGTGGGTTCGAGCCCTGCCTCCGGCTAGTCAGCTCAGATCCTGCTTCAGATTCTGTGTGTCCCTCTCTCTCTGCCCTTCCCCCACTTGCACTCCATCTCTCTCTCTCTCTCTCTCTCTCAAAAATAAATGAACAAAAATCTATTTTTAATAAACAAAAATTTTTAACTTTCAGAATGAGATACAAAGGATCGAAAATTGAAATGGTATTGGATATTATAACAGCTACTCTGGAAGCTAGAATTCTATACTTTATACTATTGAGTATAGAGACACTTTCAGGGTTTTTTTTCTAATTTTTTAAAAAGTTTGTTTTTGAGAGAGAAGGAGAAAGTGAGGGGCGGGGAGCGGCAGAGAGAGAGAGGGAGACACAGAATCTGAAGCAGGCTCCAGGCTCTGAGCTGTCAGCACAGAGTCCGACGCGGGGCTCAAAGTCACGAACCCTGAGATCATGACCTGAGCTGAAGTTGGACGCTGAGCCGACTGAGCCAACCAGGCTCCCCTCAGTTATGTTAGTAAGTAAAATTTTATTTCTGTTGCTCACTTTCATAGGAAGTTACTGGAAGATATGCTCCACCATACCAAAGCAGTAAATCAAGGAAGCAGAGGACATGGAATCCACAGGACTATGGGTAGAGTTACCTTGGTCCTAACCAGAATGGAGGAGAAAGGAAGGAAGGAAGGGTGGAGGAAGAATGGAGCAATGAAATGCATGCAAGAAGAAAGAAGAGTCAAGAACCCAAGAGGATCCTCTTTGGCTCCCACTCCTCTTGGGGGTGCGTTTTTAATCCTGTACTCGGCTTTGTGAGACACCAATATCCTTGTAATAAATTCCTCTTGCTTAACTAGTTCACATTGGATTTCAGTCACTTGCAACCAAAAGACTCTTCCTGATATCTTTGCCACTCAAGGAATTAGAACCAGCAGCATCAATATCGCATGGGAGCTTGTGAGAAATGCAGAATCTCAGGTATCTCCCAGACCTACTCGACAGAATCGCCTTTGAACAGGATTCCCTATGCACATTAAAGTCTGAGAAGCACTGTCCTTGTAGATCTACCTCACAAAGTTGAGTACTGGGTATATTAAAGGGAATATGTATAGTAGGTACTCTGGAAGGTACTGATTATGAAGAAGAGGGAGAAGGAGAAGAGGAAGAAGGAGGAACTAGGAACACTTGAAAATGGCAATCTGAGGGGCGCCTCGGTGGCGCAGTCGGTTAAGCGTCCGACTTCAGCCAGGTCACGATCTCGCGCTCCGTGAGTTCGAGCCCCACGTCGGGCTCTGGGCTGATGGCTCAGAGCCTGGAGCCTGTTTCCGATTCTGTGTCTCCCTCTCTCTCTGCCCCTCCCCCGTTCATGCTCTGTCTCTCTCTGTCCCAAAAAAAATAAATAAACGTTGAAAAAAAAAATTAAAAAAAAAAAAAAAAGAAAATGGCAATCTGAGTTCCCGGGTCCATGGTAAATGGTGGTTCTGAACCAAATTACAAAAACAGGCACATAACAGAAAAGGCAAAGCACATTTATACTAGGAAACAGGTTTCAACTCTACCCCAGGAACCTGTCAGGTTAGTCAGTCCAGGTGTCGATGTGGGGAAACCATGAAGAAAAGCTCCTTCTCAGGTGTGGCCGTTGGCTGTGAGTGAGTGACAGACGACTCAGCATCTGGAGGCCGCGGCGGGGAGGGGCGGGGAGGGGGGGGGCTCCCCAATGCTGAGCGGCCGCTGCCCTTTCTCAGCAGGGCAAGTGTTCTGCCTGAAGTAGGTCAGAAGGAAATATCCCCAGTGTACAGCGCTGAATTGCTTTTTCAGGCAGAAATCCATGGCCCATAGGACTGGGGGTGGATGGGGAATGGGAAGGACAGGAGGTTGGGGGCCCACTGCGGGGGTAGGGGTAGGAAATCGCATCCCATTCTTGGCAGAAGCGAGATTGCCTCTCACACGGTTTTCCTGGCTCTGGTCCTTTGGCATTCAGCCACCGTCTTTGTGCTGGGGGTTCCAGTGACTTTCTAATGCTGAGCAAATCTGAATAAAGGCTGGGCTTTGGAAGATTTTAAGGGAAGGAGATGTGTTTGTAGAAAGCCAGTGTCCCATCTCAGCTGTCAATGTGCTGTGCATAGGAGATAATTATCCCAGGCTCAGACTGCCCCAGGAGTTATTGGTCATTGCTTTCCAATTGCCCACCAATTGTATGGCACTGAACTCAGCCCTGGAGAGTCTTTACCAGAGAAGCACCTCAGCCCTCAAAGAACTTATACAGTAGAGTCTCCAGTCCTTTAAAACATCTATGGGAATCTTACCTATTCAGGAAGAAAAAAACTCCACCATCATCAAATGGCTGTCTTTGTGAAGGCTGATTGTAGCCACCACCATAGCAGTAAAAGCCTAACTTACTTGAGAAGAGCAGTAAACAATAATGTACTTATTATGTGCCAGGCACTTTTCTAAGCTCTTCATGTATTTTTTTTTAAGTCTACTTATTTATTTTGTGAGAGAGAGAGAGAGAGCGAGCATGCACGAGCAGGGGAGGGACAAAGAGAAAGGGAGAGAGAGAATCCTCTCTCCCCTCCTCTCCCCTCCTCTCACAGGAGCCTGTGTGCAGGCTCCACACTCAGCACAGATCCCAGCCCGAAGTGGGGCTTTATCTGAGCAGAAACGAAGAGTCAACCGCTTAACTGACTGAGCCACCCAGGCACCCTTCCTTACATATTTTAACTCATTTAATCCTCACAACAACCTTGGGAGGTGAAATGCAATTTCAGTCCCCTTTGTACAGATGAGAAAGCTAAGGGATGAAGAGATTAAATGAGGGGCGCCTGGGTGGCGCAGTCGGTTAAGCGTCCGACTTCAGCCAGGTCACGATCTCGCGGTCCGGTCCGTGAGTTCGAGCCCCGCGTCGGGCTCTGGGCTGATGGCTCAGAGCCTGGAGCCTGTTTCCGATTCTGTG
Source organism: Herpailurus yagouaroundi (assembly GCF_014898765.1). Lineage (NCBI taxonomy): Eukaryota > Metazoa > Chordata > Mammalia > Carnivora > Felidae > Herpailurus > Herpailurus yagouaroundi. Next base: position 6,400,185 of record NW_024412572.1, read on the forward strand.
TCTCCCTCTCTCTCTGCCCCTCCCCCGTTCATGCTCTGTCTCTCTCTGTCCCAAAAATAAATAAGACATTAAAAAAAAAAAAGAGAGAGAGATTAAATGAGATCACATAGTCAATGGCAGAATTGGGATTCAAACCCAGGCATCCTGGCTCCAGAGACCCTGTTTTTTAACCATTCATTATATTTAAACTCCAGGCAGAGGGGGTCTGTAATAGCTCTCCTGCAAAGGAATCCCATCTCAGCCGTAAACAAGCTCTCTGATTTTAGCCAAATAACTCAGAGGCAATATGGTAGGGGGCAAGAGCAGAGGTGTCAGAGTTCAAAGATCTGGATTCTACTCCCAGTGCTGCCACTTCACAAGAAGGATACTTTGGTTGATTGAATGTACAACACAAGACGTAACTGGCGCCTTCCGTGTTTGCTCTTTCCATCACTGTCCCTCACTGCGTTTCCTTACATGTAAGGTGGAACAGGTGGTTTCAGTGACTCGGTCTAGACAATATTCACTGAAGAGTTACTATGCGCACAAAGCGCTATGCCAGACGCTGAAAGGCACAGAGACAAATGAAGTAGAGACCTGGCCTTTGCAAGGCTCACGGTCCAATTCTCTTTCATTTAATAAATCCTTTGGAGTTGAGCAAGGCCATTACCCCTGTTTTTAAAATGGTGGAGGGGCACCTGGGTGGCTCAGTGGGTTAAACATCCAACTCTTGATCTCAGTTCAGGTCATGATCTCTTGGTTCATGGGATCGAGGCCCACGTGGGGCTCTGCACTGACAGCGTAGAACCTGCTTGGGATTCTCTCTCTCCCTCTCTCTGCCCCTCCCCTGCTTACATGTGCATGCTCTCTCTCTCTCCAGATAAATAAATAAAATTAAAAAAAAAATTAAAATGGGGAAAGTCATATTTAAACACTCAGTTCAGTTGTAGACAGAATGTGACCCTAGGTTGATTCTTAGCTCGGGGCTCTTTCTGCTTCCAACCCTCCCACTCCATCTTGACATCACTGTGACTAAAAGCTACAAAGACCACTTTGAGTTCCTAACTTCCCACAGTCATTTTTGCACCTCCCTCCTGCCTTCCCCGTCCTGACAAGTGTATACACACACACACACACACACACACACACACACACACACTCAGTGCTGGATCCTTGAAAAACGCAAGATCAATACTGTTGAGCAGCTAAAAATCAGCCCCCTCTGGCAGCCCTTCTTTCTCTTCTGGAGACCAAAGTGCAGTGCTGAGAGGGTGAATGCACAGTCAGCAAAGCCACAGCTACCATATGCATCGTGACTCATTATCCTATCCGCTGACTTGGAACTGAAGCCTCTTGCCCCGTCAAGTAATTACGGGTGCACAGGAAGTCCTCAGCTAGAGATAAGGTCAGTCTGGTGGCTGAAAGGAAGGGGTCAGTGAGCACAACCTTCTGTTAGACACATTCTCTACTGCCATGGGCTCTTCTACAGCAACCAGAACGGTGCCTTTCAAACAGTAGGTGCCCAACACAGCTTTCTTGGTGGATTAGCTGCTCTGAACTACTCCACCCAGCACAGCTGCAGGATGAGGTTGCTAGGCAGGAACATAATATGTGGGTCTAGTGCCTAAAGGAAATGATTTCAACTCCCTCTTGTTTAGCAGAGTTGAGTTATGCCCAGGAGAACCGCAGCTCTGAAGATGTGTATTCTTTAAAGAACTCTGTGTTATACAATTCACTTCTGCAATCTGTCCCAAGAACTTCCTTTTCTATCCCCTAAGTTAGGATAGGGGAAGAGGCACATCATCCCCATGCTTTCTCGAAGTGGTGTAAGAGCGTAGAGAACTTTAGACATTACTTAGGCTAAACTTGTTCTGGTCGCATCTTCCTTAGCATTTCCACATCCATGTTTCCACGCTTGCCATATCATTTCTTTAACAATAACCTCTTCCCAAGGCTAGAGTCAGAGAGATGAAAACTTCTGTGAGCTTCCAGGAACCAATGTCCCTATTGACTGCTATAGGAGGTCATCCCCCAATAGCTATTTGACCTTCTTACAGAGTGGTAGGATTTTTTTTGTTTTATTTTTTTAATGTTTGTTTACTTTTGAGAGACAGAAAGAGAGACAGCACACACTGGGGAGGGGCAGAGAGAGAGGGAGACACAGAATCCAAAGCAGGCTCCAGGCTCTGAGCTGTCAGCACAGAGCCCAATGTGGGGCTTGAAGTCATGAACCATGAAATCGTGATCTGAGCCAAGTTGGTCCCTTAATCAACTGAGCCACCCAGGCACCCTAGAGTGGTAGGGTTGTTGTTTTTTTAAATGTTTGTTTGTTTATTTATAGAGAGTGTGTGTGTGTGTGTGTGAGAGAGAGAGAGAGAGAGAGAGAAAGAGACAGAGAGAGAGACAGAGACAGAGAGAAAAAGAGAGAGAGGGCAGGGGAGGGGCAGAGAGAGAGAGGGAGAGAGAGAATCCCAAGTAGGCTCTGTGCTCTCAGCACAGAGCCCCATGTGGGGCTCGATTCCATGAACCGTGAGATCATGATCTGGGCCAAAATCAAGAATTGGATGCTTAACTGACTGAGCCACCCAGGCACCCCCAGAGTGGTAGGATTTTTGACTGGGTACATGACCACCTAACTAAAGTCAATATTTCTCAGTCTCTCTTACAGTATGTCCACATGATCAAGTTCTGGATAATAAGAAGTTAGAAGGAATAATAATGCACTTAAAAGGAAGGCCCATGCCTTCCCTATTCTCTTTTTCCCTAGTTGGACTGTGGACGCTGCAGTGAGCCATCTTTAACCATGTGCATTGGACAAATATTCTAAGAGTATAGTAACAAGCTAGAGGGGCCTGGGCCTCTAATATTGAGGAGCCACCATAGTATGCCTGTACTGTATGCACTCAGACTGTTACCCAAAGGACAGAAATAAACTTCCTTCTTGTCTAAGCCCTTATTACTTTGGGTCTTGACAGAGCTACCAAACTTGTATTTTAACTAACACAACCCCCGTTGGGGTGCAACCCCTGTTGGGTGCTGAGATTCCCCAACTCTATTTACTTAGGAGTAGCCTAGCGAGTTTTATTTATGAGAGATTATCATGGTGGTCTATGAATGTGTGGCTCATCTGGCTGTGGCTGAGTGGACCAGGGGTAGGTATCCCATCCAAGCAGGGCCAATCAGATTCTCTCTCCCATAAATCTGCAAATGAGATTCACTATTGCTATCCAACCACCAATGATTACATGAACCAAGATACACAGGGAGAAAAAGAAATGAAAGGCCAGTCATCTCTGGAGAGGCAGAGCTGCCTGGATTGATATTGGTTTCCTGGTTTCTGATTCCAGGCCTTTGTAGGGCCTCCCTGATTATTCTTCCCATGGTTCCTAGAAGAGTCCCTGGCATCTTATAATAAATTCTCCCTTTTGGTCTTAGATACTTTAGGCTGATTTCTGTTACCTCTAGCCAAAAGTATCTAAGTGTCTTCTGAATCTCGTAAAGACCTGCGTATCCTTGCAAGCCAGGGGGCCCATGCATCTGGGCCCACCCCCTGGCACACTGGATCCTTTCATCATTACAATAGAACAATCTAAGGTGAAGTAAATGGATGGATGGACTGATTGACTGGTTGACTGGCTAGCAGGTCAATCCATGGATTTTCCAAGGGATGCTATGTAGGCCTCATGGAATCACAGAATTAGGGGCAAAAGGGGCCAAAACCATCAAGCAAAGTGTGGCCACTTCCCAGGCCATCAGGCTGGTGTGATTTGGGGGGTGCTCTGACACACCAGGAATAGCTCCCACCTGCTGATGACCAAACTCCTCAGGACACCTATGTCAAACCTGTTGTTTCTGTGGCTCCTAAGAGGAAAAATGCGAAATCATCCTTTTCTCCTTTTTTCTGGGTCATTCATTCTAATTCTGAATCTCATTGTGGATTTTAAGGAATAAACCACTTTTCTTCCATGAAAGGAGTAACGAGTATACCTCTACCGTGTACGAGGTGGCACTTTCCAGCTGTTATTTCATTTAAACCCTACAAGAACCCATTTTCCAGGAGAGGAGAGTGAGGTTGAGAAAGAACAGTCAACTTGCCCATGACACACAGCTAGTAGGAATGGTAATGGGAAAGGAAGCTTGGCTGATCTGGCTTGAAACCCTGTCTTTTACGCGATATCATACTGCCTCCTGAAGTTCCATCTTTTTCTATCCTTTTGGCCGTAACTTTCCAGCTTTCTCCATGGGCACCTGCTCAGCAAGGCTTGATTTCGGTCAGTCGGTGCTGGCTGTGAGCCCCAGGACCCAGTCGGGGAGGGGCGGTGTGCCAGGTGAGGCCCATGGGGGGCCGTGGGAGGCTCTGCAGGTGGTACTGCTCTCACAGTGTGCTCTCTCACTTCCCTCTAGGGCCTGTCCTCCCTCATTTTTGGCCTCCATCTGTTATCCACTTGCCTCAGGCTGAGTTTCCCTCCTTCATCCCCAGGCATTCTTCAGTGCCTGGGCACTGACATGATTCCAACCTCCCTCCTATTCTCAACAAAGGAGGTCTTGGTTACTCCTGCTTGCTATCTTCTTCAGAGAATTCATCTAGCTAGCTCATTTTTCCCTCAGAGAAGGAAACAAAGGCCTCACACCTTAGAGCTCAGCCTGCCTGCTTTTCAAGCTGTGTTTGCACCCAGAGCTGAGTATATAGCTCAGGTTCCCAGAGGCCTGAGGGCAGGACTATGTCTTCACATGCTGGGTTGCATGCATTGTCAGCACCCAATGAAAAACAAACAGCTGTCATGTAAAGACAAGGAAGCTGCCAGGCTTGGGGAGGCTGTGGAAGACGTAAGCCTAAGGTCTTGACCTCTTCCATTTAGCACACAAGCTCACGTCCCTGACACTACCCACAGAAGCCATGCAGGGACTCCAGGAAGATTCCACACTTCCATGATCTCTCTGAAGAATCAAGGGTGAGCAGTTATGTGAATGCATAAAAGGGTGTGTGTAGGGAACCCTACTCTAATTTACTGTGGGTTATAGAAACAATAGTCTATAGTTATCTCTCACTTCTGAGACATGAGTGATTCTCAAAGGAGAAGTGCAAGCCCCACTAGGAAGTTTCATCAGATTTCGGGGACCAGAGGAATAAATGGGAACATTTTATACTTATCCAAAGAAGCATGATGTTTTCAAAGGACAGACTCTGCCCATACAAAAGATGTACTGCTTCCCATTCTTTTCTCTACTTGGAGAAATTCTACTTACTCGTTTTTACATTTTTTAAATCTTTATTTATTTTTGAGAGAGACAGAGAGTGAGCAGGGGAGGGGCAGAGAGAGAGGGAGACAGAGAATCCCAAGCAGGTTCCACTCTCTCAGCGCAGAGCCTGACACAGGGCTTGAACCCATGAACGGTGAAATCATGACCAGAGCTATCAAGAATCGGAGGCTTAACTGACTGAGCCACCCAAGTGCCCCTCTACTTACTCTTTAAAGCCCAACTCAGCTGGGAAGCCTTGATCATCCCCATGGTCTAAATTTATCCCTCTTTCTCAGTTCTCCCAAAGCATTTGGTTCATCCCTCTAGTACAGCATGTACCATGGGGTATTACAGAGGGCTACGTGAGAGACTGTCACCTCATGGCTGCCTGCTCCCAGAGCACAGGAAATGTGTCTCACATGACTTCCTGTATCCATTTCAGGGTCGACTGACAGGCAAAAGAAGATCCTGTTGATTGACAGAGAGGTGGTGTTGATGGAGGAAGTGTGTGGGAAGAAAGGACGGAAGTAAAAAGTGAGGAATAGTCCCCAGGAGATAGGATGTACATTACAGGGGATTTTATCTACTGTGAAGGGTTTCAGAAAGGAGTACTTTTAGTGAACTAATGGCCAGTTGGTTAGAAAAGCTAATAAGAATTTGCTGGGAGCAGAGGAGGTTCCCAGGAAGGACAGTTTCAAGGAAATTTCTGAGTGTGGAAAACCAGGACCTCGCTGCTATTCTGATTGGTTACCTGGCCTAGACTGAAGACAAAGTCTTACAGACAGAAAGATTGCAAGAGCAGACTGGCCTTCACCAGGAATGGAAGCGAAGAGGAAAGGAAACAAAGGAAATGTAATAACCTGGTTATTGGAATTAACTGTGTCAACATGCACTGAGTAATCAGCCTGTGTGCTTACAAGTTACTAATCTCTCTATGGTTTATACCTCAAGACTTTTAGCGTTGTGCTGGCCGGTTACTGATTGCATTAAGGAGAAAAAGAATGTATGTAGGCTCAGGGGCTTGATCTTGGGAGGACAAATGTCTGGATCCTTGGGTGATAGAAGCACAAAGTGTTCAAGGGATGGAATGCCAGAAAATCATCTGTGTGGTGCTCTTTTCATTATAGTGGAGAAAGTGACAGGGCAATGACAAGGACAGTGTTACAGGTGTCACCAAGAAACCCACCCCACCCCCTCTCCCAATAGGAAGGAGGCCAAGATGCCAAGAACAGGGATTTCTTGACTATGAAATGGGGCTATCTACCAACTTCTAAATTAGAAGCCAGACTTCTGAGTGGTATAAGGAAACTGCATAGTGATCTCATTTCTCATACCTTTCAGCTTTGCCCAAAATGGAGCACCCTTCCATACATCAGCCCTTATGTGACCTGATTCTGGGGCTAGAGTCCTTAGTTATGCCAGTAAAAGATTACAAATCCCTTACTTTACCTTCCAAAATAAATGCTGCAAGTCTCTGGCACATAGGATGCTAAAATTGCCCGCATTTCATTAAAAGAGTGGAGGAATGAAAGCCTAGGGGCACCTGGATGGCTCAGTTGGTTAAGCACCTACTCTCAGTTTCTGCTCAGATCGTGATCTCAAGGTTTCTCGAGTTTGAGCCCCACATCAGGCTGTGTGCTGATGGTGCAGAGCTTGCTTGGGATTCTCTCTCTCTCTCCCCCTCTCTCTCTGCTCACGCTGTCTCTGTCTCTCTCAAAATAGATAAATAAACCTAAAAAAAAAAAAAAAAGAGTGGAGTCACCCACTGTTGTTGTCCTGGGTCCCCTGCCCTGACACAAGCAAGGTTGTTGTAGTGGAGGCTGGTACATACTAAGAGGACCTCAGCAGAAAGATACTGGGGAAGAGCACGTAGCAGTCAGAGCACAGTGTCCCTGGCACAGTGTCCCAGAGCAGGCTTCTTCCCTCACAATTAAAGCCCTGGCCCTGTGTTGAGAAACACTCCTGCTAATGCCTACCTCTCTGTATCCTTCTCCCCAGCATTCTTTCTGCCTCCCAGACCTGTCTTCACAATAGCTGATGAGGCAAGTGTCCTGGCCAAAGCACAGTTTACTTACCTGTATTCCTGGGCTTGTAATTAAGGGGTATCTGTGAAGCTGTCAAGCTCCTTAGGATAAAAGGACCAGTCTGGCCCCTGTGCTTTTTCTCACGGTTCCCTGAGCTCTCCGAGGTGGTTATTGCCAGTGGAGGCTCACATAGCCAAGGGAGGCGGCTCCCATCAGGGCCCTCAGCCAGGCTTACAGGGTGCCCTTGCCTCTGGGCCCCAGGCCCCGTGGCAATAGCGTGTTTTCCGTTCTCTACTCGTTCCCCAGGATGTTCTGATTTCCTCACCTCAGCCCTCTTTGTTCAGCCACAGAGGTTAGGCAATGACTGTGGGGAAGCTGGGCCAGGGCCCAGCTTCCCAGGAAAAGGCTTCTCCTTCACAAGTTGATCTGGGGTCACCTGTTCTCCAGAGGCCTTGGTCACCCTGAAGCCTGGGCCTTCACTTCTCTGAGACTCTGGTCACTCTTTCTCACGAGACCTCGTTCAAAGGTCTCACGTACCCCCATCCACCTCCGGCTCCCGTATAAAGACAGTGTTGTGCTCTGGTCAGGAGTGCAGTCTCTGGGGTCACCCTCCCTGTCCGTGAATCTGCTATCTGTGTGGCCACCTGCTATCTGTGTGGCCTTGACCTTTATTTCCCCCCGAATGAGGTTCAGAATAGTTTCTCTCCTACAGAGACATTGTGAGGATCAAATGAGATAATTTGTTTAAACTGCCTTGGCTTTGGGACACCTGGGTGGCTCAGTTGGTGAAGCATCTGACTCCTGGTTTCAGCTCAGGTCATGATATCACAGTTTGTGGGTTTGAGCCCCGCGTCAGGCTCTGTGCTGATGGCACAGAGACTGCTTGGGATTCTCTCTCTCTCCCTCTCTCTCTGCCCCTCCCCTGCTCACTCTCTCTCAAAAGAAAGAAAGAAAGGGAGAAAGAAAGAAATAAAGAAGAAAGAAAGAAAGAAAGAAAGAAAGAAAGAAAGAAAGACATTTATAAAGTGCCTCAGCTTTGGTAAGTACAGACAGAATGGTTTCCTTTTCTAAGAAACATGTTGACTATGGTCTGGTATGGATTCTGGTCTGTAAGTCTTCCTTGAATAGCCAAAAATGAGTGGCTTTTCCTGCCTAACCCACTGCCTTTTCTGCCTCAGAGTAGCTGCATTTTCTGACCGGGACTAGGGGACAGTATATAAAGTTACAGAAGTGGTGCCTGAGGTTCACCTGACTGAACTATCCAGATAGGACCATGCTGTTGGTATGAACCTCTTCCTTCTCCTCCTCAAGGATTAGCTAGATTTCCTTTGCCCAGTGGAAGGGTGATTATACAGTTGGACTTGGGTACCATTTGCCAAGTGTCTTTCTTTCTAGAATGAAGAATTACACTCCGCCACTTTGTATGAGGAGCCTCAGACCATGGCAGTGCATGACCTACATGAATCAGAGACCTGGGACGTGTGGGAGAGATTACAGCCTGAGTCTTTCATAGCTGCCGTTCCCAAGTGGGAGGCCCTAAGGCTTCGTGAAGGAAGCTTGGGTCTCAAGAGGCTCTGAGCAAGAGCAGTGGTGTGAAAAGGGAAGGGAATGGGGCGAACCACAGGGAGCTCTTTTCTCCTTTCCCTACCTCCTTCTCCACCTGCTCTGGTTCCCACAAAAATTGTCAGGAGAAAGTACAAAGCAGGCTGGTAATAGCCCAATATCCTCTGCCCTCACACTCTGCTCTGTTTTCTCCGGCTCTGGCTTGTGGAAAGGAACCGAATGTGTGCTGTTGTGTTCTTTTGCAAAACACCAAGCAAGCTCTTAGTTCAAAAACTTCAGAGGCAGATTTACATATTATTTGCATATAATTTATACATTACAGAGAGCGCTCCTTCAAATGTTCACACTGAGTCCTATCACGGTAAGGTAAACATCCTTAAACAGATAAGCATTTGCTCCTGGCTTCTATGTCCCTGCAGTTTCTATTTAGGACACAGTACATTCATTCTCAGCTTTATCATTCTGGTTGGATAATTTACACAAATCATTCCATTTACGTTGTCTGCAAAAAGGGAAGAATAATCCCTGCCTTTTGCATGGGGTTGTTATGAGGATTTAACAATGAGATTGTAGGGGGGCTCCTGGCTGGCTCAGTCCATGGAGCATGCAACTCTCGATCTCGGGGTTGGGAATTCAAGCCCTACGTTGGGTGTAAAGATTGCTTAAAAATAAAATCGTAAAAAAATGAGATTGTCGATGTAAAACCATTTCATAAACTGTAAAGAACAGGAACAAATTTCAGATACTATTATTGTTATTAAAGTCATTCAGTGAAAAAAAGGATCCTGGTATTCCAAAAGGGATAAAGCATTTCCAAGGGAAAGTAGGAGAAAATATGGTTTATTGATTTAATGTCAAACTGCATAAAAGACCCTTCTGCCCCCTTCTGCAGTTTTCCAGGGTGGTAGCACTCCTGTTTTGTCGATAAGACTATCCTAACCTATAGGATCTCCTAGCTGGACAGGCCGAGGTTCATCCCTGACCACAGTGTGGATAAAATTCTGTGGGAAGTCAGTGGTGAGGTGGGGGTAGACGTGGTGAAAATGATGAGAAGCCCATGCTATTTTAGAACTCTTTAACATTAGTGCAGGAAAGAATTTAGTGATCAATGCCCAGCCCCTCCATTTTACAGATGAAAAAACTGAGGTTCAGAGAAGTGTATAGCTTGCTCAAGACTCCCAGCAGGCTTCAGTGAGCAGTCCTGGTTGACCCAGTGAAGGTCCACACCAGAGCACTGGGCTCCAGGGAGATGGTGGTGTTGGGTGAGGAGCTGAAGTGCCTCTAGCTCCAGACATTCTGTCTCAGTCTGCAGAGAGAAAGAGGCTCTCGGCCTCCTGGAATAGCAAAAGACAAACACACTTGGTTAAGAAGAACCCTTGAGTGAGAGACAAGAGTGGAGAAGAAAACTCACACACCTTTCTCCAAATCTTGCATTTAACCCACTGTCTGGACTCAGGTGGTTTTAAAAGTGAAAGCTGCCAAAGCCTTGAATGGCATCTCAGAGCTCTAGGAGAGCCCTGCTCAGGTGCAGAAAAATTGGTCTCAAGACTTCCAGGCAGAGCCATGTGGGCCCCACAGACAAAAGATTCTCAGAAAGGTCAGGCTTCTTTCTGACGAGGCAGCAAAAACAAATCCCAGCACTTTCAAGATCATGAACCTCAGGGAATTAGGTTGGGGGTGGGGGACCAATAATTTCTTTGGAGGAGAGCACTGGCTAGAATGAATGGTCCAAGGGGGAGGACCTTGTTCTCAATTCAGTCCTGTAAGTACCACTTAGCAGTCTTCGGTGTGCTGGATGCATGGGCTAGGGGATACAGAATACATTTGGCCTCTGCTTTCAAGAAGCTTGCTGGGCCAGGGCGCCTGGGTGGCTCAATTGGTTAAGCGTCCGACTTCGGCTCAAGTCATGATCTCCCAGTTTGTGAGTTCAAGCCCCGTGTGCTGACAGCTCGGAGCCTGGAGCCTGGTTCGGATTCTGTGTCTCCCTCTCTCTCTGTGCCTCCCTCTCTCTCTCTTGCTCATGTTCTGTCTCTCAAAAATAAATAAACGTTACAAAAAAATTGCTGGGGGAGTAAGGCTCTCACATGAGTCAAAACAGACAAAAGGCAGAAGCTGTGTTTAGGCCAGAGAGAAAATGATCCAGAAGAAAGGAAAAAATCAGTGTGGGTTTATATGGTTCTGAAGGACTTCCTGGAGTAGGGAAACCTTTGCATAAGCCTATATATTCTTTTGCTGCTGAGTGGACTGGGGAGGGAGCATTTTAGGATTGGAGGAGAGCGGGGGCAGACGTGGGAATGAGCATAGGAACAACCTCCTCTGAACATGAGCTCTGAACTAGAATCGGAATTGCAAAGAATAGGGGCACCTGGGTGGCTCAGTTGGTTAAGCCTCAGACACTTGGTTTTGGCTTAGGTCATGATCTCACAGTTGCATGGATTCAAGCCCCACATCGGTCTCCACACTGTCAGTGCTTGAATTCTCCATCTCCCTCTCTCTCTGCCCCTCCCCTACTCGCACAGTCTCTATCTCTAAATAAATAAATAAATAAATAAATAAATAGCAAAAAATAACTGTCTCTGCCCTCATGGGATGCGTATTGTTTGTGGAGTCCATCTGCGTCCCTGAAAGATTTGGCAAAGAGGTTTCCAGTCTCTTGGAAGAGAAGGGCTTCCACATTACTGCTTAACTATGGCTGGGTTTAGAATGATTCCTTGAGTAAAGGAATAACAAAATAATTCAGTCCCAAGGAGGACCCAAGAATCCAGAGCCCAGTCAGCCTCACATAACATAGTATTGCATCATGGTCGTCACTGCAGGCTCTGGATTCAGGCTTGGCTTCGAATCCCATCTCTGAAGCCTTTAATAACTCCGTGACATTGCCACTAACCTCTCTAAGCTTCAGTCTCCTCATCTGTAAAATGAAGATGAGAATAACACTACTTAACTCACAGGGGTTTTGTAAGGACTAAATGAGGTGGGGCTGAACCCAAGGCCAGCACCCTTAGCCCACGGCAGCCATTGGGTTCCAGTTTGTTACCAAGGCTGGGTGCCGCATAACCCACACCCTCGTCTGATTGTTTCCCAGGTCTGGTCATATGAAAGGGACAAAGTGTTTTCCAAAGGTAAGTGGGGGGAAATCTGATTTATTGATTTAAAACCAAACTGTATAAAAGGCCCCTCTGGCCCATTCTGCAGCTTTCTAGGGTGCTGGATGGCAGCACACTGTCCTGTCAAAGATCCAGAGTCCTTTCTCCCCTTGAGTACCCTTTGGAGACCTCTCAGTGAGGGGAGGGTGTGGCAGTGTGGCTGTTGAAGGGAGGCAGTTCTGGAGGCCAGTGGGAGATCAGATGCTCTAAGAGCATTCTATGGCTACACAGGCATCCTGTAAAGAAGCCAGAAGATGGTAGGGAGGCCTGGGTTCTGGAATGGGCTCCACACCACCTCGCTAGGAGATTGGTTTTACTAGACCACAGTTTCCTCATCTATAGAGTGGAGAGCTTAAATTAGACAGTGATTCCCACTTTGTGGGAAGAGGAGAAGGTCCTCAGTTACAGTAAAGGGTCCTTGAATCAGTGGCACAACAGCCATTGCATATAGACACAATAAATAATTGATCTCACACGTAGGTGTGGAGCTGGTTTTGAAACACACAGGGATGTTGCTGTAATTTTTAAAAATGGGTATTTAAAGGATTAGTGAATACACGGTTGCTTTTTAAATTTTTTTTAACGTTTATTCATTTTTGAGACAGAGAGAGACAGAGCATGAATGGGGGAAGGTCAGAGAGAGAGGGAGACACAGAATCTGAAGCAGGCTCCACGCTCTGAGCTGTCAGCACAGAGCCCGACGCGGGGCTCGAACTCACAGACTGCGAGATCATGACCTGAGCCGAACTTGGACGCCCAACCGACTGAGCCACCAGGCGCCCCACACGGTTGCTTTTTATCAGCATGGAGTTTTTCATTTATGGATACGAAAAGTACAATTACAAATACTTGCAGTAATCCAAAAGTGTTTTAGAGGTTTTAAAGATGTACAAGGTCGAGAAGTTTGGCTCCTACTGGATCAGATGGACACACTGATCCTCTCCTGACTGTGGCTCTTCTTTCCAGCCTGACACATGAGACCTCCCCTACTAGCCTTAATCCCCTTCTGGAACAAATAGCACGTACTAGAACAGGTGCTCCTGTGGCAGCGAAGACAAAAGGGAAGAAAGAGGGATAGGTAAGAAAGTCGTGTCACTTAAGAAGAGAAAGACAACCTTTATAAGAAAATCTGGGAAGTCCTCAGATTTTATTCTGTCGGTTCTATCAAATTCTATCGGTTCGAAGGTCTTTTTTAAAAAAACTGACCTGTCACTTCCCTGTATTTGTCATTGTTTCCCACTGCACATATGTTTGCAGCACATGGGAAGTGGGAGGAGTTGGAATGTCCTCCAAATTCCCCTGACACCCAGTTCCCACCTTTATCCTCTAGAAAAATGCGTTGTTTTGTTTTGTTTAACTTCAGGAGGTCACAGACCCTTTAAGAATCTGATAAAGGTTATGGACCCTCATTCCAGAAAAAAAATGTAGCCACACCTACACAAGCATATCTAATTTTTACACACAATTTCAGCAGGTTCACTACCCCCTGAATTCACCACAGACCGCCTTGGGGATTTATAGACTTCAGGTTAGGAAATCCTGCTCTTCTGTGGGTGGCTTTCAATAAGTTTAATTTTACCTTCTCTTAGTTTTCTATAGATCTAAGCTCTATGAGTCTCACAGGACTTTTAATGGGACCTCTCCATGTTCCCTTTCCCAGCTGCTATTACAGGTTCTCTTGGATTTGGGAAGACTGGTTCAGAAAAGGGCTGCATGCTCTAAGGCACATCACACAAGTAGACCTCATCTCAACGCTAGCTTCCCTAGGGATCTGGGATAAAGTGAATGGAACCACAAAAGGGGCTTAGGAACAGAGACCACCTAAGAGTCAAGAATCCCTCCTGACACTACCATTTTACAAGTTTCTATCCTAGGAACTCTGGACCTGCAGATCTGTAGTCCTGGAAAGGGAAAGCTGCTCTCAACTCTGGGAAGGATTTCCCAGTTTCTTCTCCTCCTGCCCCACTCCCCACCCCCGTGCGGCTCTCTTTCCACCTTCAAATTCTGTGTGCAGACACCTCGCCTGCCTCGTCTGAAGGCTCATCCTCCTGCTGAGGCAGCCTGCCCAGCCTGTGCAGTCCTGTGAGTCCCTAAACGAACAAGCCAAAATCAAGGAAGATTTTTCCACCCACGTAAAATGCCATTCTGATTCCGAAAGTCCAGTGGTTTTTAACCAATTTGAGTCCAAGCTCAGTTGGCCCAAGAACATCCATCCTTAGACTTCGTTTGCATCCCTCACTTGCTCTGGGTTGACTGAGAGGGCAATAGGTCTGGAGGGCCTCAGGGGAAAAGCAACAGGTCCACCAGTGAGAGTCTAGGCTGGCAGGCTTGACTAGGATACCATAATTTGCACCAACCAAGGGAGGTAAATTTCCCAAATACCAGGATGTTGGGTAATATTTCAAAGAATGAAATTCATTGCTATTACAGCCCTTCCTCTACCCACCACCCTGAACTCTGTGTCCTGTCCTTTCCCTCTACAACGTACTATGCAAATGATCCATTGTTCCCTATAGTCTTACCCTGCTGGATTCAATTCAATCTCAGTGTTCTAGGACTATAGCTGTCTAAATGTCTTTACAGCTTGTATAAGTGTATGAGCACTTTGAAGGAAGATCAGCAGGGCAAGGCTCTACACATTCAAATCCCTCCACTTAATTATTTTACCCTTTGATTTAAAATATTAAGTTATCCAGTATTTATGGACCTCTAATTAGGTTAGGACATAAAGGATACTGGGGAACATAAAGATGTTCCATGTACATAAAGAAGTACTAGGATAGGGGCGCCTGGGTGGCTCAGTTAAGCATCTGACTTTGGCTCGGGTCATGATTTCACGGTTCGTGGGTTTGAGCCCTGCATCGGGCTCTGTACTGACAGCTGGGAGCCTGGAGCCTGGAGCCTGCTTCAGATTCTGTGTCTCCCTCTCTCTTTGCCCCTCCCATGCTTGTGGTCTGTCTCTCAAAAATGGATAAATATTAAAAACAAAACAAAACTTCAGAGAATCTGTCCTCTTGTATGGGGATGGACATTTTTTTTGCTCCAAGCACTCCTGCTCTTAGACATACGATTACTCTAACTCAGCAGATGTGGTAAGAAATCCTAAGGTATGCTGAAGGCTTGTAGGTTGGAAGATGAGAAGAGTCTGTTCTCAAGGCAGGACATTCTTAGTTTTAGGCAATGGGTGGGATTCCCTGGTCTTGGTAAGCACTAACCTTCTGGGCCTGTTCCTAATGGGCCTACACCCACACTGTAAAAGCTCTCCCAGGGGCGCCTGGGTGGCTCAGTCAGTTAAGTGTCTGACTTCAGCTCAGGTCATGATCTCGTGGCTTGTGAATTTAAACCCTGCATTGGGCTCTGTGCTGACAGCTCAGAGCCTGAGACCTGCTTCAGATTCTTTGTCTCCCCAGTCTCTCTGTCCCTCCCCGACTCGCACTCTGTCTCTCTCCCTCTCTCTCTCAAAAACAAATAAACATTTAAAAAAAAAAAAAAAGGCCCTCCTAGTACCTAGCTGCATGCGTCCTTGGTAGCCTTGGTCCAGTCCTGGAGGCAGTGCAAGCAAAGAGTTAGTACATAACAGTATGTGGACCCTGGACTCCCCTTTCTTTTCCTGGCTCTCTTGCCCAGAAGTAAGAAACCTTGAGCAACCCCTTCTCCCCTCTGCAGTAGGACCTGTTAACCAAGGCATCCCTGAATCCTGACTGAGTACTCACTACCTGGGCACGTATGCTGCCTACCTACAAAGGCAACAATGCACTAAGTGTTGCAAGGGCTGTGAGGAAGGATGAGGCAGGTGCCTGGCTTCGAAGAGTCTCACTCTAGCTGAGCAGAAAAGGTAAAACACAGGAAAAATATGACACAGTAGTTAGGAGTATAATAATGGAGTCAGGCTGCCTGGTTGAAATACTGGCTTTCTTATCAGCTGACATGGGGCAATTACTTAACCTTTCTGCATCTTGGTTTCCTTGTCTGTAATGTAGGAATAACAATAGCATTTACCTTATAGGAGTACTATTAAGGCTCAAATGGTTTGTGTAAACTTCTTGGCACAGTATTGGCATATAGCAAGTATTCCCCAAATGGTTTATTATTATTATTATTATTATTATGTTAAATAATAATACCAGACCTGAAGAGCAAGATGGCAATAGGGGATTTTCCAGGCCATTCTCTTAGAGTTTGAACTTCTTGGTATTTTTTTAAATTAAAAAAAAAATTTTTAAGAGAGAGAGGGCATGCATATGGGAGGGGCAGAGGGGGAAAGGCGGGGGGAAAGAGAGAAAGAGAGAGAGAGAGAGAGAGAGAGAGAGAGAGAATCCCAAGCAGGCTCCATGCCAAGTGCAGAGCACAAAGCAGGGCTCCATCTTACGACCCTGGGATCATGACCTGAGCTGAAATCAAGAGTCAGATGCTCAACCAACTGAGCCACCCAGGCACCCTCAAGCTTCTTGATAGAAGGTCCTGTCCTTTACTTTTATAGATTCCCCCAATACCCACCCCAGTGCCTTGCACTCAAACATTTGGGGGGAATATAATTAACTACATGTCTACTCTCCAAATGGATGGAATAGGTAATGAGGAAACAGGACAGTGAGACTGCTGGTGCGAGCTGGGAGGTGAGGGAAGGCTTCATGGAGGAGGTGAGATTGAAGTGGACCTTCACAGATGGGGTGGGCTTTGGCTGGACAAAGCAGAGCAAAGATGACTCTGATTATAAAAGCCTAGAAAGGGCCGGGGGTTCAAGAGAGGCATGGGAAGACTTGGAGGGCATGGCCCTTAGCATGACATGCATGCTAAGAGTGGCACCGTGTGCCCAGAGCCTGGGCCCCGAGTGTGGGGCTAGGCCCTGAGGTGGAGCCAGAATCTGCTAGGGCAGACTTGGAGCCCGGTGGCTGCAGCTCGTCACTGCTCGAGGGACCCTGGCCAAAATCCAAGTCCTGTCTGCCCTCCCGGCGCCTCTTTCACACTCTGTGCCAGACAGGAGGACTCAGGGCGCGAAGATGTCTACAGAGACAGGCCAGTCACTAAGGGAGCTGCAGTCCAAAGATCGAGGTTGAGCGTGTCAGATGCCTGCATGATCCCTCCACAGCTTTCTTCCATCCCCAGGCTTAGCTAATAAACTGCTCTGTGTGGAGAAATGACCCAGGTCCCCGAGCCTCTGACAGGCCTCAGGCTGAAGGCATCTTCCACAAGGGAAAGCAGGGTACAGGTTTTTTCCCTTGTCACACATTCTCTGAGAAACCCACTGAGAAGTCTCTTCCCCTCCCAGAGCAGGTTTTTCCTTTCCTCTATGTCTCCTCATAACGACATTTACGGTGAGTGTTCACACACAGTGGACGTCTTCCTGTCCAGAAGGCAGAATGACCAACATACATTCGATGTATGCCAGTCCCTATCCTACACACTTCCCATGTAATCCTCACAATAATCCTGTGAGGGAAATAGTGTTATTGAGGAACTTGCCCAGGTTCACATAACGAGTAAACAGGTCACACAACTAGTAACATGGGATTTGAACCTCATTGGCCACTATGCTGGATGGAGGTAGGATAGGTCTGCTGAAGGGGAAGGGAGGAACACACCCCCAGAATCCTGTCTTCTAAATCCGTCCACCAACATCTAGGTGATGAAAACGGGAAACTTCAGTCTCTGCTGTCCTGAAAGCCTCACCTTGGTTCCTATCTTCAGGTAACTCTAAGATAGAGTGGAATTTTACCAAACTGCTGCCCACTCCTTCCTCTGGAGACTTGAGAATGCACTGGGGGCTACATGCCTGTAAGGCAACATTTTTTTTTTTTCCATTTTACAGAAAACAGTAAACACCTATAAATCGAGCTTTTGAAAGAAAGTGACTCTTCAGTCATACTCATAGACAGAGCTGGCCACTGCTTTCTACGAGCAGGAAACTGCTTCTAAATATAGCCTGCAAAGTGACTCTTGCGTTCGAGCCCCACAGTGGGGGTAGCGTTTACTTAAAAATAAAATTAAAAGCCTGTAAAATGCAGATCCCCAAGGGGCACAGCCCTCCTGCCCCATTCCCTTTCCTCACTCAAAGGCTGGTGTGTGCACCTTGGGCTACAGGCTCCCTTCTGAGAGGCCCCAGCTCACCCATATCCCCTCCCAGGGAAGACAGGACAACCATATCACTGACCCGAGTGAGTGAGAAGGAAGAGGGTCAGCTTTCTGCCAAATGTTCTGGAGGGGGAACAGCTTTTTCTTAAATATGTGCAAGGATCAAGGGTGTATTTGAAAACATTATAAAATGGGAGCACCTGGGTGGCTTAGTCAGTTAAGCATCCCATTCTTGATTTTGGCTCAGGTCGGGATCTCACAGTTCATGAGTTCAAGCCCCAAGTCAGCCTCTGTGCTGACAGCCCCAAGCCTGCTTGAGGTTGCCTCTCTCCCTCTCTCTCTCTGCCCCTCCCCTATGCTCTCTCTCTCAAAATAAACATTTTTTTTTTAAAGAAGATATTGTAAAGTGCCTTCAACTGCTGAGTGAGGAAGAGGTTGTGCTCTTGGGATCTGGAGGGGAAGACAGAAAGGCAAATGGACAGAGGGCTGGTCGGAAAGAACTCAGCAACAACCCATCCTAGGGTTGGCACCAGCTCATTGGGTTGGTCTTGTAGCTCATTGTCTGTGTATAACCCAATGCCAGGCACTTGAGCATTGTTGTACTCAACCTAGCAATTTGGAGACGGCAGTGGGTATGTATGTAACAGAACAGGATGCTCTCTGGACAGAAGTTTTGAAAGAAAACCAAAACGGAAGACTAGCCCCCACGCCCCCGCTGGACAGTCTCTAATGACCCTTGAGGAATGTTCCGGACATGCATGGGCATCTGCAAATTTACTCACCTGAGAGTTGCCTCTACGTCCTGATCCCTGAGATTAGAAATGGGAAGTGCAAAGACGCTCCTTGGTTGTCCACATGTTTTGTTTTTTTAATCACACTGATTCATAATGCCTTCTCCTGCTCCTCACCCCGTTTTCAGTTAGGGGAAAAAAGAAGGTGAGAAACAAAACACCAAAGGTTTTGAGAGATCCTGTATTGAAACTCCTGGAAGGCTGGAATTAGGTATGAATAGGGTAGAACTCCAGATTTCTTCATCAGCCCTTAGGGGGCTGAGCTTACTATGAAGCCTTTAAGATGAGGGGAGATTTTTCACCACTTGGAAATACCAGCAAGACGTGCAGCTGAGATAGATTGTGAGATAGCCCAAAATATTTGGTGAGGGGTGCTCCAGTTTGAGGAAGTTCAGCTGAAATTAGCAATTTGTGGGTGGAATATTGGCTGAGAGTTTGCTGCAGAATTACTCAGATTGAAGGGACACTGGGGGTGAGGAAGACGAAGTTTGTATTCAGGCTCAGGATGTGGAAGAGGGGTCAGCAAAGCTAGGAATCCTGTGTGCTCAGGGTTTAAAGCCCTAAACAGCCCCAGGGGTGTCCAAGGCATGACCAGTAAGTAGAATCAGAGATTCCATTGAGCAAAAGCTGACGGGAAAACAAATCTCCCTTTTTTTTTTTTTTTTTGTTTGTCCTGGTTGAAAACCAAACACGGTAGCCATCTGAAGAAATTCCAGTGTCGGGAGTGTTCAGGCAGAGAAGGGAGGGTAAAAACGCAGCCAACCTCCAACCACAGGGGAAATCAGCCTAATGGTTCTGCATATGCCATTGTCTAGCACTGAGCTCTGGAATGTTCATGGGGTGTCTTTGCATATTCCCTGATTCAAGCCCACGAAACACTTCCTGTTTGCTTATCCTCTCTTTCCCTGTGACCCCCAAAATGTCAACTGGCAAGGTTCGACATCCCTGTCTGGGACTGAGCAGCTTGAATGGCTTGTGTGCATCCTAGGCAATGTTCAGCTGTTTTGGGAGAGCACTGAGTGAAAAGAAAGTGCTAGGTCCTGATGAGGCTGAGCATCTAGGGGAATGGAGGTGGGGAGGGCGCAGGGAGAAATGGGGAGAAAGCTCTGAAGGTCAGCTGCAATGACCCCCTGAAGGTCAGCTGCAAGAATTTTGTGCACTTTCTCAACACAAATTCAAGTTGATCCACCAATTTAGAAAACTTGACCTTTTGTAAAAATGAGGAAACTAAACTTGCAGCCCTGCCTGTAGCTTGGTAGCTTTGGAAGCTCGGCACCACAGTGAGGCAATCTGGGGAGAGTGCCAAACCAAGCCAGAACCAAGAGTGGAAATTTTATGCCATTAACACAAAAGATTAGTGGGTCTGGTTGAATTTGGGCAAGATCTTATAAGATTTTAGATCCAGTGCATTTTTCTAACAGTGGGTTTCGATTAGCAAGGGTTCTGAAACACACCTCAATCTGACCTTGGACTTGGGGCAAAGACCTACTACTTTTCTTTTCAGGGAAGTCCTCTGATAACTGAATCAATTCCTCTTCTCTGAAAGCCTATCCCATATCCCCTCCTGGAACAAATCTACCTAAACCAGTACCACCATCCTTTATTTACCATGCCATTTAAGAACTTTTAAGGGTATCCTACTGTCCTACTAAATCAAGTGCACACCCCTCTGCCTGGTTATTTAAAAATCCTACATAATTTAGCCCCACCCCACCTATCCACTAGGGTTCTCCCACACACACTGTTCCATCTATTCAGGCTGGCCTTCTCACTGTCCCCAGATAGCTTATTCATTCCTGCCTTTGTTTTAATACCCAGTATTCTTCCCCTTCAACCCTGAATCCGAGTTTATTCTTCCTCTTTAGCAATCCCCAAAAGACCCCACATTTGGAGATTTTGCCAACTATTTCAATTCTCATTTCTCCCTTCTCTAGGCAATTATCCATTTATATATACACTTTGTCTCCCCAATTACAGTGGAAGCCACCATGAATATAAATTTTATGTTACAGCGCCACACATAAAGCATGGTCAGTAAATAACTGTTGATTAATAGCAATTCTTCTTCCATGAGTTAAAGGCTAAACACACACAGGAATCAGTCTCATTTCCATCACGTGGGATTTCAAGACAGCATAACTTGCAAGCACATTTGGGTCCTCTAAGTTTGGTAACACAGGGAAAAACATGTAAAGAATGGTTGTGCCTAAGATAGTAAGGGGATTCAAAATAGAATAAAGTGCTTGCTCACCACTGACAATTTGAATGCTAGTCTGAAAATTGGGCACCTTCAGAATATTGCACTCTCCCTAGCATTCAAATCCAGGGCACCATAACGTTAATTAATTAATTCTTTTGCATTTAAGACTTTTCCTCCTTATTCCCTCCTTCAGGGAGTGGGTGCAAGGATGAGAAAGAGTTTGGAAGAAATCATATACTTCTTAAAATGGAATAGAACAGATATACAGACCAATGGACTAGAAAGCCAGAAATAATAAGCCAGAAATAACTGATTTTTGACAAGGGTACCAAGACTATTCAATGGGAAATGCCCAGTCTTTTCAACAAATGGTGCTAGAAAAATAGGATATTACCACATGTAAAAGAATGAAATTGGACTGTTATCTACATCATATACAAAAATTAACTCAGAAAAGGGGCACCTGGGTGGCTTAGTTGATTGGGTGACCGAGTCCAGCTCAGGTCATGGTCTCATGGTTGGTGAGTTCGAGCCCTGCATTGGGCTCTGTGCTGACAGCTTGGGGCCTGGAGCCTACTTCAGATTCTGTGTCTCCCCCTCTCTCTGCCCCTCCCCTGCTCATGCTCTGTGTCTCTCTGTCTCTCAATAATAAATAAACATTAAAAAAATTTTTTTTAATTAACTCAGAATGGATCAAAGACCCAAACTTAAGAGCTAAAACTATTTACATCTTAGAAGAAAACATAAGGGAAAATCTTCATGACATTGAACTTGGCAGTGACTTCTAGGATATGACACACAAAACACAGGCAATAAAAGAAAAATATGCAGTTTGGACATCATCAAAATTAAAGTTCTGTGCAAAGGACACTATCAAGAGAGTGAAAAAACAGCCCACAGACTGGGAGAAACTATTTGCAAATCATACATCTAATAAGAAATTAATGTCCAAAATATGAAAAGAACTTCTGTAACTTAAAGAAGAAGAACAACAACAACAAAAAATTCAAAAGTGTACATTTTTTTTTAAAGTGGGGGGTGCCTGGGTGGTTCAGTTGGTTAAGTATCGGGCTCTTGATTTCAGCTCAGGCGATGACCTCACATTCATGAGCTCCATCCACACCTCGGGCTCCTGCTTACGATTCTCTCTTTCTCTCTCTCTCTCTCTCTGCCCTGACCCTGCTTGTGTGTGTGCACACATGCGTGGGCCCGCACTTACTCTCTCTCTCAAAACAAATGAATAAACTTTAAAAAAAAAACAAACCAAAAGCATGCAAAAAAAAAAACAAAAAAACAAAAAAACAAAAAACAAAAACCAAAAGTGGACAACTTGAATAGACATTTCTCCAAATAAGATATACAAATGGCCAAGAAGCACATAAATACTCAACATTATTAGTCATTAACAAAATGCAAATCAAAATCACATTGAGATACTACTTCTCACCCATTAGGATGACTATTATTAAAAAAAAAAAAAAGAAAAAAACATTGGTGAGGATGTGGAGAGACTGCAGAGAACTATGAAAACTGGAGGCTTGTAAGAACATACAATGATGCAACCACTATAGAAAACAGTATGGTGGTTCTTCAAAAAGTTAAAAATAGAGTTACCATATGATCTGGCATATAGGTATATACCCAAAATAATGTTGTTTTTTTTTTTTAATTTTTTTCAACGTTTATTATTTATTTTTGGGACAGAGAGAGACAGAGCATGAACGGGGGAGGGGCAGAGAGAGAGGGAGACACAGAATTGGAAACAAGCTCCAGGCTCCGAGCCATCAGCCCAGAGCCTGACGCGGGGCTCGAACTCACGGACCGTGAGATTGTGACCTGGCTGAAGTCGGGCGCTTAACCGACTGCGCCACCCAGGCGCCCTAAAATAATGTTTTTTAATGTTTATTTATTTTTGAGAGAGAGAGACAGAGAGAGCGTGCGTGAGCAAGTGGGGGAGGGGCAGAGAGAGAGCGCAGGACAGAGCATCTGAAGCGAGCTCCATGCTGACAGCAGCCAGCCCAATGTGGGGCTCAAACTCACCAACCTGAGCTGAAGTCAGATGGTAAACTAACTGAGCCACTCAGGCACCCCTATACCCAAAATAATTGAAATCAGGGACTTGAAAAGATAACTGTACACCAATGTTCATAGCAACCATATTCATGATAACCAAAGGTTAGAGACAACCCATGTGTCTGTCAACGGATGAATGGATAAACAAAATGTGGTATACCCATACAAAGGAATATCATACAGCCCTAATAAGGGAGGAAATTCTGACACATGCTACAAAATGGATGAACTTGAAGACATTATATTAAGTGAAATAAGACAGTGGCCAAAGGAGAAATGTTGTATGATTCTACTTACATAAGGTACCTAGAATAGGGAAATTCATAGAGACAGGAAGTAGAATGATGATTGCCAGGAGGTAGGGGAGATGGGGAGTTATTGTTTAATGGGTATGGAATTTCTGTTTGGGATGACGAAAACATTCTGGAAACAGCAGTGATGGTTGTACAATATTATGAATGTACACAATGCCACTGGATTGTACACTTAAACATGGTTAGCATGGTAACTTTCGTGGTACAGATATTTTACCACAATAATCTTTAAAAAGAAATAACAGCTGAATTCAACCATGAGGGAATAATCAGGCAAATCCAAATCATGGGTCATTCTCCAGAACAACTCAGCTGCACTCTTCAAAAATGTCAAGATGATGAGAGGCCAAAAAAAAAGGGAATAGGGTTACAGATTAAAGGAGATTTAGGAGACAAGACACCCAATGCAATGACTAATCCGTGATTATATAAGAGCTATGGAGGGCATTGTTGTATGGCAATTGGGAAAAGTGAATATAAACTGTATATGAATGATAATTATATTGTGGTTAGGTAGGAGAGTACCCTTCTTGGAAGATATATGCTGAAGTCTTCACGGATGATGTCTGGCACTTTCTTTCTTTTTTTTTTTTTTTAATTTTTTTTAACGTTTATTTATTTTTGAGACAGAGAGAGATAGAGCATGAACGGGGGAGGGTCAGAGAGAGAGGGAGACACAGAATCCAAAGCAGCTCCAGGCTCTGAGCCGTCAGCCCAGAGCCCGACGCGGGGCTTGAACTCACAGACCGCGAGATTGTGACCTGAGTTGAAGTCGGACACTTAACCGACTGAGCCACCCAGGTGCCCCTGGCACTTTCTTTCTAAGGGGGGAGGGGATGCATTCTATATAAAGAGATAAAGTAAATATAGCAAAATTGATGAATGTAGGGAAGAGTTTACAAATATTCATTGTTGCGGTCTTTCTACTTTTCTTTATTGGAAAATAAAATGTTCCAGGAAAAATACAGTCTAGTCATTTTGGTTCCCAAATGATCAGGGAAACACTGACTTTCTGTGAATCTGTGAGCAAAATGTTGGTCTATTTGCCACATTGGATCATCCTGTTTTACTGAACTCACTCCCCAGGGCTGCCAGAAGAGGCTGACATGGAGTATCTGGGAGGTGAGAATAGATGCTCCTTACAACAGTCGCCCTTTACAGGGCCTCCATTCCCTTCTAGGGGCACTTCTCTGCTCTCCCACAGCACATATGGTCTATGCTGTCTTCCTTGACCTTTTCAGGATCTAACGTGTTGTGTTCTTATGTCTGTCAGAGTTTTAAGCCCCCCAAAGCAGGGCTATGTCTCATTTTTCTTATAACCCTCCCTCTGCCAGCATCCCCAACCCCATGCTTTGTACAGAGCTAAATATATAGTGAGTGCCTAATAATATTTTTCTTTTCATTGACTATTGACTCTCCCATCAATACAAATAGAAAGGCATACATGAAAATACATGCGGTCAAGGATAGAGTCGAAAGGTTTTTCCTAACCCAGGTATTAGAACGATGCTGGGTAGGGCCTTGCAGAAGGAATACCAAGTGTGGGCTTTGACACAATCTAATTCTTTGGCAACCAGGTGTTACTGATTTAGGTAGCGATTAGTACATAAGGGTGGGGTAAAAGAAATCTGGTCTTGGCAGAAATTTATGAATACCTAAGCACAGAATGTCCCTAACTGGGCCCTATGGGGTAACTGCTCTCACAACCCTGCGAATTCTTCCCAAGGAAGCAGAACCAAACAAAGGACCGGAGATCTCAAGAAAGGGAGTTCTCATTTGGGGTCCTTGAGCAGATTCGCTGTGCCTTTTAAAGGACTTATCTGTGCCACTTGGGATTCAAGAACAACACAAACCTCTGTCAGAGGCTGGAGGTGAGAACAAATCCCTGCACTGCTTTAGGAAGGTCCTGCCCATGTGCCCAACGAGTTGCAAGAGAACACGTAGGCTTGCTGCATTCCACCTCTACGTGAGACACCAGTGTGCTGCTGTGTTGTAGCTTGTTAAGGGAGTGTAGACTTGTCTTTCTTGTCTTGAGTAATTTTTCAGTGAGGCTGGAAGAACTAATGGGTAAATTTCCTCTCTAGCCCAGCCAGAGCTTCTAGGAGGCAGGCCTTTGGCTCCATGGTTTTACACAATGTATTGCTATTTCCTATTAAATCACAAACACTGACACTTGTTTTGAATTCCATTTAATATTTTATTACATACCTTCTTGCCGTCTATGATTATTTCATTTAAGTCCCAAATTTCCCCATCAGCTTCTTGGAGAACCATGTTCTACGCTACTTTACCAGCTATGCGTCCTCCCCACATCTTGTACTGTACACAGTAAACATTAGATACACAATAAATATAAGAGAATGTGCCAATAATCTATTATATTTCCATATTACGTAATACTATACGGCAGTTAAAAACAATGGTGTGGATCTACATATTCTGACATGGAGAGATTTCCAATTCATATTAATGCGTCAAAAAAAAAGCTATCAGGTACAGTATGAAATCCTTTATGCTAGAAGAGACTAGTAGAAGAAACAAGGGTTTGGTCCACATATCTGTTTATTTCCTTCCTGATATATACCCCTGGTCACAGACATTATTATAACTAGCGTAGCAGAACTCAGTAATTTCCTTTTCAAAAAAATTGTTAAGTAATAAGGCAGTTAACATAGGACTTGCTGCAGTAATGTCATATTTATGTGGCACTCATATGGAGCAGGCATTGTTCTTAGTGTTCTACACAAATTAATAGTCCTATAAGAAACTGAGGCACAAAGAGGTTAAGTAATTTGTCCTACGTTAGACAGCACACCAAGGAAATGGAAGACCCAGGATTCAAACCCAAGTCTGAACTAGGCCAGCTTCAGAGCCTGTATTCTTAACCACTACGCTAACCACTATTTAATAAATGTGCCCCTTTCCCCATCCCTTTCCTACCTTCTTGGTGTTTCTACATCTTTTTGTATGCCTCAACGATTGCACTCGTAACACTGTGTGAGAATTAAGTGGAAAGAAAAAAAAATCCCGTTCCCCACCTTAACCTATGGCCAAATCCATGGATTTGAAGTTTTGAGGTACCTATAAGGAGCTACTGATGCCTTCTGGAAACTATGTGTGGGTTGTTACTGCGAGACCATGGCCATTTGCCGTGACTGTATTTAGTCACCCGATATACATAGATTTCCCCCTGAGGGCAGTGGTAACCTCAACTATGGATCATATCAAGTGGAACCTCAGCTTAATAGGCAAGGCTGACGATGGTCCAGGTGTACTGACTCTCACCTGATGGAAGGTGGGGCATGGACTGGATGACTTTTTGAGGATTGTAGGTAGGCATGTTTTACCTTCTCAAAGCCCTGAGGCATTACGACTGATGCCACCTGAAAGCAAATTAGGAGGCTTTGCCCCAGGCCCAGGTCCCCAACGGTGTGTTGGAGTTTAGTGCTGTTTCAGATTAAATCAGTATGTTTCAAATTTGCCAGACTTGTTATCACGGCAATATGTATCCCCAGTTCACACATGGAATGTTTGCTCTCTGGCAGCCAAATGCACTTGGAACTGGCAGTGATGATCTCATAAAGCAGGAAAGCTGAGCAGTTAGTCAGATGATTAACCTGTTACGGAGATGGAGGAGTTGAGCATCACTTAATGAAAATACCTGGGTATTGCATAAGTAGGAGTTTCCAGACTTGGGGGGCAGCTTGGGAACCCTCACATCCAAAGTCCTAATTTTACAAATGTGGAAATTAAAGCTTTATAAAAGGGTAGATATCAGGGCTTCTGGCCCGAGAAAAGTTAGAGCGTATTTCTAATACATGACACCCCAGAGGAAACAGCACTGCTGGCTGCTCAGACCTCCCTTTTAAGGGCTCCAGGACCTTCTGTGGTCAGCTTCAGTGTTTAACTCATCCTCCCCTTTTAAAGGTATTCCTTATTTTTAAATGACCTGTTGGTATTATGTTTACTCATATGTAAAAAAAAAGGAATCATCCTCACCCATCCCCCTGTGATTCCAATGCTGCAGACTTGTTCTAATTTCAGTACCAGAGAAATGGAAGGCTGTAGGTTGGAAATGGGGGTAAGAAGTGATCTTCATAAATTGTTTTCATGCCCTTTGTCTGGGCATCTTCAGGTATAGGCCTTCCAGGTGGTTTTCAGGCTTCTGTCTTATGTAATTATGTTTACGAGGTGGAATCATTTGACAATTTGCTTGTACTATTTATTTTTATTATTTATTATTATTTTTAAATGTTTTACTTATTTTTGAGACAGAGAGAGAGAGAGAAAGAGAGAGAGAAAAATGTATGAGTGGGGGAGGGGTGCAGAGAGAGAGGGAGACACAGGAAGCAGGCTCCAGCTTCGAGCTACCAGCACAGAGCCTGAAGCTTGGGCTCTTAACTCCTGAACCTGGAGATCATGACCTTAGCTGAAGTCTGATGCTTAATTGACTGAGCCACCCAGGCACCCCTGCTTGTACTATCTTAGAATAATAAACACCAGCCACTGCTTTACTGATGTCTCATCAGAAGAAAAATCCTGTCTTCTATGTATAATGCTTTCTGGTTTTCACAGCTACCTCCTCCACCTTCTCAAACAGTCCTACTACCCTCTCACTGAGAAGAGGTCATAGGATATGTCTATTCTGCGGGGACAAGTAGGATAGGACCTGGGAGATTGTCCTTCTCAAGCACTCTGAGCACCAGAAAATGATCCAATTGAGTTGTCCCCCCCCACCCCCACCCCAGTGCCTCAGTGCCTCACTTTCCCCTTCTCAAGACTGGTTTTGTTTATGCTTGATTTACAGGCCTAGTTCCAATTGGAGAGGTTTTGGACAAATGCAATAGTTTGTTCTTTCTTGGGAGGATGAAGGGCAGAGGAAGGGGTATGCGCAAGGGAGGAGGAATGTGCCTCAAGCCAGGATGCCTCTCAAGGAAGTCATGAAAGAATTCCAGATACTAGCTTTGATTAGCTCTCTGTGCCAAACAAACAGGTTCTAGGGGAATCTTTTCTAATATTGCCCCAGAGCTAGGTTATTTCCTAGTCTGGCCCCCAAAAAGTCTTAACGACAGTGTGGCTTTAGGGTAAAATTTAGCTGACAATCATCAGTCTTCAACATGGCCCTGGCAAAGGCCTCACCGGGAAAGCATGGCAGGGGGGAGAGTGCACAGCATTGGAGTCAGACAGCCTAGGATGTGAATCCCCGTTGAACTACTTGCTAGCTGTGACATTCAGCAAATTAACTCCCCTGAGCTTCACGTGTTTTCATCTATAAGCTGGGGTTGATATCTACACAGTTGCTCTGAAATATAAAAATTAAAATATGTCAAGTGCCTCCTTGATATAAAGTAAGTGCTCAGAAAAATGGTAGCTATTATTATTAATAACCTAAGGGAAGCCTAGGGGAAACTCAGCAGGAAACCAAGCACTCCAGGCCAAGAAGGAACCGAAATAGCCTCGACCCGGCTCCACCCACCGCGATCAGGATCAGCCAGAGCGTGTCGTGCCAGAGCTGGAGAAGCAGGAAGGGGCCACCCTGCCCTCCCCGGACCCGAAGCCAGTGGGACTGTCAGTACCAGAGCCGGGGACTGGGCCGAGCTGAGGTGGGGAGGGGGTTGTTTTGCTTCAGCAAAGGGTGAGGACTGCCCTCGGCCTTCAGCAGGGGAAGGAAGAGGGACAGCCACGTAACAAAAGCTCAAGGCCAACCCCCAGTAAGCCCCGGGGCCGGACGGGGAAGTGAGCCCTTCGGCCGGCTCCGCGGGAGTCAGCTGACCTGCGGTCGCGGCCGCGCGCCCTCCCCGCCCCGGCCCGGCCGACCCCGCACCCCTGCGACCCCGCGCGCAGCTTGCCCGGGGCTGGGGGTGTGAGGGTCCGCGCGGCACGAGCCTCCCCCGCAGCCAATCAGCGGCCTCTTCCGCTCGGCCTCCCCCGGAGGGTTTGGGCAGCTGGGCCGCGAGCTCTCCCGAGGCGGCCTTCGCGCACGCGGTGTGCCCCTTGTGAAAGGAATATTCACATTTCCAGCGCGGCCTCTGCCAGGGAGCGCACCTCTTAAAGACAGGCCGGCTGCCCGAGGCTCGCGGTGGCCACACTGTGCCGGCTCTGTTCTGGAGTTTTCAGAGCATCCACCAAGGCTGCCCCGGGGGCCGGGAAAACAGTGCGCCTTTTCTTCCCTCCAAAACCAGCCCACCTGCGACCCTAGGCGACCTCGTCCCCTCCAGCTGCTCGCGGACTGCACACACCCGCCCCGTACTTCAGCGTCCCGGCCCAGGTGGGAGGAGGGGAAGGGAAGGCGGTATTTGCAAGTACTCAGAAGTGTTTACCGTTTCCGAAGCTCTGGCCCTCGGGCCTAAATCCACCCAGTTCCTTTTCACAGAAAAGGAACACTTGATCCCGCCCCTACTAGGTGCCTGGAACCTGACTTGTCCTGTCCCTTAAGCCTCGCGATCCGACCCCCTGTAGAGGGAGTATCGTTATCCTGGTTCTGGAAACAAGGAAACCAAGTTTCTGAGAGATTGAGAATTGTAAAACTACCGAAGGCCCAGTTTGCAACGAGGCCAAAATTTTTTTCTAAGTGACTGGGCTTCATACCAGGACACCAGTTTGTGTCTAGACTCACGCCCCCTTGGGTTCCCTTGTTTGCTTGGGAGAGCAAACAGCAAGGGCCGTAGATATTCCGTAGAGCAAAGCCTTAAAAGGCCCTTTTACCCTGTAGGAGCAGTCAGTCCGCTGTAGAGACGACCTGCCAACTCCCCTTTCAGGTCTTAGATTGGAGAGCACCTTCCTCGACCCCACAAGCCTGGGTCAGCTGCCACTTCTAGCACCTCTCTATCCCTCTTTTGGTGGTCCTTATGACCACCTGTTGCAATTTCCTCAGCTAGCTCCCTCCGTAGATGGAGGGAAGCTACCTGAGTGTCTTGACTGTAAGCCCAGCATTTAGCTGGAATTGCCATGCATGGTCCAGCTCCCAGGATGCAAGTGTGCTGCGGGAACAACATTTGAAAAGCACTGAACTAGGGGCCCCTGGGTGGCTCAGTCGGTTAAGCGTCAGACTTGGGCTCCTGTCCTGATCTCACAGTTTGTGAGTCCGAGCCCCGCATCTGGCTCTGTGCTGACAGCTCAGAGCTTAGAGCCTGCTTTGGATTCTGTCTCTCTCTCTCTCTCTCTCTCTCTGTCCCTTCCCTGCTCTCACTGTGTCTCTCTCTGTCTCTATGTCTCTCTCTCTCTCTCTCTCTCAAAAATAAGTAAACATTAAAAAAAGAGGAAGAAGAAAAGCACTGGAGTTCAGAAGTTATAAGGTAAGAAGGGAAACTGGAGACAACTATAAAAAATTGGCTTTTAGTAATCACAACAATAACAATAGCGATGACTATCATTTACTACTACAATGTAGCAGACATTGTTCTGGGTGCTGTAGTGCAGGACTCCTCAAAACTCAAATGTGATTTCTGGGGATCTTGTTAACTGGGAGATTCTGATCAGTCATCTGGGGTGGGGCCTGAAACTCTTGCATTTCTAACAAGCTCCCCTGTGATGGTGCATGAATCATACTTTGTATAGAAATGCTTTGGTATATCAACTTATTTTATCCTCTCTAAAGCGTTATGAAGTAGGTATCACTATTTCTGTTTTACACACAAGGAAGCTGAGAGGCTAAGCACCTACGAAGGTCAAAGAAAGAAACTGCAGGGCAATGAGGGAGGGGGGAATGGTACGAGCAGGTGCACTTACAGAAGAAACAGAATTCTAGGCCCAGGAAACTGTATTTACAAAAGCCTGGCATGCAGGGAACGTGGACGGGGGGCTGCAGCAACAGCTGTGTCACCCATTAGGCACCGTGTGTATGCATAGTACTTAGGAGCTTTCCAAAGGCCCCAAATGTTTGAGACCCGCAGAAACCATATTGGCACCTACATACGAAAACTGAATGCTTAAATTAATCATTTCAACATTCAAATCATTAAAAAGCCTTTCAAAATTTTTACGTTAAAAAAAGTCATGTTTAGTGAAGGATACGGGTGTATTTTAATACATTTGATAAAAGTGGAGTAGGGCCTCCCAAGCCTGGGGCCTGCTAGGGACAAGATGAGCGCTGGCCACATTGGGTTTGGATGTAATGCTGAGGGCAGCTGGGAACCACTCTGATAGAAGGAGGAAAATGTTCTCTGTGGCTACAGTGAAGAGAATGGATTGGAGGGAGGCCAGACTGGAGGCCCAGTGGCTGGAGACCAGATAGGCGTTTATAGACTTCCAGTCTGCAAGACAATCTCTCCTCAGTGCCAAGATTAGCGTAAAATGATAGCATTATACAACCCAATTATTGTTTGATTTCTCCAGCCCCTATCTGACTCAGCATTCCAGATTTACTTAAGACGTGGGGACAAGGGTTTTGCCAAATCCTTTCTCATTAAGGCTGGTGATGTTATAGTCTAGGGGAGGTATGTTTAAGAGCACACACTCGAGTCAGATAGCTGTGAGTGGGAACCTCAGCCCTGCTACTTGCTAGCTGTGTGACTTTGCATAAGTGATTTAACTTCTCAGAGCCTCAGATTCCTTATTGGGCATAATTCATTCCTCATGGAATTTAAACTACATGTACAGTGCCTCCCACAGGATAGGTACTTATAAACAAATGGTAGCTGTTATCACATATGTGCCACTATTCTGAGACCTCACTGGGTTTTCTTCAGGATGGAACAGAGGGTGGGGTAAATAATTTAATCTTTTCATCCATTTTCTGAGGTAGAATTTATTATTCCCATTTTGCAGATAAGGCAACAGGGGCTCAGAGATTAGATAGCTCAGTGAACTAGGGGCAGAAAGTGGGAAAGTGAAAGAGCTGGAATGTTGTTTTATTTTTACCTCGTTTCATGCAGTCTCTCCAGTAGTCAACATCTGCTGCTTCCACCGCCCTTTGACTGGTCCAGAACCTGTTTCCCTTAGTCATGGCATGAATCTGTCATGCTGGCCAAAGCCACACCACTGAACACTCTTCTCGGGCTCCACCAACCTCCATTTCCCTTCTTCCCCAACCTTACCTAACCTCCTTACTACCTCCCCCTACCCCCTCGTACCACCCCACCCCCAAATTTACAGCTTCTGGATTTCCCTTATTAAAGAGACAGCTTGTCTCTCTGAGAATCACAGACAGAACCGCCCTAGACTGGGATGCCTTCCAGAGTACCTCCCTTTAAAGGGAGTAGATAAGTAGGTCACATCAGGATGGTAGGGGAGGAGGCGTACTTCTAATGGGAAGGAGGAAAAATACTGCAGATCACATGGAGAATGGAAAACAAAATAACAGGGCTCCTCTGTCTCTCTGATTCTATCTCACAATCTCAGTGGCAGCCCCCTGCTGGCCGCTATTACTGTGAAAAGCATGTGGAGACCCCGCAGGCCATACTGAACTCTTGGGGTTTGGGAGGCCACTGGAAATTGCAGTGAGCAGAAGGCGGTCTCCCCTTGGTTCCTCTCCATCCCACCCTGCCTCCTCTTGAAGCTACCCCACAACCACCGGGGTATGGAGAGGAGATGGCTCAGCTTTGACAGAGGATTTGGAACTTCTGTCCAATTCCGGCTCCTCAAGGGCCTGAAAGCACAGAGCTCTGCAGCTTGGAGGTTCCGCGGGACTGGGATGGCACTGGCTTTGCCGTGGTTGCTGGGAGTAGCCCAGGATCTGGTTCACAGAGATTCTGCTGCAACCAGGACAAGTCACAGGCCTTGCGAGATTTCTGCTCCCCACTCCCAACCCAAACTCTGTCAGAGGCAGTTCGCAACAAGGGAGGTGGATGAACATTAAATGACATAGATTGCTGTGAAAACCAGAGAGAGAGAGACAGGGCGAGACAGGGCGAGGCATTAAAGGTCCAACACTGCCAGCCCCACCCTGCCCAGCTATCCCTGGGGACTGAGCCATGCTTGAATCCTAACACTGGGCGGTCGCATTTCTAGGAAACTGCGGGTGAAGGTGGGGGGTGTGGCAGGGAAAGTCCCGGCTGCATGAATGACACCGGCCCCACTGTGTACAGATATGGACTGAAAATGTGTATTCAGGCAGAAGATGGGTCCCTGGACTCTGTGCCTAGGGCACAAGGCAAGCACACAAAACCAAAGAGCAAAGCCTGATTCTTGGACCTGGGGGTAAACAGTCCCAGTTCCCTGGATGGGGCTTTGGAAACAGAATTCACCTCTGGAGAGGCCGAGGGTTTTCCATTCTCTTGGCGTGGAGCCTGGTGGACTTCCAGCTCCGAGGCTCACTGCTTTAGGACACTGGTTAGGCTTTGTGTAGACATGCTCTGGATTGCAGGATGCAACTCCCACCTGGCTGGTGCGCCCTGCCCTCCTTACTCCCACCCCTAAGGTCCCGGACAGACTATTCGGGAGTGCTATATTCCTGTGCTCTTTTCCCTCCACCCCTGTAGACGCAGAGTACCTCCCTCCCCCCACTCCAGGTATCTGTGCCCTGTGGGAAAGTCCCACCCTTGCCTACGATTGCTCTTCTCGTGAAACAGGGCTGGGTGACAGGATGGAGACATCCATCTTCACCTGTGCCCTTCATCATGCTTAACCTCCCTAGGCTTGTCTAACACCCTCTTTCCCAGGCTGGGGTAATCCCAAACCATCTCTCATCAGAGTGGGTATAAATCCCTACAGGTATGTGGCAGGCAAGTAGCAGCAGTGACAGTGTGGTTGGTGGTGCCCGTACTGAAACAGGAAGTTTGGACTTGTGAGACTTAGGTTCTTTGTGCTCTCACAAAATGACTGGCAGCTCCTCGTCCCCCACATCTGATCCAGCTGGGGTCTCTTGCTTTGCCAGCATTCCTGCCTTACTCCAGGTCCAGCTTGAGTGCTACTCCTTGGCTTCTCTAGGATCATGTGGGAGAAAGGAGGTCAGGCTTGGAGCCTCCATACCAACCCCCCACGTCAGTCAGCAATGTACCTGGGCAGTGGGCAGTGGTTTTGAAACTTCAGAGTACATCAAAATTATCAAGGGACTGGTTAAAATACAGATGGCTGGGCCCCTCCCCAGGGTTTCTGATTTAGTATGTCTGGAGTAGGAACTGAGAATTTGCATTTCTAAAAGGTTCCCAAGTGACGGGATACTGTTGCTCCAGCGGCCACATTTGAAAACCACTGAGCTAGAGTATAGCAAAAAGAAAACCTACGTCTGAGTCCTAGCCCTGCCACTTTCGTGCTCTGTGATGGTGTACTTGACCTTTCTGAGCTTCATTTCCTTTTCCAATGAAGGTGGAGTAAGGACCACAGCATGGTTGGGAGGATTACAACATTTGGAAGGGCCTTTCACTGTGATGGCAAATTGAATTATGAATTAGTCAACAAATACATTTTGAGTATTGTGTTGTCCATTGGATACTCTGCCCAATGTCATGGCTGACTTTGGGCAGATCATACGTGAGGATTCTAAGACCTACTTAAACATCACACAACTCTGTGACTCCGTTTTCTCTTCTATGAAACAAGGCCTGTGGTCTGCTAGACTAAAGGCCCCTCCAAGTCCCATTTGGAAGTTCAGCTCTGGGAGGGGCCTTAGGTCTTGGGAGGCACAGCCACATTTCTTTTCCTTGCTCACCCCTTTCCAGGACATCCACTTGAGAGCTCAGGTGCTTCTGCAAAGAACATCGATCACTAGAGTCACTGGTCAGTTCCTCCTCGAGGGGAATAACGTGGTCTCACTGTCCATCATGATCTGGTTCCAACTCACTTTTATAATCATATTCCCCACTGTTATTCTTCTATTCACTTTATAGCCTAGACAAATTGGACTACTCATCCTTCCCCAGATATGCCCTGTGATGTCCTGCTTGCAGCTTCTGTTCACACTAGAATATCCTCCACTTGTCAGAGTCCTATTCCTTCTTCAAAGTTTACCCAATGACTACCTCCTCCAACAAGTTGTCCCAAATCCTTCCACCATCTGTCTGTCTGTCTCTTTAGCTATCATCTATATATCTGTCTCTCTACTTAATACAAATGATTTTATATTTTTCTTTAGGTGATAGAGGACAAGTTGCTGAAGTTGTCAGGTACAAGATCTGACTAAATCAGGATGCAACCACCTCACCCCTTCCTACTTGCCTCTGATGTTTTTCCTCCAAAGGGGCTGTGTAGAAACTCGGAGGTCTGTGGGTGTGTCCTTGGATTTCACATTCCTGAAGTCTGTTCTTGGAGCATACTGAGATATAAAAAACCAGAGTTGCTACTATGTAGAACTTTTAAAAAGTGGAACGGCCACTTAAAAGGAGATGCCTACTTACACAAAGATAAGTCAGCTGTTTATTTTCTGTCGCAATCAGAGTCGGGAATAAATATATATTGTGTGTATAAATCTGCTGTGGTTCATATTCACAGATCTACTCATTTGCATATAGCCACATCTGCTTCTCTAATTTTCTTTTTTAAACTACAGGGTTTTTTTTTTCTATTCTAAATATAATATATGCGTCGGTAAAAATGTTTAAAGGAAATAAAAAGTAAAAATAAAGTAAAAGAAGAAAGTAAGTCATTCATAACCCATAAATAACCGGTATTAACATTTTGATGTATTTCTTGGGAATGGTTTTCTTGCACATATTTACTCTATATGATTTTTAAAGGAAGTTGGGATAAAATGTTTATACTCTTCTGTATCCTACTTTTTTGATTTATATGATTAGCATTTTGGTATTTCTTTAAATATTCTTCCCTAACATTGCAAAAAATTATTTCATGATATCCACTAACAGATGTACCAAAATTTATTTAACCATTCTTTCATTGTTGGATACTCCTTTTTGCTATAAACAGTATTTCAGTGAACATCCTTACATATCTGATTATTTTCTTAGGCTGATTCTAGAAGTGGGATTACTGGGTCATTTTTTTTTTTTTTTAAGATTTTATTTTTTTAAGTAATCTCTACACCCAACATGGGGCTCGAACTCACAACCTGGAAATCGAGAGCCACACACTCCACCCACTGAGCCAGCCAGGTGCCCCATACTGGGTCATTTTTAAGTCTCTTGATATATACTACCAAACTGTTGTCTGGAATTTCAATTTGAAAATACTCCAGAATACTTTACCTATAGTCCCCCCTTCTATCCATAAGTAATTTTTACCTCCACTCCCAGTGCATTCTATCCCTTGTTGTACTTAACCCTTACTACACTGAATTTGCATTCAGTGTGTACCAGTCTTCATTCCCTTACGAAGAGACCATCTTTGACCATCTTTGTATCTCCCTCAACATCCCGCACAGGTGGAAGAAAGAGGCCAGAGGACTGAATCTCCTTAGGTGAATCTATAAGCAGAAGAAGAGCTCCATTTTAGGAAGGAGCAAGGAGAGTGGCTTGAACTCCATACTCAGCGGTGGGTTGCAACACTGGTTGAAGGAGAAGAAAAGGGATTGTCTTCCACCCTTTATTCATCCAGATCTCAGAGGAGGGGGTAAAAGATGGGAAATTAGTCCAGTCTAGAGCCTGGAAAAGGAGTCACCTTAGCTGTCTGGCAGGGCTGCTACTAAGGGCTGGGAGAAGGGCAGAAGCTTGGAGGCCACAGCTTCAGGTTGTGGAAGGAGAGACACCAGTACCAGCCATCCCACTCTCAAGGTGTTGACCTTGGGGACACACCTGCAACACTGATGATAGAGGCTTAATGTTTTTTAGATTGGAGTTTCCCAAATTTCAGTTGTACCTTGTTTGCTATCTCAATCTTTTAGTGACAAGAAAGAAGCAATATACACAGATACACACACACCTGTGTTTCATTTCATCCAGAGCAGCCATACTTCTGAACAGTGAAGACAGGTACAATTATTAAAATATTCAGGGTGTGCCCATGACACTTATAAAGTCTGAATAAGAACTTAAAACGTATCATGCCACTTACTTTAGCCTCATCCTGAGGAATACAAATTTAGAAATCACAGATTTGATGGATTAGTTACCCTTTTTTGTAATACTATAACTATAAACATAGCCATTACAATAAAAAACTGTTAGCCATTGGTATTCCCTTTACTAACCATTGGTGGTAACTGTACCACATTTTGGGGACATGCTATTTTAATTGAACATTTTCTTTATATTATAGTCATCTGTTTTTCTTCCACTTAAGCTTTCTAAGGCCAGGTATCATGTTTTTGTTTTTGTTTTTGGTGCTTCATACAGTGTTGAAGCTCAATAAATATTTGTTCTTCCTTTGGTTTGTTTTGGTAATGGGATAGTGATGAATAGGAATTAATTTATATACTTAGCACAAATGAAGTCTCCAAGATCAGGATTATAAAGGGGAGATCAATATTTATATGGTAAAGAGAGTTGCCCTGGTTTGAATACTGTGGCATTATTATTTGGACTTGGGCTTTAACGTGTTCAGGGTAGAACACAGTACATCATACACATACTATCTAGCTGTCTTTCCAGGGGTAAATAATACATTTGCAAGTTTAAGAATTAGTCTTGGAGCTATAAAACAGAATAACTCTATTTAGCTCATGCAGGAATTCAACCCACTATAATAACCTCATGAAATAAGAAAACTTTTCCATACCTAGCAAGCACAGAGTGAAATATATAGTTATTGATTAGTAAATATTTGTTAAATGAAGAGATGAAATGTCTTAGCTATAGTCAATATGTCTTTACCACCCCTGGAAAACCATTCTCAGAAACAGAGGAACTAATAGTATTCAGTACATAATATTCTAGGTTCTTTATATATGTCTTTCCTCTGGATTTCATGTGGCAACACCATGTGAGGAGAGGGTAAAATCATGCTACTAGGGGACAGACATTTCCACCTGTCATGAACCAAGACTTGCCTTCTCAGAAGACCACAGTGACTATTTCCTCATTGGATCCAGAGGGCTAGACAGGAAGATGTAGAAACTCAATGGATGACCTTCTGGCCAACCAAATAAATAAACTACCAAAGGAAAGTGTGAATAAGATGCCAGAATAAAAGACTATATTGGGAGAGAGAGAGAATAACTCTAATAAAGAAGAGAAGGGTACTCTAACACTTTAGTCCATAGTTCTGCCTACCTCTTTCTTTCTGAACCTTTCTTCCAAATGTAGTGTCCTTAGCCTATAACTCAGGCTTATTTAACTCATCAGCACATAAGAAACTTGTTCTTCAGGGACTGGAAATGAGTAGTACCATTTCCTTAGCTACTAAATATCCAATGGAGGCAAGAAGTAGAGGAAGAAAAAAGAAAATACACTGTAGGGTCAGAAGACCTCGTTTGTCCAGAAGTCCTGACTCTGCCATGGTCTGATAGAGTGACCCTCTGCCTATTAGTGATCCCCTTTAATTCATGGCTCCCTTAAGTTATTCACTTACAACTATTTTCCATGCAATTACTGTTTATCAAGCACTGCCTGGGCACTAGGGATAGAGCAATGAAAGAAACAGACTCTAATGGAGTTTATGTTCTAATGATATTGATTAGATTGGATAAGTAATCAAATGAACAATGTAACTTCAAATAGTGAGCAGTGCTATGGAAGAAAGAAAACAAATGATGAAGACAAAATGAAAGGAGGGTTCCTCTACAGAGGGCAAAGGTCTCCCTGAATCAGTAACATTTGAGCTGAGATCTGAATGTACTAGAAGGAGCCAGCCCAGGGAAAGAATATTCCAGGCAGAAGGACCATCAAGCCCTGAGTTGGGACCATGTTTGGGGCTGTATGACAATCAAGGAAAACGACACTATTTTGCAGTTCTAGTAGACCAATGGTTTTGACACACTACCCCAAGTGATTCTACAACTTCCTTGGTTGTGTCTCAGGGGTGGAGGGACAGAGGGCAGAAGTTCTGCCAGGCCCCCATCATGCTGCCCAACACACATAGCAGCTCCTTTTTCATCTGAAGCATACACTGGGGTGTTGAAGATTTGCTTGAAGAACAGATACCATGATCAAAAATCCTTGGTCTCAAAAGTCCTTCTCCACCCTGTAATTGTCCAGCTCTAGGAAAATTTATCATGCAACCTCTGTGATCCCTACAGAAAGGCTGGCTTTATTCAATAAAGTTGGAGAGTGCCAGTTCCAGCGACCTGGCTCTCCTCTTACCAGAACATCCCATTCCCTTTCCCTGCAATGGTGGGTTAGAGCCTCTGGTGCCCTCCAAGCCTGTCCCAGGTAGGGAGGGACACCAGTCTCTGCCTCCTGCTAGCAGATTTTACTGGCTTCCTTTTCTTGCCCTGTCCGAATAAGACACTCTGTCCTCCACAGGAGAGCTTTGTGGAGAAAGCCACGGAGTGGCTCCAGTTTTTTCAAACCTGTAAAATGCAAAGTTGGCCAGCTGCCTCTCTTCTTAACTCTAAAACCCATATCTTTCCTTGCCTCCAGAGAACTGCCAGCAGCTCTCAAATAAGTCTCTACTGTCCTGGGGTTTGGAGGAAAGCGCTGTGCAGAATGTGAAATCATCTTCTGGTAACGCGAATCTAATTAGCTCTTTGACTGACAAGAGGAAGCAGAGGCCAAGAGGGATTTAAACAATCCCTTTCTCACATATTTCAAAACAAGCGAAGAACCAGACAGGGAAACAGAAAGAGAAAAAAAGAGATAAAGCCTAGGGAACATTTGGAGAGGGGGTAAGAGAGAAAGGGGGGGGGGGGTGAGAGGGAGAATATCAAGTGACCAGAATATTAATCCTTCCTTCCCCCAGCTTTACCTCTGCTCTCCCCATCTCCACCCTCCTTCCTCTCTCCCGGAGACAACTTACTTGGAGGTCGATGATTTCTCTCTCTGATTCCATCTTGCTACCCTCAAGTGCCTTCACACACTCTGGTGCTGGTAACAGACTGCGTGGGCAACTCCAGGCTTTGCTGTCTGAGTCTCTACTGCTTTCTTTGGGTGGGAGAGAGCACACAGCTGGCAGGACAGACCTGCTATTCATCCATCTGATGTGGGATGCTTGTCCTGGGCTCAGCCCCTGGGGGAAGTGTACACATGCATACACTTGCGTGCGTGCGTGTGTGCGTGCACACGCATGTGCACTTCAGGGGGTGGCATGTGACACATTGATAGGTGGCCTTTTGAGTTAGTAGTGACAGCATCATTTTCTTTCGTGGCGCCAGTGCCCCTCCAGCCCCAGAGGGGCCATCCGAGGTCAAACTCAGCCTGCTTTGAGTAGCTTTTGGTAGCTTTTCTACCGGCATAGAAACCCTGTGGATTTATCAAGGAAATGGAAAAACAGCCTCAGCATGCTGTCTGACTTCACATTGGTGGAGCTGAATAGGGTCCTCAGTCATCAAGGGTGGGTGGACTCTAGCATATTCCTAAGACTGAGGCTTAGAGACTTCTTTCTCTTGTTCCCTGTAGCGCTAAAAGTTAAAAAAAAAAAAATGTAGTTTACTTAATAGGCCCCGAAGCATAAGCCTTACTCTATGAAGTGATTAACAATAAGCTTTTATTGACAGGTTGTTTGATGTCCTCATTTTCTCCCTTGATTAGACAGAAAGAGAGCAGGAAAAAGTTATACCTTCAAATTCTGTTTACGCAAGTAGTTGCTTTTTCCCTACTTTTAAAATAAAGCTACCAGGAGTGAGTCTTTTTTTGGAAAAGCTTTCTTTCTCTTGTTTACCTTAGAGCCTAAAACTCTTCTGGTTTGTTCCTGAAGCTAGTTTTAGACACCAGCTTGTGTATGTGTGGGTGTGGGTATGTCTGTGAGTGTGCATGGTAGGGGCAGTGTTAAATTGGAGTAATCCAGTTCAAGTTTAAAGGGAGTGAGGAGAGTAGCAGAGTCAGAAATTTACTCTCACGACACTTAAATGTGCTGCCAAAGGGGTGGAAGGGGGCAATTCTTTATTTCTATTTTTTTTTTAATGTTTACTTATTTTTGAGACAGAGAGAGACAGAGCATGAATGGGGGAGGGGCGGAAAAAGAGGGAGACAGAGTCCGAAGCAGGCTCCAGGCTCTGAGCTGTCAGCACAGAGCCCAACGCGGGGCTCAAACTCACAGACTGTGAGATCATGACCTGAGCTGAAGTCGGGCGCTCAACCTACTGAGCCACCCAGGTGCCCGTCTTTGTTTCTATTAATGATGTAATGTCTTTATAAGTCCCCATCCTGCTAGACATGAGGTGAGTGGTCAATGGAATGAGGATCATATATCCATCTAATCTGATAAATGCAGTGGGATTTAATTTAAATGGTAATAGGTCCAGTTTAGATAGAATGTTTAGCCTTTCCAATTTCCACCCATCCCCCAGAGATGACATCTAGGTGCGTGGGAGAGGGGCATGGTTTATTATTTATTTATTTAATTTTATAAGATGTCTTATTTATTTCTGAGAGAGTGCAAGCAGGGGAGCGGAAGAGAGAGAGGGAGACAGAGGGTCCCAAGTGGGCTCTGCGCTGATAGCAGTGAGCCCAATGTGGGGCTCGAACTCACAAACTGTGAGATCATGACCTGAGCCGAAGTCAGACGCTCACGACTGAGCCATCCAGGTGCCCTGGGGCACAGTTTATAAATACTTGGAAGTAGAAGAGTGATGGTTCTTCGACGTACCCTGGAGCCTCTGCTACTTTCTGCTATGGTGGGGCTGGGCTGCCCTCTGAGTTGGTGACTACAGAAGAGGGACGGCCTATTTCTGGGCCTCCTGCTGGTGTTGGTGGCTAATGTCTGTGACGAGGATAACTCATAGTCCATCCTCTCTCTGCTCTTAAAGACCCAGTGGGCTCCCTTGTTGACTTTGCCCTCTCTCAGCTCTCGTGGTGACGTGGATCATCCTGAGACCTGCCATGACTCACGTGTGCTCCCGTCCCAGTGGTACCAGCTCAGTGGTCCACCCCTCCAAGATGATCTCCAAACGCTCCTCCTACCAGACACTTGGCTACCACTCCACTTCTCCCTTGGGTACATGGGAACTGAGAGCTGCTGTCTGTCACTGGAGAGAGGCAAGCTCAGCCCCTTTCTGGTAAAGACTTTGTTTTGATGTGGCTGCTCCAGCTGGTGCCGGAATAGCTTTTAAGGTAATCTCTTTCTAGACTCCAAACCAGGAGTGAGAGATGGAGCCAACTCCTCAGCATTCCTTCAAAGATCTGCTGTCATATCCATCACTCCCATCCCCCATAAGTACACAGTGTGACCACTGCTATTCCGAGCACTTTAACACACCCTCACTTACTTACTTCCAATAACAATTCCGCAAGGTTGAGTTGTAACACATTATCCGTGTGTCACAGGTGAGGAAACAGAAGCACAAAGAATTTGCCCAAGGTTGAACCAAGATTCAACCCCGAGACTCAAATCCTAATTAGCGTTCCGAGTCCGTGTTTTTATCTGTGATTTTGGCTCAGGGAAGAGAAATTGAAACATGTCCGAGTACCTGCTTTCTCTTTCTCTGCTTCAGTTCTTCCCACAATTCCCATAATCTAGGATCCAAAAAGGTTGGCTTTGTCCTCTTTCTCTTTCTGTTTGGTTGGGATGTGCCTTATGTGGAACTCAATGATAATAATTCTAAGAGGAAATAAAGAAATTGAGAAAATTCCCATTCTCAGCAAAACCCAACAAAATTCTCATT
Source organism: Herpailurus yagouaroundi (assembly GCF_014898765.1). NCBI lineage: Eukaryota > Metazoa > Chordata > Mammalia > Carnivora > Felidae > Herpailurus > Herpailurus yagouaroundi. The sequence goes on from NW_024412572.1 coordinate 6,443,116, forward strand.
CTCAACAAAACCCAACAAAATTCTCATCTTGCTGGAAAACCTTATTTTGGATGTCAAAATCAAAATATCAACTATTTCTCTTTGCATTCCTGTGTGACGATTCTAATCATCCTTTACATAATATGGATACATCTGGCTAAATAGAGAAAATAATCAGAATGAGAAAATGCCAAACAGAAAAGTACCTGAATATATTCCTACTCCCCACCCCCCAATTTCCTATTGATTTTAAAAGGAAACAGCTATAGTTAGCTATAATAACGCTTTTGGTTTGGTAAGACCTTTCCAAATTTGGACAACCTCATAAGCATCATTTGGAAGTATATTTGGATTTGGAAAGTGGTTTATCTACTGTGACTCTGGACCAGGGGTGAGTAAACTTTTTCTGTAAAGGGCCAGAGAGCAAATATATTTTAGCCTTGGAGGCCAAATGATTTCTGTTGCAATTACTCCACTCTGGTATTGTAGCATGAGAGCAGCCATAGACACTGTCTATAAACAAATGAGTATGGCTGTGTTCCAATAAAACTTTATTTACAAAAACAGATAGTGGAGCAGATTTGGCCCCACAGGTCATAGTCTGCTGACTTCTGTTCTAGAATATAAATAGAAAGAGAATCTGGTGTTCTAATTACCACAACCATGTCCAGTCTTCCAGACCACGTCTTTTAAACATAATGCCCACTTGAGAGGTAACAGCTAGACTGATGCTGTAAGAATAATATGTTAAACTCTATGGGGATATAAAATCACAAAACACATGCCCTTGCGAGACACGGGGATGGAAAGTTAAGCTTTAGTGAAGTGTGCTCTGACATTTGGCTCTGATACTGAAACTATACCTACATGGAGGCTATCCAATCTAGATGGGAAAGGTTTCTATTTCTCTTTACCTCTAGGGTGACTTTTGCAGTGTGAAGCCCAAGGGGCATTTTTAGGGAAATTGACTCTTGGGAAGTAGATTTTTTAGAATATGCTTGAACTTACAGATACATAAACACTCAGAGCGACTCAGAAAGTGCACATGGAATGGGTGGCTGACAATGAGATCCTAGGGATGTCTTGCTAGGTAGGAGAAACAAAGAGTTGTGCCAGCCTAAGAAGATCCCTTAATGGTTAATCGTAAGGAAAAGCCTAGAGTGAAAACCAAGTGACCTAGGTTTCTCTGTGTGTGCTGAGTCACTGTGTGTTCTTAGGCAAGTCACTTAACTTCTCTGGGTCTTATATTCTCCTTTGTGAAAAGTGAAGCGTCATAAAAGAAGATTCCTAAGATGACTTCAGCTCTTAAAGTCTGTTTGGTCATGTGTGTTTATATTAAATACTTCATGTGTATAACAGAATAACATCTCAGAATCAGGTCTGAATTTTAGTATGTAAAAGCTAAGGATCCCTGATGGAGTATTTATGTAATTAGAAAATTTTTAGGGGGCGCCTGGGTGGCGCAGTCGGTTAAGTGTCCGACTTCAGCCAGGTCACGATCTCGCGGTCCGTGAGTTCGAGCCCCGCGTCAGGCTCTGGGCTGATGGCTCAGAGCCTGGAGCCTGTTTCCGATTCTGTGTCTCCCTCTCTCTCTGCCCCTCCCCTGTTCATGCTCTGTCTCTCTCTGTCCCAAAAATAAATAAACGTTGAAAAAAAAAATTTTAAAAAAAGAAAATTTTTAGGAAAAATCATCCCTGTGTTACCTCTGCTTGTGAGACTGGGAAGGGCAGACACAAAACAAACAGGATACACAAGTGAGAATGAAGGCACACTTCAGAACAGGCTTACCAACTCATTTATGCTCATTTACACATCCATTTACACACTTCTAGACTCACTGCTCCAGGAATCCTAAGGCCAGGATGGATGGAAAGGGAAATTTTTGGAGCGTCTATGGAGGGACCTATCTGGGGACTGATGAGGGGCCCAAGTTGGCCAAATGGTAATTAAGAATTAGATCAGGTGACTTTAGCCTTGTCTACTAGAACTTTCTGCAATGATGAAAGTGTTAAAGAACATTTTCATTTTCACTGTTCAGCATAGCAAGTGCTTAACCGTTTGTAGGTCTGTAGCACATAAAATGTGGTAGTGTGACTGAAGATCTAAATTTTAACTTTCATTTAGGGGTGCCTGGGGTGGCTCAGTTGGTTAAGCGTCTGACTCGGTTTCGGCTCAGGTCATGATGTTGTGGTTTCATGGGTTCGAGCCCCGCACTGGGCTCTGTGCTGGCAGTGCAAAGACTGCTTGGGATTCTCGCACTCTCTCTCTCTCTCTCTCTCTCTCTCTCAGTGCCCCTCCCCCACTCATGCTGACTCTGTCTCTCTCAAAATAAATAAACTTAAAAATAAATAAATTTTAATTTTCATTTGATTTTAGTAGATTTACATTTAAATAGCTAGCAGCTACCGTATTGGACAATGGAGCTCTAGACCAAAATTCAGTACATTTAGAACATTGCTTAGCAATGGCTATCACATTTTAACATTCCCATTCTGGCCACTCATCTCTTGCTAGCTGTTCATTAGGTAAAAGCTTAATTTGACATAAATAGGAACTCGGGGCACATAGCTCTCGTGGGAATGCCCCCATGAGGCCTGGGGATGCTCTTGGTTGTGGTGAGTAAAATTCCCCTTCGTTCTTTTGCATTCAGGGTAGGGGGATTTTAACTGTGACTCACTGAATGATTAATAACAGAGCCTCTTCATGTTGATCTGAACACTTGCCACCTCTCACCTCTGCGATGAAGTTAAAAGGTGCCTGGCACTCTCTCGGTGGCTTGAGGGAGGGTACCAGCTGATCTCTTCTTAGTAGTAGGAGACAGACATCAGTGGTTTTCAAACTTTTTAAAGCAAAGGAACCCCTTTTTAAAATAAACTCTTATGCAGAAGTTCATATAAAGCAGGTTAAAGTGAAGCTGCTTGGATCCTGGAGTCCTATCCACTTCTGTCCCACCTGCTGTTCCTCAAGTCGTCCCTTAAGGGACCTCTTGGGAACCACCAGTATTCTGGGGCGTGTGGCATAGTTTATAAGCCTCTAAAGGCGTTTGGGTGCGTTAAGGCTAGGCGATCACAAGCCACACGAAATTGCGTGGAGATTTTCAAGTCTTGAAATGACGTGTTAAAAAAAATAAAAGAATAGGAGGTCAAAGATTTAAAAAAACACAGTCAAAACCATAGCCACTTATCCCGCTGGCAGATGGGATGCTGGCCACAGGGCCTTTTCAGTGGACAAAGTTTCCTCAGTGACGTCTGAGAGTCACTGCTGCACCATTTCCCAAACGGCACGAAGGACTTTGGGGTAGGGTGGGTGGGGAGGATGAAAGCTGGAAGGTGCCATAGGGGACGGGGCATGAGGACAAGACACATCTCTTTTAAGACTAGGAGAGGGGGTGGGGGCAGGAGGCTCTGACAGCACAGTGGTGGGTTCTGAGTAGTGTGAAAATCAGAGCTCAGAGAGGGAACAAACCCTCTGAGATGGTATCAGTCAAACCACTTCAGCTTACAGATGACAGAAGCAGCTTAGGTGAAACTAGAGAAATAGAAACTGAGTTTCCTGGTCACCCCTTTAATCACCACAGTGGGTATGTGTGAGTATGTGCATGTGTGTGTGACAACTAATATGGGAATAGTTGCTTATAATTTCAAAGTACTCTGTACATATTTTATTTCATTTAACCCTCACAATGACCCAGTTGCAATTTACAGTTGAGGAAACTAAAACCAAAGTGACTTGCCCAAGATCACGCAGGTGATGGAGCTAAGACTCAAATCAAGATTTCTTCTTGCCAATTCTTTCTTTTTCCTCCTCATGCTACTTCTTAACATACACCGCAACCCCTGCCACACACACAGACACATCAGTGCAATCTATAATAGATGTCACACACACACACGCTTTTATTTATTTTTGAAATAAATTTTTAATGTTTATTTTTGAGAGAGAGAGAGAGAGAGAGAGAAGGAGAGCGCAAGTGGGGGAGGGGCAGAGAGAGAAGGGGACAGAGGATCTGAAGCAGGCTCTGCGCTGAGAGCAGCAAGCCTGATGTTGGGCTTGAACTCATGAGATCGTAACTTAAGCTGAAATCTGATGCTTAACGGACTTGAGCCACCCAGGCGCCCCTCACACACACCTTATCTTTATTGCTGCCAGTGCAATAGAGCCGAATAGGTGGTTGATGACAGTAACTCACCATCACCCAAGTAGAGAGACCTGGATTTCACCCCTAGCCCTGCTATACTAGTTGTGTATGTTTTAAAATACAGACTTTATTTTATGGAGGAGTTTGAGGTTCATAGCAAAATTGAGCACACTATACAGAGAGTTCCCATATACCCCAGGCCCTACAGATGCACAGCTTCCCCCACTATCAACCTGAAGCCCCAGAACGATACATTTGTTACAGTCAATGAATCCACATTGATACATCATGATCAGCAGTATCATTACTGCTGTAATACACTGTAGTATACATTAGAATTCACCCTTGGTGTTGTACATTCTATAGGTTTTGATGAGCTGTGTTTTTGAGCAAGTCACTTGGCTTCCTTTTCCCCTGTAAAAATGGGGATCATAGTATCTAATTTATAAAGACCATTATAAGGATTAAACTAAACCAGATTACAGATGTAAAGCAAATTGCCTACCTGGCAGAGTGAGAAGATTTCATTAAATGAAACTAATGTTGGAGTGCCTGGCTAGCTCCGTCAGTAGAGCATGTAACTGTTCGTCTTGGAGTTGTGAGTTCGAGCCCTATGTTGGATGTAGAGATTACTTAAAAATAAAAATCTTTTGAAAATGGAGATAATAGGGGCGCCTGGGTGGCTCAGTCGGTTGAGGGTCTGACTTCGCTCAGGTCACGATCTCATGGTCCGTGAGTTCGAGCCCCACATCAGGCTCTGTGCTGACAGCTCAGAGCCTGGACCCTGCTTCAGATTCTGTGTCTCCCTCTCTCTCTGGCCCTCCCCCCATTCATGCTCTGTCTTTCTCTGTCTCAAAAATAAATAAATGTTAAAAAAAAATAAAAAAAAAAAGAAAATGGAGATAATATTAAATTTCATTTGAATATCATTAAAAGCCTGGATGTATAAACTTTTTAAGTCTTTCTCTTGTGCTTTCAGCTCAGAGCCTCTAGTCTGGGCCTTCATAATTTCGCCAGAGATAAGTTCTAGAGGTTGGTAAAAGGTATTCATCTGTGAAGATTTTCTGTGCCACTGAGAGGAACTCAAATTATAAGTATGGTTCTTAGAGGAGGAAGGGTTAGGTGAAACAGGGATAAAATGCATGGATATTCACAGAAAGCTCAAGGTGGGCCACAGAACAAAAAGGTTCTGA